>NC_055660.1:17743472-18060972 GCF_017976325.1 Chelmon rostratus | reverse complement strand
AGACCACTGAGCCTCCTGCAGAAGGTATTTAACCTGGGAGGGAGGGGGGCTGGCAGGGTGGGCTGGTGGCTGATGTGGGTAGCTACCAGTATTATACAGGGGGTTCCCCGGGTGCTGCTGCTGCAGAGCTGGGTTGTTGAGAAGGTTGTCGTTAAGGAGATCGCGGCCGGTGTCGTGGGAGTAAGGTCCTGATGGGAAGGGGCCAGCATGATTGGAGGTGGCAGCTAAAGAGGATGAAGGGTCGCCTGAGGCACGGTGCTGGGACTGGCGGTACTGGAGGAGACGAGATTGAGGAGGGGGCTGCATCTCAGCCGCTTCCCTGGGTTCATGTTCCTGTGGGGGCATCTCTCTCAAGAGGCCTGGGTACCTGGGAATAGAAAATGTATTACTTAATTCTTATTTATTAATTTATTTGTTTTTTTACAGTGGAAATTGGTATCATGTTTGTCAGCAGCAGCAAGGAAAAGAAAAGTATTCGGGAAGGATGATAACAAGGGTTAACAGGGAGCAACATACAATAATAGTTCTGGTGCAAATCCAATTTCAAGCAGTTATCAGAGATCCACTTTACACAAAATGTTTTACATTTATTTGGAATATTTCAATGTTCAAAATCAAAACTGTAACATTTCTTTACTATCAAGTTACAAGACCAGTAAAAATGACAAAATAATACAAACTAACCTATTGAAAGGTGGCCCAGTGGAGGCAGAAGTGACAACCTCATCCTCCATATTGGCACTGAAGCCCCAACTGGCCGCTCGGAGCAGCTGATGGGGGAAGCGAGCCATGCCGGGTTGAGCAAGGTGGGCGAGCTGTTGCGGCAGAGGGAAGGCGACACTGCCCTGGAGAAAAGGGCCTGCTGCCTCCCCCCACTGGCCCAGCCTGGCTGCCTGCTGCTGCTGCTGGCTCAGGGCCTCTAGAGCCAGGGAACCCTGGAGGTCTGAAAGGGCAACCATGTGATTACTTTCACAGTCACTGGTGCTGTCCTCATGACTTGGTGTGCTAAGGTTCTGTTACACTGCAGCTTGTAAAGACCCCCCTTTCATTGATACAACACTGGAGAACAAGATTAGTTGTCACAATCAAAAATGTAAAGGTCTACAAGTTGTACATTACTCATTATCATTATTTTTCTTCCCAAAAAGAAAGTAAGCATGAAAATGTGTGGACGAAATTCAGGTGTCTGGGAGGAGCAGAGCACCTCTGATGGCTGGAGCTGGATTCTCTGAGAGTCTCGTTACAATGCAGAGGTACACAGGGCTAAAGAGGATCTTATTAGAAAGTGAGGAGTTGCGGGTCAGTGAGTCAGGTTGTGTCAATGAGTGACAGGAAGTCTCCTGGTGAGACCAAACTATGCTGCGAATAGTCTGATATCCTGCTGAGCTTGAGGAAAGAGAGCTTTCCCTGAATGCATGCACACCTTGTTCAGGAGCACATGTAGAACAAGTGCCGAGGGATGCTGTGGGACATTGAAAGAAGATGCAGCCCTCTGTTCATTCCATTGCTCTCATTAGAACAAGAGAACAACCCCAGCATCAAATATGGACATGTAAAGCAATACTTGCATCAACTACGAACTCTTAATTGTGTGAAATGTATGAGAAATATGCATATGTGTTGTGGTGTTTGTGTTGGCCAGTCAGGAGCTGTTAGACATATAGAACTGGTATGCACATTGAATTCTTTAATGCAAATTCTTAAAAGCTTATAGGCGAAGATGTTAAGGAGCACCTTTGTTAATGTTTCATTCAGAACATTAACTCAAAATGCCCAAATCCTGTTGCAATTTATTTCAATATGAAGACAGTTCATCATTATTTCAATTCAGCTTTTGGCTAACTAGCATTTATTGCAAATTCTGAGATAATTAAAAGCAAAACAAAGAAAAACGAAAAAAGGCACCCTAATCTATTGTGGTGACTGATTATGGCCTTTTAAGTTAATGTGAAGTTCTATCCAATTTACTAACATCCTTGTCACAGAAAATAAATTATTTCACTGGGGAAGAAAACACTGTCTTTATTCCCATAGATCAATTACCAACAGTGCTTCTGGATTAAGATTGGGTGGAAGGCAGGCACTGATTAGCCTCCCTCCCTGAAAACGAAGGTTATTGGCTAAATAAGTCAGATTAGCAGGATCTGAATGCATTTTTCAATACTTTGTGGAAGTCTAGACTAAACAGCAACAAGCAAGTAAAGAAAAAAACTTATACAACAACCAGCATGAGAGCTTTGGCATCTTCTTTGGTTTTCTTTGGTCTAATACAATTAATGCTGAAATTTCATCTGATTTATCAATATAGAAGAAATTTGTAAAAACACCAGACAAATCATTGTCTCACATTCTAGTTTTAAGGATGTTCAGACAATTTCTCTTCGTGTAACAAAGGGAAGAAATATGATATGAATATATGAATACTACACTCACCCAGACTGTCTCCCAGGCTTCCATCCTGTCCGTCCTCCCCGAAGCTGTTGACCCTGTTATGCTGAGACAGGCCTGCGTGGTGCCCCGCTGGATGGCCCATTGGAGTCCGAATGGAGCTACTCATCTCCTCCACCCCTCCAGACTCTGGCCCATCCAAAGTGGGAGACTGGACAGCCCTGTGAGTGGGTATGGGTCCACTAAAGAAGGAAGCATTGTGGCTACCACCACTGTAGGCAGGGCTGAGCTGTTGCTGCTGCTGTTGACTCTGTTGGGCCATCCCTGGGTGTTGAGGCTGGCTGACTCGATAAGGAAGCCTGGACACTGGGTACTGCGGGGGGAAGGCTCTTCCACTGGCAGGATGTGGAGGAAAAGCTGGGTTGGGTGGTGCCAGGTGGTAGTTGAGGGGTCTCTGGCCGCCCGAGGGATCTTTTCGATGCAGCAGCGCATTGGGAAAACCAACAAGCCCGTCTGACTGTGAGTCTAGACTTCGACTTTGCCCTGTGTCTAAATCTCCCTGGATCAAAAAATAAAAAACAATTTAAACACCGTAAGCAAAGATTTATGAGTTTACATTAATGTCTAAACTTACATTACATTAATGTCTAAACTTGCCTGTTTTTCCTTCATGTCTGCAGTTTTCCTCTCTGGTGTCTGAAGACGGCTCTGTTCTGACTTTGGACATCCTTCTAATTTACCTAAGAAGAAGTAAAACCAAAAACAAACTTATTACCACATGCCTGGCTGTTCTATACAGTAAATTCTTTCCATTTGATGCCATAGAATTTCAGTAATTTGTGTTTTTGGGTGTTTACTTGATATAGTAATTAAAATCAAGGCACACCATTTCTGATGGGGTCTGCCTGTAGCTCCTTGTCAGGGCTGGGCTGGCCCATTCCTAGAGGAGAGGGGTGGGCCACCCCACTGTAAGGGATGGGGGATCCTCGATTCTGGGCCTGCAACAGATTGAAGTTGTAGGCCATGGCTGCCGGGTGGCTCATGATGCGAGGGTCCACAGCAAAGCGATTCTGGTAACCTGGCCAAGGCAACTGGGGAAAATAAAAACATTGATTAACAGATTATCAATCAATACGCTGTGACACAGGATAGGGAGGTAAACACACACTGTGAGTTATTGACAGCACATTAATAATAATGATTATAAACAGTAACATATGAATAACAAATACCTAAGAAGAGGAGCTATTAAAATATTTAGAGTGTCTGGTGAGCGCAATGAGGTGATATGTTGTACACTGCTACTTGTCTTACACAGTACACTAGCTGACCATTGTACAGCATATAAAAAAATTAGGTAGGATTTTTGACTAAATGAGCACATATTTTCTACACACACATACATAATCTTGACCTTATTCCAAAAGAACAATTTGACAGAATCCTTTGTAGCAATAAATGCACAGGTTTAGATACTGTATGTCAGTTTGTTACCAGAAGCAGGAAACTTACAGGCAGGGGCATGGACATGACCATGTTTCCACCATACACGGCTGGAACGTAGAGGATACTGGCGCCTGTGTGAGGATCTATCCTCTGGACAGGACTGGGTGACTTGCCCATGCCAGCTGGTGTGCCACCCAAGGGTGGTGTGAAAGCCCGGATAGGGTTTCCCATCAGCATGGCTGGATTGGGTTGGACTGCGATGAGAGAAGGTGGCAAGGTAATGCAAGTAAATGTAAATGGATCTTAACCTTAAAGTGGTGACTCATTGATAGCAGGCAACACACAAGCCTAAAGCATATCTAATTATTCAGAGCTGGGAAAATGTTAGATCCCACACTGTATGATTCTGAAAGAGAGGAGGGCAAAATATAAATAGGTGATGGCCAACCTGTATGAATCTTGATGTGGAGGGTAGAAAGAATTGAACTGCACAGATTTCATTAGATTTGTTTCAGTTCCATTTTATGTAGCTGGCGGACAATCTGCAGTGGTAAGCAGCTGATTGTCTTCCCCTAGCAAATGTCATATTAACAGCTCCTTGCTGTGTTGTTCAAGGCTACATCACTCTGATGGCTTCAATAGCCTCAGGCCTTCATGCATCCATCTGGGCCGCTGCATTAGACTGGCTCACATCAAGCTGTTGAGACGTGTGCTTGTTTGTCGGCAGAAACAATGGAAACTTCCATTTCAACTGTTTTAGAATACTAGGACACTGATTTTTTGAAGCAGAGTGATCAATGGTGATCTGGTCAATGTCTAAAAGTTTTGATTGCATTTCATTTCTTTCCTTTACCTGCAGTGCAGGAGAAATTTGTAATTTATAAATGCACAGCTTGCACAGTTTTGTTACTCTGTTTCTTATTTCCTATTTCCTTTCCTTCCTTTGCCCTTTTCACTGAAATCCATGCAAGTGAACATTGTCAGCAAGCCTAAATGAGCTATAATATATAAAATCAAAAGGTCCCATGAAAGAGCTTTTGATTGTAATTTTCCATGGTTCTACCCCTGCATAAGCCCAGAGTGCAGGATGAGTTACTGACAAATAAATCAAAGTAAGGGAAGAAGTCTGAAAAGGCATTTTTCATAATATGAATCCCTTTAATATTTATACAATCAACAAGTGTGAACATGGACAGTGGGGTACACTTACCATATCCTTCAGGTGGAAGGTGCTCTGTGTGGTTTGCATGTTTCCCCTGTAAGACAAAACAATCATTAGAAAGTCAGCGAATGGTCAAGTGCAGGATAAATACATAAGTCTGTTGACTGCAAAGCCACATACAGCAGTTGCAGTATGGTCCTAACTGTCTGTCAAAACATCTGTCAAAACAGTTATAGCAACATCACATTATCAGTGATGGGGGGCGACAGGAGCAGAGCACAGCTTAATGCAGCCATAATATCAATGCGTGATGCAGAAGTCTCCGCGCTTAAAGAACTGGCTGCAGTGAAGCTTGTGGTTTTGTTGCAGGGAGGCAGTCTGTATTTGCACTCACGAAAATCAAATGTATCAATTTTGGAGAAACACACTTCTGCACTCAGCTTATGTTTTCCAAAAACAGCCATACCACTGCCACTGAGAAACCTATTCACTATTAACAAACACTAGTTAATGCTGGACCAACTTTGAAGCTGCATTTCTGGTTTTCATGCTATGAAAAAATCAACGTGTCTGCCAAGAAAGATATATTCTTTCCACTGCTAGACGATAAAAACCTTGCTAATCTTTCTCCATCAGAGAGAATCTCTGTCTCCCGGGGGTTTCACAATACAGCTCCATCTACTCTATGTGTACATGGAGAGTTTGACCTAAATCCTGTCAATGTTAATGTGTCAGTGTTGACATACATGTATGAATCTAAGTACACATAAGCGCACACTTGTGCGTGTGCACACACGAACCCATACAGTGCATACAGACACTGGGCTCACAAGATCTCCCTGGACATGAGTTTATGTGGACCCTAGCTGGTGTATTATTAAACATTACAGGCCAACATACACAACAATCTACTTTGAGCTCTTTCAGTGGCTGGCTTTGTAGCACGCAGCCTTTCCCGGCTGATTGTGGATAGACAGATAGTCCTTCCCTGGAGGAGGCAGAAATAAAATAAGTCATGCATTTCATGTAATCCACTATGTTGCAACACTGATATCAAATAAAGCTGGTATTATTTGTAGGAACCCTATATTCAGTCATATTACTTGGAAAATTCCACTGAATTATTATTGAGTTCATACACTACACTTGTCTTTTCATGATTGAGGCTACTACTACTTATGAACAAAGGATGGAAAACAATTAATTTGAACAACCAATTAATTGATTAATACTTTTGTCAACCCTCTACAAACCCAGACAGAACAACAAGAAAATTAGGGTAAAGGTCATTTGTTGAGCAAAATGAGACCAAGTCTGCAAATTACACATTCAGAGACAAGGCTGTGAATGCAGTAATTCCAGTATTAGATAAGTGCATATTCTGAAAGACAGCCTTACTATGCTGATCCCTTTCTATACGACAGAGCCCACGTACCAACAACACGCTAAGTTCAGTAAAAAAAAAAAAGTTAAATTTGTCAGGGCCTCCTTTCCTGACAACCTCACATGCAGCAAAGCCAATATTTACAGGTCTTAAAGTTATACTTGCGAGGCAGCATGTCCTCCAGCTTGACCTGAGGAGCAGCCAAACTACGTCATAAACAACATGAGATGTCAAGTATTGTGGTTCTACATGTAAAAAGGTTTAATTTACCTTTAGCAACCAAATATAAAACTGCCAAGTGTAAAAGTCTGTCTCTGCAGAAAACAGTGATTCTGCATTAATTACACTAAACATGCAATGTAGTGTTTAGTGGAGTAGGATCCCCTTCTTGAAACTGCCTGAGGTCAGAGATATTGTCGCAGATGCAGCTTCGCCTTGCTGCTATTTTAAGGCATAACATTAACTGAGCAATGCCAGACACACCAGACTGAAAATGGTGCCCACAGTCTAGAACTGTGGTTATTTGATCTAGTCATAGATACGCTGCTGCAAAATCATCCTATAAAAATTGAGTTGAATAGTGGCAAAGACCACCAAGGATGTTGTTTTTGGTCTCATGTGATCAGTTTTCTCAAACAGCAGGGGGTCTACTGAGAGTGAAAAGCACTGCTTACTGGGTCTTAAAAATACCAGATGTCTGCTGGCTGTTGCACAAGGGTTGGTTGATGAAATTACGCGTTATTTACACTAACCTTTATTTTTTCAGCTAAGCTAACAAACCAAAAATAAGAGAAAATGACTCTAGTTTCTATGTGTATAATCCTTTGGGTGTCAAAATGCAGCAGTAATAGTTTGGTTCTTAATGGCACACTTGATCTGCCAGTGATGTGTTGATGTGCTGATTGTAGGTTGTTGAAGAGAAAAATAGGGATACAGGAAAGATTATAATGGAGAAACACACACTCAAGAATATCTGCTAAGTCGATACACCTCAAGTATTAGATCTGATTTACAAATAATGTCATATTAAGAAAAGAAGCAATAATTGCTTTTTAAAAAAGTGGCAACAGACTTGTTAATCATATTTCCTCAATTAAAATGCCACAAACTGTTCCGAAGCTCAAACTACAAAAACCTTCTTAACGTGAGTTTTACCCCAAGTGTCATAGTTTTGCATACATTCCCCAAAACACCATCTGTGTCAGAAAGCAGCTCGTCACAATATGAAGTCCACTGAAGCACATATTTCTGCCTAAACGGAAGCCCAACGATGAACATAATGCAAGCTTTCGGTTTAAATGAATGTGCTTTACAAGTAATTGCAAATACAAAACATGTGCAGTCTTGTCTGACTATTTTAATGTTTTGATTGTTAATCACACTGGATCATAGTGGATTAAGATTAATGCACTGTGGAAAAAAGGACAAAATCTACACATACTGATTCTTCTGTGCTCACAGTAAATGCTGTGAAAGACTATAGTAACTTGAGACAACTGAGCCTGATTATTTGGATTATTTGCGCACTAAAGTAAAAACATTCAACCCGTCATCACAGCTTTTATTGGAAGCTGTGGTGAGACACTTTTTATAGTTTAGGAATCAGTCTATTATCAAATGACATTTGAATGGATTACTTTGGCGGCATACCACAGTGTGCATCAGCCATGTACGGAGACATTAAGAATGGTCTGACCTTTAAATTAGCAACATGCTGTATATGCTGAAGGAAAGCATATATTACATACTGCATACTGGCAGCATAGTGTGAGGTGTGTGTGTGTGTGTGTGTGTGTGTGTGTGTGTGTGTGTGTGTGTGTGTGTGTGTGTGCGTGCGCAGGGGAGGGGGCGAGAGCAAGACAGAGAGACAGAAAGAGAGAGAAAGTGTGTGTACGTCTCTAAAGCCAGTTGATGGTGCGGAGCTGTGGCTCATTAAGCTCAGTGGGTGACGGCAGCAGGTTGGCAGCTGCAGTGACTTCGTTAACCTTTACCTCAGGGCAGACACACGAGGACAGACACACACACACAAATAGGCCGAGCAGGACAATCAAATAGCGCAGCCTTATACCAAACCTGTGATGCTAATTTGCTATCCGTTTTTTCTTGGTCTGAAATAAATGACCATAAAGTAATTTCCTGTTTCATTTAATAATTTGTGCTCGCTTGTGCAAGTTTTTATCATTGTTCCTCTATAAAAACAGGAAGCACTCAATTCATTTCTGATTATTTGTTTACTATTTCCACAAACTAATCATGGTTACCTAGCATATTACATTACCACAGAAAATCCAACAACACTTCAGCATTTCAAAACACCCTCTACTGCACGTCTTTCTTTCATGTCTGCCTCCCCACTCTGTCTCCCTGCTCTCTCTCTGTTATTCTCTCTATAGATGTGCTACTCCACATTGTTATTTTCAGTATTTACAGAAGAAAAATAGCAGACGCATATCTAGTAATGCCATTGTTTGACAGAATATATTTAGATCAGCCTTTCTTGCATCTTTTTCCTTAATTTCTTCAGTTTAGTGTCAGGATTTTTAATGTCATACTGAAAATGCCACTGTGCTTTGATTGATCAGAAACGCCTTACTTTAGGGGGTGACTGCTGCTGCTGCTGCTGTTGCTGCGGACCCTGCTTGTTGGTGGGAGGCTGTGCGTGCTGAGGATGTGGATGATGGTGGGGATGGAGGGCCTGTGAAGAAGAATGGTGCCCTTGCAGGGGTCGGAGGGCGCGGGGGATGAACTCTGGGGCCAGTGGGTTTAGGACATAGGTCTTCTTGAGTTCCAGGGCCTCCAGCTGAGCCTTGATCTGCTCAAAGGTGATGCCATGTAGGCTCGAGTTTTCATGGCAGATGGAAACAAAATGCTCCCAGAATTTTCTGAAAAGGGGCAAAAAAGAAGAAACAACAAATGGTGAGATGTTTTACCTCTAGTCTCACTTATCTCTCCATGTTATGAAGGAGTGTTTCATGGATCATCTTGTTGATTTGTTCTGGCTGGCAGGGTAACAATTTATTCTTTGGGGTCTGAATATAAAAAATCATGTCCGTTTAAAACAAACGAAGAAAAAGCATTAGTAAAGAGAAAAGAGGGGATGAAGCACACTAAAGGGAAAGGACATTACAGCTAAGAGGCAAAACAGGAGCAGTAGGAATACAAGAATAAAAAGAGCATAGACCACAACAATAATGTGTCATCAGACTGTTTAAAAAAGTGGTCTCATACAATCACAAGAACAACCAAATAACTCATCATTACACATGTGAAAATTCAAAATGATGGAAACTCATGTTAAAAAGAATTACTTATTTTTTGCTTCGACGTCATATTGGTCTGCATACAGGAGTATTTGTACAAGACAACTACGATGACAACCCACAATATCAGTGTGCTAACATTTACAGTGTGTGACATGTAAATCATTAACATATGGAGGTACAACAGGTCTTTTTCTGTTTCAACATATTAGCAAGTAGCAACTGCAGCTCATCGCATAACCAGTTCTCTTTGTAAAACTGAACTACGACACAGAGATGAGTAGGAGTGAATCCTTAACTTATAACTTAACTCACCTAAGCGACACCCTATAGACTGTGTCTTAACACTTCCTGCAGCTGCCTCACTGACAAAGCTCTTTCATTCCTGGGAGGAGGTTCAATGTTGGTCAAACACGGCGCCTACTTTGGACACATCACTTCAATTGCTCTTCCTCTGCAGGCCAACATTTACACAACAGCAAAAGACCTGACATGCCACGACAAGTTGCACAGGCAAAAAAGACAGATGCTACAGAGATGCAAGGTGGAGAAGGGGGTCTCATTCTAAATGGGGGGGTGGCAGCCAGTAGTGTTTGAAGTTTTGTGCTCCTTTTGGGTGCACTGTCACTTTGCATTAACATCTGCAATGTTACAGAAGGCTTTATTTAAAAGAGGCTGTATTTACCTGCAGCGCCCAACAGAGCACAGTGCTATGGGGTCTCCTACAACTGCAACCAGGGACTGGGCTCTGGTGATGGCTGTGTTGAGCAGCTTGTAGTTGGAGAGGAATCCATAGTCGAGGTCCTCAGTCGAGTCCTCAACTAGTTGCTCTTTACGCTTGATGGCTGTCTGCTTGTGCTTGCAGGTATGCCGCGTCCGCACCGTGCTGAGGAACAGCACCCGGAATTGTTTGCCTGCAAACAATTTTCATTATGAAGTTCCTAAATACTCTGAGCAGTCACATACAATTGAGACATATCATAAAAATAAGCATCTTAGAAACTTTCTGTTTAACTTCTCTATTTTAGAGCTTTGGAAACACATGGAAGATAACGGTTATGGTTTTGAAGCATGTATCTTCCTTAATAAGAGTTAAGCAAAAAAACATATTGCAATGAACGAAAAGTAAACTTTGTTTCTCCCTTAGCTTTAATGACATTTCATAGCAGTGGAAACTCTGGAAAATTAATTGTATGCTGTTTCCCTAAGCTAATGTGTTGATACAAATAAAGGGGAGAGTCAAATCACTGGAACCGACTAAATAGAAAAAAAAGGGGATCTAGCAATAATTATAAGAATCTTCTTATGACTCAAGAGGCTGCTGACCGAACACATAAACAAAAATAATCTAAACAGAGTGCAGTTTTCCTGTGTGTGTGTGAGCGCTGGCATGCCTGCCACACATTTCATGTGTGATTAATAAGGACGTTAATGACCTGTAGAGAGCAGCTAAATATAATACAAGTGGGACATGCATGAGAGTGGAGCAGAGGAGAGACTGGGTGAAGAAACCATGACACATATTTTCTATTCTCTGATATGAGGATGATAACTAACTGCAGTAGAAGATAGTAGGGATTTGTCATGAGCGTAATATAGCTCTCATTTTAAGCATCACTTTGACTGGAAATAGGCATTAATATTATTTCACACACATAAATGTGTGACACAAGCTTCATGGAGAGATGTTAACAAGACACTTGGGGATTAAAATGTTTGAATTTTTGCTTTCTTCCAATTTTCAAATTCGCTTCTTTGAAGAATTATGATAGAAACTATTAAATTAACAGAAAGAAAATATCTGTATTGATATACTAGTTCATATACACTGTTTTTTTTCTCACCTTGGACATTGAGCACCCTTTCTACGCTGACCTCATGCATTCTCTTCTTTCGGAGCTCAGCACGAATGCGGAACACCTGGTCAGCATATGGTGACACCACTCCGATGCTGCCCTCGTCTAGCTTGCCCCAGGCCACTGGCCACTTCTTGCGCAACTCCTCCACCCGCTCCACAATCTCAAATACCTGAGGAGATGGAGGAACACCATGAGAGAAAGAGGTGACGACAAGGCTCAAATCCATGCTCCCTTCACACCACCCCTACACAATCACACACACCTGACCTGAAAAGAACCGAGGGAAGTCGGGGAATGAGGGATATTTTCCAGCCAGGTAAAAAAAAAAACAAAAAAAACAGTGGGGGACAAAATATAAGAAGAGCAAAGAAGACCCTAAGTGCTGTGTGGCACTAAGGCATCAATGTCAACCCATAAAATAAAAAACTGTGGCTTTGATTAAAATGGATGTGTTGTGAAACCGCTGACAAAGGCGGCTTCCAATTTTTCCAGAAAAGCAAAGTATTCCACATCATTATGCACTGCTAAATGAAAAATAACATTTTTGGTTTAATGACCTTTAGAGTGAGGTAGATATTACTTATTAAAGCATTTGGTATTTTGCATCCTTATTGACGATTTGTCACATGAGCTTTTCAGTTCCAATTCCCGCCCAGAGCTTCCACTTACTGCCAGAAGCTTTGGACTGTCATGGGAATATTGTCTTCTCCTGGAAACTAAGCCCACTAAAGACACTTGCACAAGACAAACAAATGGACACGCTTTTTTTCCCTTCTCAATGCATTTTGATTTCAGAAGATTATGGTAATGGTGCGAATGGTTTAATATGGGTGCTGTATCAAAGACATGGGAGATAATTCATTTGGCATTGCTGACAGTTTGGGAGCAAACTCAAGAAGCATCCATGGTATAATTGGCTGGAGCATGTCATCAAAGGGTCGGGGGACAGACTCAGCCAATGACCACAACCAAGTGAGTCTACACAGGAACCAATCAACGGCTTGGACTGTCAGTGGATCATGGATCATGGGTGTCAACTGTAGCCCCTGATGGTCTCTATGGGTTTCATCTTCAATTATGATCATTATAATTATTAAGACAATGAGTGTTCCAATTTGTGGCGATGAGACAAAATAAACAGCGCTGTTTCAGATGATAATTCTGCTTTTGAGTTCAGGCAACCAAACTTAACTGAATGAAATTTTTATTTCATTAACCAAATCCGGATTTATTCAACCAGAATCTACAGCCAAACGACTCCACATAACTTGACATGTAAAAACCTTGAGGAAAATAATCTATTCTAAATTGTTCTATTGTCATTGTTGTAGATTGCCAATACTGACACTTTCACAGAGAGACGCAGCTGTGGTGATTTATGCACATATACACGTACAGAGGCAAGAGCAATGGAGACCAACTCCAATGCAGCCTGAGATGACAGCGTGTTTTCAGGTGGATTAAACAGGAAAAAAAAACTGACATCAGCTTCTCAACATGTGAGAAACAGAAGCTGCAACTTTCCTACATGGCAGCCCTGACTGACTCTGTCTGATGATGAAGTGTTAGTTTTAGTTGTAAAATATTTTCTTATCAGAATGCGAGCACGCTCATGAAGCTCATTTACCTCACAGTACAAAGAGTGAAGCTTTTGTTCATTTCAGATTAGATGTAGTGCACGAGTCTCCATCAATTAATTGAACCAAACTGAATCAATATGTGGGAGTAGTTCACACTGATTAACTTAACATTCATCCTGTTTTAAAGCTTTGATAGGTGTCCCCTTCCCAGAGGGAGGGAGCAGAGCATTGTGTATTGTAGTTTACTTCTGAATGTGAACCATGTATTTAGCAAATCACTGGCAAATTATCAAAGTGGAATGTGTTTTTTTTTTCTTTGAAATAAAATTCCTAAAAACATTACCTCCAAGGCAAATGACTGGAAAATGCTGTATTAAAGCGCAGGTGCTTAACTAATTCAAAGGTCCCATATTATGCTCATTTTCAGGTTCAAACTTGTATTTTGATTGTCTACTAGAAAATGACTGCATGCTTTTTATTTTTCTCATACACTCCATCGCTGCAGCACCTCTCTTCACCCCCTTCTGCAATATCCTTCAGATCCATACCTCAGCATTGTTGTAGTAGGCAGTGCTATTCTTCTCCTGCACATCTTCTCCTCTGGCTGTGAAGAAGGTCAGAGGGTAGAAGTCCTTGTGGGAGGGCTGCTTCCCACTTGCCATTAACTTCCCATCATAAAATAATTCTGATGTGTAGCTGTAGAAAGAGGAGAGGACGAAGGGGTAGGAGAAAGGGAAGCAGAAAAAGAAAAGCAAAAAGAGGGGGATATGAGAAAGGAGTATGTGCAGGATATTTATCTGTAATGACTGATAATTTAAGCCAAGAAGAACTGATGGAGATTGTGGGTTGGGGCAATTCTGTCTTGTACATAATTTTATACACATTTCCTGTAATATAACCTGGCATCACTGAGATTTTGAGAAAGCTTGGAATACTGACCAAAGGTTGAAGTGAACAGCACTTGTTCACAAAAAATGAGTTTGCAATAACAAACTTATTAAAAGATCAGTGGTTTTGAAGAGATAATGTGCTAACCATTATAACTCAAAATCCAAATAGAAATTGATCTTCTTTAAATAAAAAACCTGAATACTTTGTTTTTCTTTTCCTGCATTACAATGCAGTTTGGCCTGGCAACGCATTGCACTGACTTACCAAACACAGTAGGTGCACCTAGACCCATTTGAAAAGGTAGGTAACAACTTGAAAGCATGCACCGTGCAGAACTGTGCTAAAGTAAACTCACAAGTATTGAGATGCAGGACATTCTCTGCCACTGTGGACAGCATGAAGAGTATAAACCTTCCTTCATGTCTGCTGAGCATTCAAAGTAGAGTTCACCTGACCCGTAGGGATACATCTAAACCCACACAGCTCCCCGTGTCGTTTTGTCAGAGCTATTGTCAGCTCAAACATCGCTTAATGACCCCACTTTCCTCTCTGGACAACCCAAGTCTGCCAGTTCTTCACCTCTGTTTCCCCCTTTCTTCCTGACTCTTTCCTCCCACCCCCTCTTCTCCCTCTCATCTCATCTTTTCCTCCACCTTTTCAGCCTCTCCTCCCACAGTTTTGACACAGGGCAGTGTTGAGGGTTTACACCTACTTGATGATAGCTTCGTGGGAGCGGTAGTTCTCGCACAGGAGGATGCGACAAGGGTATTCAGGGGGGTAGTGCTCATACAGCCGGTCCAGCAGTGACACATGCAGGTTACGCTCCCTCGCGAACTCGCTGTACACAAATGGACTCAGCTGCAAATCGAGGGACACGGAATGGATATGGGGGGGAGGGAGACATGGAGAGTAAAGTCAGTTTCAAAACATGACAAAGGTTCTTTTACCATTCTCATCATCACTTTTTTTCCTGTATTCAACTTTAAATTTCAGCTGTTTGTAAGTTTTTCAATTTGCACCAAACACTGCATTCAGGTGATTTCATTCATTACTTTTTCACTTCTGGTTGAAGCTATGCTAAATCACATGAAATCACAGGCAGTACTTCAAGTCAGGTCTACAAGAATGTCATGTGCTTTCAAAAATCTCAAACCAAATTTCCCAAGCATGGCAGCTGCTTTGACATGATGGTAGAATACAACCACTTCTTTAACTTCTAATTCCCTGTTTAGTTTCAGTTTGGTTCCTCTGGTTCCATAGCTCATGGAACTGGTCAATAAGTTTGGTAGGATACTCCAAATGCCTGGTTGCTCTGACAAATATCCTTGTTTTAAAGAACTTCAGATGAACGAGCTGTTTCTCCCACTGTGACTTCCAACCTCTTCCAACCAGTGTGTGTGCCACTAAACAAACAGACCTACAGGTGCAGTGATTATAGTGGAATTTACTTGTAGTCATTTGGCAGCAGTTTGAGAACATGACAAACCTGAAAATGTTGCCAAGGCAGAATAATATTTGATTGCCTGATACCAAACCACAGAAAGTGAATAAATCAAGCATAAATCAGTAACTCCTCCAATACCTGCAACAGTCTAGACAATTTAAATGTGCATTTGTTTGTGACCAGGTTTGTGACCATCATCCCAATGTGCTTTGACTCAAATGATGTTACACATTTGCAAAACTGTGCACACCCACACACATTCGCCACAAACACACACAATGATACCATCTGTCTTTTCCCCCACAAGACAGATATTTATCTTAGGTCTGAATCTTAATTTAAGTGTGACAGTGAAAGAGGGTCAGCTAGCTTTAATGAGGCTCTGCTTGGTCAATAAGAAAGCAAACAATCAATAGATAGAGGCCTTAGAGTTCATTGACTATTTATCTAGCTATTCCAGACAGGAGAGAGTGAAGAGAAATATAAAAGGGCAACATCCTTCGTTGGACCACTTTCCTTCCACAGAGTGACCAAGCTGTTATAAAGGACATAAAGGTGGATGGAGAAAAGTGTGAGGCAAAGTGACAGAGAAAGAGACAGATGGATACACAGGTGGACATTGTGTTTTAAATCTGTTTTTCCTCACTCCAAGAAATAGCAGAGAGAGATCACGTAATTAAAGCAGCTGTAGCATGGTAAACTCCTGCCTCGTATTCATCCACAACTGGTAATCCGGTGCCTGTGTCTGATACCAGGAGAGGAGGAAATATGGTTTTAATTCCACGTCTTGGCTTGACTGATGTGAGTTAATATTTGTGTTATCTGTAGCTGAAGTGGTCTCCCGAACCACAGCTCGACAGTGGCTGCCGTCTGTTCTTTTGTATGTGAAGCAGGGAAGAGTGAAGTCTAATCCACAGCAAAGTGCAAATGGAGTTATTACTTCTACTTGATGTCACAGTGTTACATCCAAGTTCTCTCTTGATTTATTTTAGCACATAAGGATAAGTCTAGACAAATCTGAGAGAACGAACCCAAGACCTAAAATCTGCTTTTACATCATCTGGTTCACAAAATAAGGACAGAAATGCTGCATTTTTCACTGGAGGAACAAGGAGTTTCAAGAAAGTCTAAATTAATTCAAACGACCCATTTTGAACTGCCCTTGTTGGCTCTTTGTACTTACCTGCATATGGTCTCCAGCCAGCACGATGCGTGTGGTCTTGCTAGCTAGAGCAAAAGGCATGATGGTTTCACACTCCATGGCCTGGGCCGCTTCATCCAATAGGATATGAGTGAAGAACCCTGCCAAAACAGAAAGGACACCAACATCAGTTTACTTAACTGTACATCAAGTACATATATGTTCAATATGTACAGTTGCACTGCTCCAAAAAAAGCACTTGCACTTGAGTATCCTGTTAACAACAAACTGGGATTTTTTCCCCAAAGATCTCCTGAAGGATATTGCAAAAATGTACCAAAAAAAGCAGCTTAAGAAGCAACATAAATGGCAAACATTTAAGATCAACCTGTATTCAGCTAGAACATATTGCTATCCTTAGCCAATCCAAGGACATAACGACTGGCTGAATAAAGGGTAAAATATCTGTACTTTTTGAAATGTGAGGATATATAGCTTCATAATGTAGAACCACTATTCCAAAAAGTTGGGAAGCTGTGAAAAATGTAAATAAAAACTGTGAAAAATGTAAATATAAACAAACCAATGAACAAACCAAACAAATGAAGTCTGACTGATTGATCTGCAAGCAAACTGTTTACCAACAATGGTTTGTCATAGTAATTGCTGTTTGCTTGCTGTAAATGCAAGATGTGGAACAAACATAAATATCATTTGTGTGTTCTTTGCTGCTTGTATTTTATGTGTTGATGTGTATAACCCTCTCAGCTACAGTAGTGCTTTCGAGTTCTGTGAGGGAAATGTTAGGGAGCATGTTGGATTCAAAACTGTTACAGAGAACTAAGACAGAAGCTGTGTCACCTCTAATCTGTGTCATTCGATGTTGAGATATTGCAGTAACACAAACCTGAGAAGTCATTTCACAAGATTCTGCTTATATTTAACTTAAACAGTGCACATTATCATCTAGAAAAAACTGCAACGTTGAGTATGTGTCAAAATGACTCAAAATGTAATCAAAGCCAAGTAAACCTCGCTGAATCAGGCGATTCTTACAAATACCCACAGCTCCCAACATTTTTTCCAGTGTTACTTTGGCACATTAATGAACAAGAATTTTGCTCACCAGGAGCATAAAAACACTGTAACCATCACTAATGTGTCATCCACTCAGTCACTTTTTCCTCTCCTTCTCTTAAGCGAACCAAGGGCAGGGTTTTGTGAACATTTTGAAAGGGATTGAACAGTAGCCTAACCCTGACTTAAAAAGCTCAAACGACGCTCGGCAGTATGAAGGGAGGGGATGAAACGGCATAGCAAATGAGTGCTGGAGTAGGGAGCGGAGAGAGAGAGGCTGAATAACAACCAGCAAACAGCCTCTGAAGCCCAAACATCATTTCCACGGGAAAGTATATGTAGATATGAAATGTGACGGTTGAAAATAACAAAATAAACTCAGGGACTGACAAAAAGTAAACAAACAACAGAAACATGGGCTGTCAAGAAAGGAGGTGGAGCAGTTTGATTTGAGGCGACATTCACTCCTTAGTATCTGCCTTTGAACGAATGCCTGCAAAACATATTGATCCCCCCACAAATATAAAACCTTAAACCAGTGCTCTCTCTGAACTGTGTTCACCTCATTGAAGGATATACTAGCACTGTTCCTCCACTGTGGCACTGATAAATAGGCATAGAATTTGCTACAATTGCCCATGTTTCTGCATACGTTTGCAGAATGTGTATAACTGGATTCATCTATTAGAGCTTATGAAGTGACAAATGTCCTTACGGAGTTATAAAGTGACATAACAAACAAAAAGTGTATTCAGAGAAGCAATGCAAAGGTGGGAGGGAAACGTCTTTGGAAAATCTTGTACTAAAAACAGACTAAATATGCAATGAAGTGTTGTACTATTTGTTGGATGGTAAAGAAAGATTGCTAGATGTCGTAATAGGTCTCATTCCAAAGACGGGGTGTGATATGCTTAAAATCATGCACATGAGTAATCTCTGGATGATAGGCATATACTTAAAACTATGCACTCGAGTGATCTCTGAGTAGATTATACACAGGATGAATGAACATCCAAGCTGCAGTTATTCACCACGTTGACTTGATAGCAAGAAATGTTGGTGGAAACATCATTTCAAACAGTGCTGTTACAGCCTGCTTCGCGCTTTCCGAGTTTTATCATCACTGCATAAAATATTACTTGCCCAACAATGCGGCTGAAGGGAACTGAAGTCATATAGGTGTGCTGCCCCTTATAGCACATGGTTAATTATTGAGGCCAGGCACTTTTGTTGACTCCTCCTTTAAACTGTCGTCAACAGAAGCCCTTCTGCATCCTGCCTACTTTCTCTTTCAGGCCATTTGTAATGTACGTAGGTCATTATACATGGGAATGTTCCCCCAGGCAGGGAGGCAGAGAGCTAAGGAGGGAGGGAAAGAAGGAGGCAGAGATGGTGGCAGACATGAAGGAACATAAGGCTTAATGCTTCACATGGGACATACAGTGGCTGCTCACCTTGGGGAAACTCTCTCTAAACCAGAAGTCCAAATTACATTTCTGTCGCTGCTATCTGTCATTGGGCTAATAATGGGGGGGGGGGGCTGTTTAATAATAAATGGCAGTTCCTTCACCTCACACGCCCAGTCTCTCACATTCTCCCTTTCACAGTCTCTTTCTACCCTTTTTACACTGTAGAAGTGAAGTGACTGTAATCTGTGAGTGTGAAAGGTCAGCGCGGAGAGCTCTTCCCATAAAACAAGCTGTGTAACAATGAGGTTTGAAAGCTTTGCCAAACTCTAATTAACACATTCCCACAAAATATTTCTGCTCTGAGCAGTAATATAATGTTTAATCATGTTCTTGGATGTGTTCTGGCCCCTGAATTCAGATAGCAACATTCCCTTATTGACAGTACGAGGTGTTGTTTTGAATCTTTATCACCAGGCTGAAGCTTGCAGACAGATCAATATTCACCTCAGTCTCAGTACACATCTGCTAAAAAGTGAAAGGACACCATCATCTTTAAAGTGCTCATAACTCCAGTAGGTTATGCAGGGTCTGGAAGTGTAGGCTTTATTAGCTGGTACAGAATTGATTATGCAGATCATTTTAACAAGGATACACATTGATTGACATATTTCAATGTGTAATGTAAAAACACCCAGAAGGTTGCTCTGCTGTGTTGCATTGCCTATTTATTTAAACCTTTTTCAACAGATTGTACTCTTTTTATTTATTTTTTTTTCCACACAGTTCTATGGGTTTTCACCTGTTGAGGAGAGAAAAACAAAGACCAGCCGCACAAAAATAGAGACAAGCAGAGTGATGGCCACGCAGGTTCCACCATCCGTGTAGCAGCTTCAGTTGATTATAATGGCCGTGCACCGCATGATGCAGCAGGCGAGTCACGAGTCAGTTATTTTGGCCGGTATTCTTGCATTAGTCAGAAAACAGCTTTGTACAATGACGCGGCTCAAGTAGTAATGTTTAAAATCATTCTTTTTCAGGGGCTAACTGAAGACATCTGAGGGCGTATCTATAGGTGGTCCACCTAGCATGCATGTGTCTTAACATTAGAAGGCACCCACCGAAACAACATTTGTGGATCTAAAGACAGAGGAAAATTTACAAACCAAAGATGTCATAGATAACAGGTTGACCATGTTTTTGGGGGACTCTGTGTGTGTTTGGGGTGAGAGATTTGTTATTGCTACTTAGTAGACTCGCTGGCTCCCAATTGCCTCCTTTCCTGACGATTTTCATCACCGTTGAACACCGGGAGAGCTGCAGAGATGAAACGTGGGGAGGAGGGCTAATGATCTAGAGTACATTGGAAACAGGCAGATGGTGTTCCCAAGCAACAGACAAAGCCCCCTCTGCTGACACATTAGAGTCAGTTATTAGCCTCCAATGACAAACAGGTTTGTTTTCCATGTCTTTTACACAACTTCAATGAGTTCCAGACCATCCCTCTACATGGTGGGCTCCTGCCAACACAGGATATCAGAGCCACTGGGGATGACCAAACAACAGGAGAATGAATGCACTGAGCTGCATGCATATTGTAATCTTTTGGACATGGTGTTTTTCAGTTAACCTGATGCTCTCATGAAGTTTAGAAGATACAGCTGCACTTTAAAATGTTTAATCCATCTGCACCTGGCAAACCCTGCTGGACCTAAAACATTCTTAGATCTCCATGTATTATAAGGTTCCAAGCTGAATTGGAAAATATAATGAAAGCTGCTGAGCGTAATGACTGCTCACCACAAACATCACTAGGATTGAGATGACTTAAAATCTTGATTTACCGGGCTCCAAGTCAAGCTGGCAGAGGTATTGGGAGGTGCTGAGGGTGACCACCACCACGCGGTGCCTGAGGATGTCCTCCCTTGTGGGCATCTGGAAAGTGACCTGTGTGCCGGAGATGAGACAGTACTGCTGGACCACCGGGTGAACGGTCTTCACCCAGCGGTTCCTGAAGTATACCCTGGAGAGAGAGATGAAAGTGCATCATCAGGAGAGAGAAATACAACCCAGAGTGTGCGATGTTTGTCCCCTTTACATCTTTGTTTGGACATATAAATCTGCCCTGTGAATGAAATGAACAGTGAGCGCTAGTTTTGATCTACATGTTGTTTAATTCAATCCACAAGCTTATTGTGCGACTTGTTTGATGTGCCCAGCCTCCATGAACCTGCTTTCTCTAAATTTAGTTCACTTAACCATTTCCAGCATTTCCAAGAATGACTGTCAATTATCAAAAGTGCAACAGGGTATTTAGCTTCACTGCATTATGGTCCATCAATAGCTCGCATCAATACAGAGATTGTCTTCCTGTCCTTTGTGACCTCTGGGGTTGCTGAAGTATGATTAGAAGTCACTGATGCAGAGCAAACAAGTTGCATGTATCTGAGAATGTGTCTGTTGCCTGCAGGTGGAGGGAAGGAAGGGCTTAAAGTTACATTTACAAAGTCAGCAGATGTCTGCCTGTCACTCCTGGGGGGCAAAAACAGCCCAGCAACTAAACAATTTCTGTATTATACGGATGAATTATTCTGACTGCAGGCTCTCCAATATTGGTAATCGAATTGATGTATAGATGAGTGAGTGCCATTCAGATGGTCTCCGGCTAGGATGGTCTCAACTGACAGACACACCACAGCCACTGAATACAACAGACTCAATTTAACTGCACTGATTAATGTTTAATACATGCAGTTTTAGAAGCAGGGTATATTTTCTAATTCAAAGTATAAGCCGATATGTTCTCTTTGGCTATATTAACTCACTCTGTAAAAAAACTAAACCTAACTATACATACCAGAGAACTGACAAGATCAGGGGCTTTAAGTGGCTCACAATAGATGACTGCTTTAAACCATTCCAGTAAAAATGAGCCTAACGCAGATCAAAGACATTCCCAAAGTAAACTGATAGCTGTTCTTGAACCATTTTGAGTACATGCCTGGCTTTGATAATACTCTGAACTTTTATTCCCAGCAGAATCACTGTAAGTACTACTGGCATTGAGTATTAGTAGTTTGAACGCACTGAAATAGTATTTAATAATATTTTTTGCAAATAGATGCTTTCAGATGACTATACCTGGGACTTATGAGGAGAACACAATGGGACAACAGCATGAAGCCATACCCTAGTCTGAGTTCAATAAAAACTGATAACAATACCACAGAAACTGAATATTTTCATGTTTTCTCTAATGGTGTATTTAGGCGTTCTCAAAAAAATGTCTGTTTACTACACATTTATATAAATGAATCTATCTAGAGAAATCCATATTTATATATTTACAATCTATAATATCTATATATCTGTATCTATCTATAATAAAGGTTTCACTAATTATATGCATATATAAGGTATTTATACCTATATTTTGGCTATATATCTTAATATTGAGGCCATTTACTATATTCATCACTTTATCACAAATTGAGCGTAATAGCACTATTATTGCTGAAATCCTTGGTTTGAAGTGTCAGACTGTTATTGACTCCTCAGCTTGCTGTACTCCACGTGACAGATCGTGATTGGCACAGGTGGGCCGTTGGAATATGAGGTTAAAGGCATGACTATGTTTGACTGCAGCACAAGAGTGTGCTTTGGGGGGCTGTAGAGACGAAATGTACTACAATGTGTATTTTCACAGTTTTTCACATGTGTCAACTTTTCATTTCTTGTCAGCTGGAGGTAAATTGGGATATTAATGCTATTACAGCATAGTATAATGTATATTTCAACTGTCGTACACAGTATGCACACACACACAAAGAACAAAGCATGTTTCTGACCTTGTGTCTTCTTTAAGAAAGTGTGCTCCCTACCTGAGAGGTCTGGCATGCGGATTGCCTGCTTCAACATAAGGATGAAGGTAGTCCTTAATGTAAAGGTCAGCTGCACTGTTGGAGTGGGTGCAGATCAGGACCCTGTAGAGACAGAAGACAAACAATTTCCAATATGAGGCATGGTACACACATCTCAAAAACATGACACATAAAGCCAAAACTATCTGCTTGAATAGGTATCACAAGGAGACAGTGTGGACTTTTTTTTTTTTTATGAAAAATGAAATGCATGTGAGAGATAAGGTCTATCAACCAATCAATTTTATTGAGCTAAAAGCTTTGAATCAAATATTAATCTCTGACTGGACTGAACAAAATCTATTTATAAAAAATACTCCATTGCTCATCATACAATAAAACTTAGAACACAAGCAGTAAAAGAAACACAAATGATTTTTATATTAATTCAACATCATGTGGATCGACAGCAGGAAATCAGCAATTACAATGATAGAAGGACAGCAAAGCCAGTTCCATATTCTTTTTAATATTGAAAGCTGTGCTAAGAACTGTCTTTTACCCATTTAAACAGCGGTGAAACATCACAGTGACAGATAGAAAGCTTCGAGCACTGAACATGTACAATAACACGTATCAGGTGCATCGAACAGCAATTTATACAACATCTTCATCGTTTTAACAGTATGATGAGCATGAGGCTCCAGTCCAGAGGGGTCACTTCCCCTTGTCTTGGCTTTTAAAATATCTATAATTCATCCTAAAGATAGAATATTAAATGTATTTGGAGTGAAATGAGGAATGAATATTACATTGCTACACATTTTTCAAAGGCAGTTTTTTTCTTTAACCTCACATACAGTATATAAACTTCCTCTCCCTTATTAAAACACAAAATGCTAGCTGCAGTTCAGGGGACACGTCCATGGTATTGCATTCATTTTTCATAAAAACAAGGGAGCCATTTATGTGCTTGTGCAACACTGCCTTGCTTAAAACACAAGAAACTGAAGAATTTCCTGTGGGTATCTGCACACAGTGAGGGAGCTACCTAATGATGAAAAATGCCAATGGAAGAAAATCTTGCAATGTTTTATTGTTAGACAGCGCTGTGTAGCCCACTGAAGTGAAATAGCTTGATTGATCAGATTATGGTTTGCATGAACATCCATTCCAACCCAGGAAAAATGTTGATTATCAAACTCACCCTGTGCATCGGCCACAAATGAAACACATTCATCCCAACGACCAGCACTCCATACCCCGAGTGATGGCACATGCATGCTCCTAAGTATACACGCCCACACATTACACAACACACACACACACACACACACACCACGACTTGACACATCGCAGCTCAGTGTTTCTTAAACTTTTAATGTCAAACCCAAGGCTGCCACTGCCCTGAAGCTAAAACAAAGCCACTGCATGCCCCACCCCCATCTCCCTGCCACCTCAATCATGCCCTCTGACTGACCTCCCTCGCCATCTGAAGCTTTTATGACTGATGCCAAACTTCTTCTCCTTTCAGAAAAACAGCACATCGGTTACACTCAATAACAAATTATTTCAGAGGGACTGTCAGTAATGTTTTAGTTACATTCATGACCAGCAAGGCTGTGAATTGTACAGCTCTAAACTGAGAGGTGTTTCTTGTACATAAATCAAGGATACATTCAACATTACAAACACTTCCCACAATATCGCACTACTATTCAACAGCATCGCAAAAGAATAAGTTGAAGCTGAATCACCACCTCTACAAATTAGTTTTTACAAAAACTGAACATTATAACCTTCATGAAGGTAGGGTTTATTGTAGGACTGTTGTATAAGACTGTATTATTTTTAGCTAGGTGTACCCAATAAACTGGCAAAGGAGCAGAGATTGTTCAGTAACATTTATACTGCCATATACCACGAAATGACCAACAAATATGTCTGGTTTGTTGATAAATACCAACCCTGACCATATACTTCATAGGTACAGAGTTTCCCAGCACGTAGAATGACACCAATTACAACATGTGAACACACTTGAAATTTCATTCCATCTTTACACACACCTTTCATGTGCTCTAAGTAAACAGTGCTCCCACCTCTCAGAGCAAACATTTTATTTCTGAAGAAATTCAGTCTGAAACACACATGCTTCGACCAAGCAATAAGGAAATTTGAGAGAAGGGAGGTTTGGGGTTGTCAAGGCAGGTAAGGAATGGGAAGGGATTGTAAAGGCGGTGTAAATTCCCTACCAGTTACCAACAAACGTAAACATTTATGCAACAGACCCTGAAACAAAAAAACACAAGAAAAGCCATAAACAGACCTGCTGTGGTCCTGGCGGAGGATGTGCTTGACAGCCTGTGCCAGGGTGAAGGTCTTGCCAGTGCCGTAGGGCCCAATGATGAGTATTGGGGGCAGGGAAACAGAGATGGGTGTGGTGATGGCCAGGATGGCTTCTTTCTGCTTGGCATTCAGACGGGGGTCCAGCTGCTCATCCCACTGCCTGAGGGCGGAAGGAGAATTGGGAATTTGTTAGAGGAATCATTAGGTTAACTTTCAATTAACCTACAAATTTTGGGGAGGTGGTGTTCTCCATGTAGCCATTCTCAAGCAGATAAACTAAAATAATCATAAACAAGTAACAGCTTTGAACATAACATAATCTAATTAACTTCAGCGTGACAGAGATAAAGTGAGGAAGAGCAGTTCTTGCACAGAATGCAGATAATGTATGCACACACATATAGAATCAAAATGACAACTGAGAGTTTGTTACTGGGAAGAGGCTGTGATTGGTGGGGTGCTGGGAAGAGGATGTGGGTGGAAGATGTGGAGTTGTGCAGGAAAGAAAAGCGGAGGGTGAAGATAGAGCGAAACAACAAGGGTAGAGAGTTGGTAAGCTGTGAGGGAGGTTGAACAAAAATTGTTTTACTCAGTCAGTCCCTCAGTATATACATTCTGCTCTATAGCCTGATAAGTCAGAAACACATAAATCAATGCAACGGACACATCTCAGACCAAGGACACACAAGCTGTGAGTACCCAGAGTCATTCATACTTTGAGGGTCTGTCTTACATTTGTGGAACTATTACTTTGTTTTGTTATTGTTTTATGCAGACCACATATGTGTGTGTATGTGTGCATTTTAAACAATCTAGGTGGATAGGAGGGAGGGATGCACATATGAGATTTCACACATACACTCGTGAAGGCGAGTTATTGTGCATGTAGTGCCTGTATGTGTCTGAGTTTGTCTCCTACCATCACTGTCCTCATTATGAAGACTGCACCCTCTGAAGCTGTGAATGCACCAACACCAATTGATCGAGCGCCAACTGAGACATGGGGGGGGGGGCTGGGAGATGTCTCTGTGTTTTAGCGTGTGTGTGTGTGTTTTAGCGTGTGTGTGTGTGTGTGTTTACGGGGGAATGAGATCAAAGGGTAGGGCAGAAGGTAATACACAAATCAACCGTCTCTGTACTTAAGGTTAATATACTGTGTTTTGGTATCCAAACTATGCCAATACTTCATGCTAATTGCTCTGGTGGACATGAGATGTTTTTTAATTAATAAAGTATCATTTACATATGAAGCAAGATTTTGTTGGGGTTCCACTCTTACCTAAAAGGGTCAGTTCACCCCCAAATCAATAATACATTGTTTTCCCCTTGCCTGTAGTGCTACTTATCCATCTGATTGTTTTGGTGCAAGGTGTACACTTCTTTCTACACAGTCACACAGTTTCTACATGAAACTGCTTACAACAAGGTCTGTGAAATATCTTGAGTACATGTGTAATGATGCCTTGACTGAGACATTTCAATTTAATTCCATTATATCGAGAGAAGTAAGACATCTCTACAGCTGGTATCTCCAGACCTCTGCACGTCACCACAAAACAATCTAGATGAATAAACAGCATGGCAGGTAAGAAGAAAAAAATGTTAAAAAAAATGTTAATAATGCCTCACATTTCAGTTACGAAAGTTAATGAATTTAATTTCACACACTTTGCCATCATACAGATGACTAGTGGATAAACACATCTGGTTGCAGTAATGCTAAAGTACACTCACCAAATCTAAGGCACTAGATTGTAATGTAAAATGTCCATTTGATGCTCATCTTGCCAATACTTCTTTTTATACAATGGTACAAGTATGCTCATTTAATCATAGCATAAACTAACCATTAAACATGCATTGGTTGAATTTGTGTATTGTGAAAATTTGAGGCCTACTCACGCATAAGCTTTTGATTTGTCACTCTGTATGTCCCAATTTCCCATTAGTGATCTTGCTCAAAACCAAAATGATTATTGAGATGGCTAAGATATTAAGATGTTAATGTTATATAAGACTACGGTGCACCCTCAAACCACAAAATCAAGATGCAATACTTTCATGCACTGCAATATTTCAGAATACCTTATACCTGAAGTGTATCTTCCTGCACACTGATATTTAAAACTCAAACAACCACCATAAAGAAACTGTGCACTTAAACTTTAGATAAACTCACTCCTTGGTCCACATTTAATGAAACACCCTCACCTATCCAAAATCCAATTAAAACAAAAGTGCACATCAATCATACTCTGGAGCCCAGATAAAGCAGCAGCCTTAAAAATCACAGGGGATTATATTTGGCTCTCATCAATAAAGATTACTGCCTCGCTTCCCTCACCTGTCCAACTTCAGAGAGCAATATCTAAAGCTGCAAAGAGCTGCCAGCGTTTCAGAATGGCCGCCAGGTCAGCAAGGCGAGGCATAACCGGTCAACTCTCGAACTGATGCAGTGTCTCCTCTGTCAGGGTATTTGTCAAGCTAATATGATGTGCAGGAATTAAAGGAATTTCTGTATAATAACTGTTAAGCTTAGCAGGATTTACTATGCATGAATGTGTGTACATGCTCTGTGCAAACTTCATGATACAGAACCAAAAAAAAAAAGTTCTAAGCATGCAGAATTTGATTTTTTTTTAAATTGCACAATGTACTGGTACAGAAAAAGTCACTGAACACATACGAACACATTTGCAATGATTGTAGTAGCAAATCATGTTGTTGTTATTATTATTATTATTATTATTATTAAATGTTAAATGTTATCCCTACTTTGTAACTCTACAAATTCTCTGTCATTATTATAGCTTTAATATTATTGCTTTATTGGTCTAACGTTGCTTCACTTGTCAAAACTGTATAGTGGTTGAATAACAGTGACAGGTCCCTCACTGGCTGTTCTGACATCCACTCACATTGCTCCCACTTCCACACAGCACCGAGAAACAGTCTGCCATGTGTATCTGTATCCCAGATTTCCCAGAGAATCAGTCAAGTAAGACAACACACGCAAAGGAGATGAAAACCATAAAATGTGCATTAAATATTGGTGTCTGCCTTCACTGTATAACAAATTTCTGCAATACACATGGTGGAATACACACCTGTTGGGGCTCCATGGGATGGTGGGGACAAGGCCAACATCAGGGAAAAGGATGGTATTATCTTTGATGCGATCCAGGGCATAGTGCATCTCACAGAGTGGCAGTCTGTTCAGCTGGAACTGTAGCTCCACCTGACACAGAGGCAACACAGAGAGCTTACAAAGCAGCAAATCAAACAGTTTATCTACCCACTCGTCTATAACCATCTGTAGGCCAAAGGCACTATAATTCAATCCAATACAACAGCCTTAAAAGAAACCACTTTCTGTTAAGTTTGCAGAATTCTGGATCAGATGGAAATCGTTCATTTTTGATGATCCACGTTAAATCTAAATATTGCATGGAATGTATGCAACACACTACATGCTCAACTTAAAGTATTTTCTAAACCAACCAATCAAGACCTCAATATTACCAGATAAATCATCCATAAATCCTATTCTTAACTCTTTGTCTCTTTGAGGTGTCTCTAGACCTTGAATGAAGCCCACCCACAGCAGATCTTGAGTTGAGGTGAATTAGAAAGACATACATACGGACATACAGACATACAAACATGTGTAGGTGTTTCATCTGTTGGCCACTGCCATACACACTTTGAATCACGGTGGTGTCACCATCACGGTATGGAGATTCTTCCCAGTAAAGGACTGGGAGACAGGGCAGGGGGGAGTAACACGTGCAACGCCCCAACAAAAGTCTCTGTTGCACAATGTGGTGCCACGTTTAGCTAGCAGTGGCCTTGCCACAGCTTAACAAGTTTTCTTTTTCTCCGAGGTTGTCTTGGAGAACCTTTGGCGATTTATATTTTTATTTAATCCCTTGTCTTAAAGCTGTTTTATGTAAATCACTAAGATTTTGTTTCCACTGCTGGAGGGCATTGTCTTCATCATACAGACAGAAAAAGGCTCCTAACAGGTATACTGTAAAATATGTAATGCCTTTAGGACAGGAGTGTCAATATCAGAAGAGAAAAAATAAACTAAAACTAAAAACAAGAGTGAACACAGTAAAGAGGGAAGTGGCAAAGAAAGACAAAGCAAGAAAGAGAAATAAACAACAAAAACAAGAGCAGGGAAGTCTGAGAAATGCGACAGTGAGAAGAGGATGAAACTTCAAGGCTGTGGGGAATATTGTAAGAACCCACAGAGGAGATAGCGAAATGAGACTGTAGCACGTATGCAGACAGGAGCCGTGTATGCAGAAGAGTAAGAAGACTATGCTCCAACAGTGATAGGAAGAGGGTTGTTTTGATAACTGTGAACACAACGCCTTGTTTCCTCTTGCCTACGTTCAGGCTGGAGGGGAAAAATAACAAGCTGACAAAGGTAGAGTCATCCAATACGGGGGCTCTTCTCAGAACCAGAGAACCTGAGACAAAGCCTTGTAACCTTTTGTGAACAGGCTAATTAATAGGTGAACTTCTGATCCCTCAAAGAATTTTCAAGGCCAAAACATTGGGGTGGAAATGATCATGAGCTAGATGCTAACTGACGATGGATCATTCGCCTGCCTATTCCTTTCCTGTCAAGCCACCAGTTTTATTTAACACCTGGTAATGACAGCGGGACAGGAAGTGTCTCATTGTCCCTTGGTGTAGTCCATACCTGTATTTCTCTGTCAGGCAGTAGTCCCAGCTCTTCACAGCAGTCCCTGCAGATCCTTAGGAAGATGTAGTCCTTGGTCTTCTCCTCGATCACAGCTTCATACACTCTCTCTTTGACCCCAGGAGGCGGCTGGCTGCTGTACCCTTCGCGGCCAAATGGCAGCAGCAAGACTGAATTCACCTTGGTCATCACTAGCCGCCCAGCCAATGTGTCCTAAGGTTGGAAAAGAAAAAAAAAAGTTGAGGGTAGTTAGCGAGCTGTTGTTACACTACCTAAGAGTGACAAGGCAGAAATCAACGTGGCAAGTTTATCACAATTGCCAGTGCAACCAATGCAGTTACCTCGGAAAGTGTTTCAGTAAGTTTGAAGCGTGCAAAGAGCTGTCCATTCTGGGCATACTTGGCTCCAACAGAAATGCCGGTCAGCATAAAGCTGGTGACTAGCTGGAGGTTCACTTTGATGTTAAACCTGGGGGAACAAACGTGGACATCTTGTTATGCTGTTGCAGACTTCTAGCTTGAGTTTATAAATCACTGTAAAAAATGATGGCAATCACAATAATATTTTGTGGTATCAATGAACTCCACAATATCTTCTGTTGTGACTGAGGCATATGAGTGTCTTCAGCCTTTTCCTTAACCTGCTGTACGTTCACACTTCAGGCAATATTGTACATTTACTCTTAAGACAAGCGGGTCTGGATTCTCCACTTGATAGCCAAAAGTGTTTTGTAATTTTTAATGGGTAAGAGGAGTCAGTGTGATTACCTTACAAATCTCAGACACACCCACTGAAAATGTATGATAAACTTTTCTTAGTCCGACCACATGCATGCCTCAGGCGTTGGAGCATTCCCTGAGTTTCGATTCACTATAGTGGCCAAATAATAACCTGCATACCATCCACTGATATTGGCAGCACACTGAAAATCAGATGTACACAGCTAAGGTGAGCACAGATTAGTGACAGCAAGAGAGATGATCACTTCAAAGCTGGGCATTGCTTGTTGGCAGGTTTGTGCATTCGCCACTGGGAAGACAAAGCCCAAACGGGCACAGGCATTTTTCACAAGGTCTGAAGTTAAATACATGATCAAAATGGGTTCAGAAGAAAATCACTAAAAATACTCTTTAACTCTCATTTGGGAAGGCCTTACAAATTCTTAGAAATGTAAGGTCACCTAAATAAAACACTTTAAGTGAGGAACCTAAAAAAGCAGGGAAATGATTTTCAATATGTCTGTCACTCAGAGACAAACAACCACTGGAACAAAGGTTATCCATGAAAGTATTTAGTGGAAAATTGAAGCACTTTGGGAAAATATTCACTTCAGTTCCAGATTCTCTAAGATTGTCTCTTGGTCTCCGCTGGATCAGAAATGATGAAACAGGAAGCAATACTGGTGATGAACTCTGATGTGTGACTGACATACACAGATAAGTTAATACATTCTGTATTTATTTGCAAATCAGTGGTGTTTCATAACCAAAGGGACTCTTGAGGTTTCCTGTTATGGTTTTGCATCAGCTTTCCGGCTGTACTCTCAGAGAGGGAAACATGAAGACAAACACAGACAGCAAGGCTGTCACACTCAGTTCAACCAGTGGAGCGGCAGGTAGGAATGTTTTTTTAAAAAAGGCAAAAATTAAGTGTCCATTCTGGAGGAAGAAAACACGATTTTCTTCACCTACTTCTAAGAAATCACCTTAGACACATGTTGCGAAATTGCACTGGAACTGTGAGTCAAGCTGCGACTCTCTCTCGCTGCGCCCCCCGCCCCCCATCTTCCTTCCCCTCTCTCTGACAGTGAATTCAAAATGAAGGTCAAGCCTGACACCTTGTGGTGAGTTGCCATCTCATAACATAAAGGGTCCATAGTGGTTATGTATTGTAAGAATCATTTATACTTACTTAACTTACTAATTAAGTTATCAGATGACAAACAATCAATATATAAATTTGGATTATTATTATACATATAATACAACAAAAACTAAATTATATTTATCAATCAGCAATTGTTTAACAGTCACTGTGTCAGGTAAGGTAGGACAAAGACAACAAGCAGTTGTTTGAAGTGTATTCTTTACTTACAATTGTTATTTACTAATAAAGGAGGTCCATTTACTCAACGGGTCCGACCAGTCACTGAAGTCTTTTTTTTACTCATTAGTTTTCAAGTATGTGTATTACAATTCTTAAAGGTCTGACTGAAAGCTCCATGAAATGCTAGTAAGTGGAACTTGAGTTAAGCTTATTTTGTCACTCTGAACCATAATTTTTGAAATATTTGGAATGAAATTTTCTATAATATCTTTTTATTTATACTAGTGCACTTTAGTTTTCCTGTCTTTCAGTGGAGGTTGTTTTGCAAAAGTTTCAACTCCAGTTTACAAATTGTCAGTAGCTTGCAAAAGGCTACTTTGAGTGTAGGTTTGCTGCCAGAATGAGGTTGTAGCTAACATTAGTTCTTGCTCTCAACGCTTCAGAATGGTAAGACGGCAAAGCTATGGTTTTAAATTAGCATCATATGTAGGACATATGCAGATATACACATATCAGATGTGACTGTATATTTAGATATCTTCTTGAGGGACAGCAGAATCAAATTGACTGTAATTCATTTACAGAATAGAAACATATTGACAGAGTTTGTCAGTGTTGGAACAATTAAGTCCTGAACTTGTTTCCATCAGTGGAGAATAAGGATTTTGTGGCCTTATCGCCTGTATAACATTTAACATCACCAAGCAGGGGATTGAGGACTCTGGACTGAGTCTGGAAATGTGCCTATCAATTTATTTTTAGTGGTGCATACATTTATAGTAATTATACTCTGCATTAAACTCATAACTGCCGTTTTTTTATATATACATTTTAGTTATAAAAATGTATTGTCATAATTATTCCAATAATCTATGAAATCAGTGTTGTTCAGGCTTTATTGTTCAGCTCAGAACTTATGTACAGACATGGGAAAAGTAAGAAGAAACCATGAAGCCTTAATAATGTATACTCACTTGCTAACTTCCTTGTATTGCGCAATCTCCTCTATATAGAGCAAGTCATGCAGTCGGGCCTGGTAGTTGTCTTTGGTCAGAGTCTTGTCCAGGACTGACTGGGTGAAGAGCTGGTCGGCCGACAGAGGGATCTGATAGCGGGAAAGGAGGCCGCGCTCCAGTTCGGCCATTGTTTCATTAGGAGTGAATTCGACAATGGTCTTACAGGAAGAGTCCCACCGCTTTGCAGTCAACAAGAGCTGCTGCCTGGCTGCCATCAGGTGTTCTAGGTCTGAGAACAAAGGACGAGCGGTTAGTGGGAAGCATTCATTAGTGCTTTTTTCATCAACTGTGATCCACATGTAAAAAAAGCATCTTCTTAAAATATTTAAAACACTACAAAAAAAAAATCTATGACTTGACACTGACGTTCAAAAACACTTTGTCTCTTATCAAAGACCTCAAGATGACCTTCTTGCTTTTAGCATACCTTCAATGGAGGCAGCGTCCACCATGATCCGCTGCATCAGCACAGGTTCTGAGCCGAAGTCAAAAACAACAGTCTGTCGGAAGGTCCCGAAGATTTCTGTGCTGAAGCCCACTGCTACCTTGTAGACGCAGTGGTCCAGGCCATTGTCTGCTGCCACTGTCAGAACAGCAAAGTTTAGTGTAAATGAATTTTATAATGCAATCTATTGCAGAAAAAAACAGAAAAGATATGTAACATTAGTATTAAGATGAAAGGAAACAACACAGGTTGCAATTTCCCTTTGCCTGCAAATGGAAAAAAAAATCCACTCAAAACTGTAGACCAATACAAGGAAGACAAACACCAACGTGGGATGTTAAAATGTACAGACTCACAGGTGATTTACACCATTTAGGACATTTTACAGCCTAAAATGAAAGAGCTCAAACAGAATCCCAAAGCTTATTCAGATCAGAAGATGCAAAGAGTTTAATTTGAGCTTTACAGTACCACTGTCACATAATTCAATACCATCGTAATAATGTGTGACTGTAGACACAGGTGAAAACAGTAAATAATAGAGGGAGGGAAAAACATATCTTTAAAAACAACGAGGCACTGTTCAACCAGAAGTGTGTGCAAGAAAATACACGACATACCTGCTGTCTCCTCTCCTGGAGTCCACTCTTGGCAGCCTTTGGGGAGGGCTTGTAGCCGCTCCCCAGCTGACACACCTGTGATGAAGAAGTGTGGTCGATGGGCATCATACAGCAGGGCAATGCGGTACAGCTTTCTTGCCGGCTAGTCAAGGAGACGGCGATAAGAACATAATCAGAACAATGACACAATCAAAAGATGATTAGGACCAATGAGCATCAGCAGGTGTGCAGTGCAGATTACTGCCTTATTTTTCAGCGTCATACTGACAAATGATCTGCTGAGACAAAGAAAACACTTAAATATGTACATATGCTTGGTGTTCAACATTGCATCTTACCTTGCACAACAAGGAGAAGGTCCAGGAGTGCGAGGACTTTTTGGTGGTGACAGTAAGAGAGAGACTGGAGCTGGTTTCTACATTAACTCCTTCTAAGTAGTCACTTAGCTAGAAGACAAAAACACACATGCTCAGACAAAATCTGTTATGATAATCAAAGCTTGGAGACTTTTAATAAAACAACAACACAGTACCATACACACATTTGTGTTTTGGTGGCCCTACTAGGAAGTGACAATTCGCCTTGGCACGGGATTTTGGCTGGCTTCTATCCACTGAACTACTTTTGAGCACACAAGCACTCACCACTTTCTCTGGGGAGAGGGAGTTCATCCACTTTTCTATCAGAGTCTCCATGTAGTTCTCGGTAAAGTGTTTGCTCTCCTGCTGCTGTTTGAGGCGGATGAGGCGTGACGCATAGCGCTTCTGCCACTCCATCAGCTCCTCCTGTGAGTGGGCTGACGTGCACTGGGCCCCGTACCGACACAGGCCCTGCTCCAAGTACCTGCAGCAAAGATAAACTGTGTGCTCATCTATTGCTAAAACAAGTAGTCAATGAATCAGTCATTCAAATTAAAAAACTAATCAATTGACAATTTCAACTAATTGTTTTATGTCATACAATCACTAAGGATGGCATAGTTGCAATTGAGAATTTGCTGTTCTCAAACTGGGGGGTGGGCATAGAGCCAAAGGGTGGGGGGTATGAACTTTTTCAGCTTCTGAAGGGGCCATGACAGCAAATTTTAGACCCTTGAATTTTTTTACTTTTTGTCAGACAAAATAAGCTATTTTACTTATGAAAAGTACAAACTTGTACAATTACACAAATATTACACTTGTGACAGGTATTTGTCAACAACCAATACCAGAAATTTGATTCAAAAGAAGGGAACATAATCAGTTATTTGCCTTTTTGATAGCAACGCATTGTTATCAGTAAAAAATAATGTGTGCTTTTTAAGTGTCTTTAATTTTGTCATTTTCTATGCTAAAAATATGTGTACTTTTAATCTAGATGGTGTCTTAATATGGCCAAAAATCCACAGAAAAAGAAATTGACGCAATCAGAAAAAATTTGACTTGTGGATATACAATAGGGATGTACGATAATTATCGGGCCGATAACAGGAAATTATGATGTCATTCAGATAAGTCCGATATCATGACGAACAGCCCCGATAACATATATGTTTTTGTCAGCACAGCAGTGCCCCGCTCCCACTATGAGACCCAAATGGCCTGCAGTGAATAATGCATTCAAGTGACGTTAGCATAATCAGAAAAACTCTTTCTCACTGGGAAAAATCAAGAATACCCCCTCATGCCAGAAAACAACTCGTTAACTTGGTCTGACACACCTGTCCTCCGTGAGGACTGATGGATTAAAGTCCTGCATCAGCTGATTTCTGCTTTCAGCATCAGACATTAAAAAATCTGACTCCAGTTTTGTCTCCACTAAACAGTCTTTTAGCAGACCGATCGTCCATGCTGTGTTTCTTTTTTGTGTTTTTTTCGTGTCTGTCAGCTTCAATCTGGTCAATCTCTGCATCCTCAAGTCTTTTGTGTCTTAATATCGCTCCTCCTGTCGGTCCAGCGTTGTTTTTTACTTTTCTCGTCTTTTTTGCTGGGGACATCATTCTCCAGCCAAGTGTTTGGTCCTCTCATAACAAATTAAAAATAATGTACGGAAAATGCTCCATATTTTGCCTCTCAAATCAGCTGGCGATTTGTTATTGAGCTTGGTACATTAAAGGATAACTTTCGTTTTTTACAACCTGGACTTTATTTGTAGCATTAAATACGACGACACTGAGACAACTTTGGTGGCATTTGGAGTCGTTTTGAAGAAATTAGCCCCAGAGGAGCGGCGCGTATATCCGTATAATGCGAGTAATCGGGGCATCCGTGAGTAGCCTCTATAAACGCATAATCTGCGGCGAAACTCGTTCATATTCCAATATTTTGTTGTGATATGCTGGCGCTATTCCCCTCTGAGCCCGTGGTGGCATGTTATCAATATACAGCGTCTCGAGGAAACTACCTCTAACGTGGATGATGTCATTTTCGAGCAACGCGCGCTGCGAGCAACCAGACACAACACGGCTAACTCTGCGGCGGTCGGCTAGTTTAGCTGTAGTTTGCGACTGTTATTTTTCACAAAATGGATGAATATTTTTCTGACTCTGAGGTGGTGGACGATGACTTTGTTTGCGATGGACGTCCTTACCGTTTTGAGCAAGAGTACACGGACGAGGAGCTCGTTGAAAGGAGGATGCGGAGGCAGAGAGAGGAACAGCTGGCCAAACAACAACAAACGCGTATCTCCTGGCCGCAAGTCCCACTCTGAGCAACAGAGGCATTCCTCCTCTGTTGTCATCGATGAACATTGTCCACAAGAACACCACCAGTTGCCGTTTTCTCGTGGACGCGCAGCCGTTTGTTGTTGTTTTGGCCAGCTGTCACAGTGTGATGTCAGTGTGTGATGTCAGTGTGTGATGTCAGTGTGTGATGTCACCGTGTGATGTGATGTCACAGCGTGTCATGTCACAGCGTGTCATGTCACAGCGTGTCATGTCACTGACATCACCATGTGTAGTCTCGAGGAAACTACCTCTAACGTGGATGATGTCATTTTCGAGCGACGCGCGCTGCGAGCAACCAGACACAACACGGCTAACTCTGCGCGGTCGGCTAGTTTAGCTGTAGTTTGCGACTGTTACATGTGATGTCAGTGTGTGATGTCAGGGTGTGATGTCACTGTGTTATCTCTGATGTCACTGTGTGATGTCACACTGTGATGTCAGTGTGTGATGTCACTGTGTTATCTCTGATGTCACTGTGTGATGTCACACTGTGATATCACTGTGTGATGTCACACTGTGATGTCACAGTGTGATGTCACTGTGTGATGTCACTGTGTGATGTCACTGTGTGATGTCACACTGTGATGTCAGTGTGTGATGTCACAGTGTGATGTCACTGTGTGACGTCACTGTGATGGTCATTTCCAATTATATCATTCTGAGATATTTAAATCATCGTTTGTAGGGATGCACGATAATTATCAGGCAACAAGAAATTATGACGTCATTCCGATAAGTCCAATATCATCACGAATAGCCCCGATAACATATATGTTTTTGTCAGCACGGCAGTGCCTCGCTCCCACTATGAGACCCGAATGGCCTGCAGTGAATGCTGCGTTCAAGTGACGTTGGCAATAATCAGAAAAACTCTCTCACTGGGGAAAAATCAAGAATACCCCCACATGCCAGAAAACAACTTGTTAACTCGGTCATAATTTTGCTAGTTGCTGACTTGAATTAATATCCGCAGTATTTTTCCACATGTTACACACAAAAAATAGAAACATGAACTTAAATAGGCCAAAAGAACGACTGGGAAACGAGGGAATGTACGTTACACCTTGAATGCAGCATGCGGCACAGCGTGCTAATGAAAACAGAGTTCAGACTTCTTCAAAGTTTCCGAAGAAGATTGTTTGCTGGTTATTCGGAACAAATGTTCCAAGCGAGTTCCACTAGGAGCGAGAAATGGCACAAGCTTTAATACCTGATCAGTCACCTGAAACATAACCACTGCTTTGACGGAGTTTGGAAAGCATATGAGGACGCCAAGCCTGCTAAAGACGCTAACGTTAGCAAGGCAGCCGCAAAGAAGCCACCGGGACTTACGCGAAGGCGAGGCTCTCTGCGTCCTCAAGTCTTTTGTGTCTTAATATCGCTCCTCCTGTTGGTCCAGCGTTGTTTTTTACTTTTCTCGTCGTTTTTGCTGGGGACATCTTTCTCCAGCCAAGTGTTTGGTCCTCTCCAAACAAATTAAAAATAATGTACGGAAAATGCTCCATATTTGGCCCCTCAAATCAGCTGGCGATGTGTTATTGAGCTTGGTACATTAAGGGATTACCCCTTTAGTCTGTGACTGTTATTACCAATAGTTTTTCATTGAAAAAATAAATATCTCTTCATTTAAAGAGTCAAAACTGTTTTTGGTTTTGTTCGTGGTATTGATGTCATGATGTTAGGTATATGTGTGTGTTATCGGTTATCGGTATCGGCCTTTAGGAGCTGAAAGTTATCGGTTATCGGCTTTAAAAAACAGTTATCGTGCATCCCTAATATACAATATTTAATAAAAGGCAAAGACAAGCTTGACATAGCACCAGATTAATACATGTAACCCAGGGAGCACTGTGCTGGTGGTAATCCAGTGGGATATGTAGAAACCGGTTATCTACCATGGATCATAATTTTATAGCCTTTAGTAAAACTGCATATCATCATTACTTCCTGACAGCTATATTAGTCACTTTACAATCAAATGCCTGTCTCTCACATCTAGAGCAAGGGACAAGGCATGTTAATTTTCCTCTGCAATATTCTGGTTGAGAGATGAACTCCTCATTACTCAAACCTGTGTGCTAATTACCAAACAGTTCAAATACCTTTTACAGAGGGTGTACTCCTCACTGCTGGTGACTCCTCGGGGAGGAGGCCGGAACTGCCAGCCATCCTGGACCTCTGTCAATACACACAGCCAAGTGGTCAATAGGACAGTGAGCCAAAGCCTTCAAAAACATTAAAAGATGGGCTTTAGCCAGCTCGTAACCTGTTTTGAATGTGTTCAAGGTGCCAACTGGCTAAGCAAAGACTTTCTATACATAAATAATATGGACTGGACTTGGGTACCAAGCACATTATCACTTTTTTTTTTTTTTTTTTTTTTTTTTTTTTTTTTCAAGTTAAGCGATGCATTGAATCACACTACAGATTTGCTCACCTTCCTCCTGGTCATCTGTGTATTCTGGTGCCATCTCCCTATTTATAGACTGGCAGAGACAAATATTGGGTGGGGTAGGTGGAGATGGGGGCAGAGAGATTATTACTATTATGTCGACTACTAACAAAGCCATAAAGCAGTTAGACCAATGGACTTATTACAGATGAATTAGTAATAAATCCACAACAACTACCAGTGAGGCAGAGGAGAACAAAATAATTAAGTTAGTGTTGGAATCAGGCCATTAGTCATCTTTATGACTCTCGCCTGCAAGCATTAAACCATCATCTGTAAAACCAACAAGCACCAAAAGGCATGAACAAAGGAGGACAGGAAGCACAAGAGTACAGTCTGCAGTTCTGCAACCACAGGCACTTACCTCGATTTCTGAGAAGAGCATTTTTAATCTGGTTAGGTCTTTTGCGACAATACCATTCTGTGAAAGCAGGGGGAAAAAGATTTTCGTTACAACATACTGCAATTAGTGCTGTAAGTACATGTTTATAACTTTAAAATCCACACAAATTTATTATGTCACTTCCACATACACTGTACAAGTTTGAATATTTGCAGCTCCACATGGCAGTGAGAGATGTGTGTAACTGCTACGCAGCAACGAATGTCAAAGGGACACAAGTGACAGAAACTTGCAACCTTTAAGCTCATGCATTATCTCGATGACGTGCTTACGGTTTATATGTTGCTCTTTCAATTTGTCACTTAAGTGGGTGGATTTCCTGCCGGTAACCAGGGCTGGGCCAATATGCTTATCCCTCAGTTCAATACAATCACAACACTGGTGCGGACTGGATATGTATTGTGGTTCTTAAGATTCAAGATTGCCTTTATTATCATTGAGCATGTCAACAGAATTTGCATTGCAACCCCTGTGTAGATAATAAGAAAGATAATAAATTAAAATAAAAATAAGAAAATAAAATACACTAACATACACTAAAAATATGCGTAAATGCAATAAAAAAAATATAGCAGAAATAAAAATATACTAAGACAATAAAAAATACACTAAAACAATAAAATATACCAATAACAGCTGAAATATACTAAAACGTATATACAGAGATGCAGCTGACAATTAGGTAAGCGTGTGTGTGTGTACTTAAGTACTGCGATTCTGCAAGTATTGTCATTCAACATTATGATTTATTGCAATTTTTTGTTTTGTTAACACAAAGATGATCTCAAGGCTCAAGGTGTGTGATAATAATGTTTGTCTGTTTGTGTGTCTCTAAAAGAGACAGAGATAGAGAGAGTAACAGGGACCTGCCCAGCAAACTGTATCGTCTCCATTTGCATAAAATGTTGCATGACCTTGGGGCCAAGCTCAACCTTTGAATACATGTTTGTGTCTCTGTTTGAGTCAGTGTGTGCATCTATGTATGTATGTATGTGTGTGTGTGTGTGTGTGTATGTTGCAGTGACCAGGGCATGGTTGTAAACGGGTGAAGAGTGAAGCTGGAGAAGGCACCTTGGCCACAAATTGCATGTCGATGTATGAAGACAGAAAACATTTGTGACAAGTATTAGCAAACCGCAAAGTTTAAGGAAAAAGTGGAAAAAGCCGAACACATAAAGACTGACCTCGGGTCTGCCAATTACATCCTAAAAGTAACACAAGGTTATCTGTAGAGCATTACACTTCACTTTATCTTGGACATTTAATTTCATGTGGCTCTTTTTCAGTCTTGAAGTCAGCTTTGTAGAACATCTTTGCAACATTAGGTTACTAAATTACTCTCCTATTTTCCACATAGGGTATATAATAATATAATAATCATATAGTATGCAGTCTTTACACATATATTGTATACATTTTTTATTATTCCTACCATTGGCTCTCCATACAAGGCTTTAGAGAGGATGCTGACCACCTCCTGTAGGCTGCCATCCAACAGCATGGAGTGCAAGCTGGCCTGTAGCGAACCATCTCCCCTGGCAATCTCTTCTGCCAGGACTAGGACAGGATACCAAGAATCATTCATTTAGGTTTCACTCAATACATGTAAGTTGTTTACAAAGCTGTTCTCTATAACACTGTAGTTTCAAATTATTTGAACATTTCAATGAAAATATTAGATGTTACATATTTTAGTACAGCTGAACAGCAGTATATTGTTTCACAGCCCATTTGACCCTAGACATTACTTGCCTTTTGACCAAAAACTGAGGCAAACTACTGACCCAAACCTTTCTTTTCTTTCAACTGTGACTTGAAGCAATGACATTAACCCAAAAGACACACACTAAACAGCTTGGGTCCTGCAAAGAAATTAGCCCATATTTAAGATTTCTTCTGCTACACCAAGGCGTGTTACAACTTGATGCTTCCATGACCCTGACAGCACACTTTCTCTGCCACTAGATCTAAAAACTAAAACAAAAAAAAAAAAAACAGACTACATTATACAGTATCAGCAGATAGTTCCATTTTGAATTGCTACTCACCATGTTTGCAGTCCTCATCTGCTTCATCATAGTTTTTCTGTTGGCAGAAGAGGGAAAAAGTAGATGGGAATTCTTTTTGTTTGAGGGTCAGAGCTTCACATAAGCTCCAAGAATGGCTATCTTTGCCTCACAGCGGAGTTCCTCACACTATCATTACAGGACTTAAGTAGTTTCCATAATCTTAGGTCTTAAGTAACCGGTGTAATTTTAGTGCTCTTGGAAGATAACATAACAGTACCATGGTGGAATAAAGTGGGGTTTATTGTTCTCATTTCTAACATTCTCTACGTGGTAATTTACCCTGTGATTAGAACCACAACAGCGAATTTAAAGCACAATAATCAGTCCACGTCACTTCAATGTAATGTACTAATTTAAGCATAGGACAAAATTATTTTCCACTGGGTGATGTGATGGTTTAGAGCTCTTTCTAAAGATGATAATTTTTATAATTCTCATAGAAATGTTTTCCTCTGTCCCCCTGGTATAACAGTGCTGTAGTGGTATAACGAAAAATGGAACGAGTTGGGGGGCCACAAAGCAAGGAGGAGAGGAAAGAGTGATCTTTAGACTACATGTGGCATCCTTGCTAGGGCAGCAGCAAAGCTTAAGCAGTCACTGTCCTCACCAGCTGCAGGAAGGCAGCAATTCGGTACAGCAGGACACGGCTGCGGAGGGGTCCGGCGGTGGCGACAAGGGATGGTGGGCTCGGCGGGACAGGGGCACACGAAGATTGGGCTTGGGGTGCAAGGACCACCAGGGCGTCCGTGCTGTGGCTGACTGCCGCCTCGTACTCCCGCCTGGTTAACGATCTGCTGGCTTCTTCACATGACTTCTCCGCTCTCCTGTCCGCCATGACTCAGGGACAAAACGTCTGGAGGCAGAACAAAACAAGAGGAAAGACATAATGTAATTCCTTCTGAAACAGGGCTGAGCAACAGGAGAAAAAATACATTCTAATCTTTTTTTTTTGACCACTGCCACCCCAATGAAAGTGAGTTATAGCCAATATTTGGTTGAAGAAGGTTGGTGCTTCCAAATTTGCAGTATAGCACCGGATAACAATCCCTTTAAATTAATGATATATCCCTGATACTCTTTCATAACAATTATTGTTGTAACAAAATGAAAATTTTAATGTACATCCATCCATCCTAGACATTACTTAATTTGGCTGTGCTGAAAATACAATAAAATACCACAACAGCATCTAAAACTGCACAGTGGAGTGTGTGAATAGTAGACACCAAGATTTTTCTGATGGAAGACATAAAAATTTAACAACTCAAACTGGACATGTTATGACCAGGTGTTTGCCATAATTTTTGCATGTTGCTGAAACTTGTGAAAGACATTGTGTAATTTTTGTCAGCGTTAATGACCGTAATAATTACTGACGTTAAAACTTTAATACCTTAAGTCTCATCTCTTGGCACACCCAACCTTCCATAAATGCTACAAGGTGGAATTTACAGGAAATAAACTTGTAAACTTATTATCACGTTTCCCCAGTGGAGTGAAACAGTAAAATGTTGAGAGGGGGACATCCGAGAAATAGAGAGAGGGCTCAACTCTAGCTCTCTTGGATCATTTGTTGACACTTCCTCATCTAGTTTTAAATATCATAAAGTCATACAGCTGACAGCAAAACTCCAGTCATCCACTCCAGAAAATAATACCAATTTACAGATCGACATAAGTACCTAACATGTAATCTCAAAACTTCAATCTGAATACATACGAAATAAAATACTTAACACTATCCAATATTATGCTGTTTTGTATCTACAACCAAAACAGTGTTTTATATGAAGTATGCACTTGAAAAACATTAGGGGACATGAACACTTTTTATTCCACTTCTTAAATGTGAATATTAGCACATTTTATCTGTCTTATTTAATTTTAACTGAAATATCTAATCCAAATATCTATCCTAAAGAACTGGCGTTTTGTGGGTGGTAGTGCGCAATGTGGATGCCTGCTCATCAAGAGTCGTGTCCTCATGTGGTTGTTCTGTGTCATAAATCAACAGGAAGAGAGGATGAGCCTCCTAAGAGTGGCTCCTACATACCTTGTATTCTGGGCCTCTGCTCACACAGAGTACATTAAAATACATTTGCACCTAGCTGGGAAATCAGTGGTCATACGAGAAGCCTAAAGCACTGCGTGAGACATTTTCTTTTCATCATCTCAAGTTCCCAAGCTAACAACAGTGAAGTCAACTGCCTGGCATCATCTGACTGCTTAGGCTAAGGTCATGGTCAGAAAGAACTGAAATAAAGAATGCAGAATATAAGGGCTTTATTGACACTAGACAGTTTGATGTGCTGGACAGGATGTGGAAGGAAATGGGTGTGTTGTGACACATAGTCACAGAAACAAACGGTCAACACCAACTATGCGTCAATGGGAAACACATGCCAATATACTGGATCTCTACTGTGGACAACAACTCAGACAATCCGCTTAGGGCTTGATGCTGCCTCTATACTTCAGATAATATATCATCGGCACATGCGCTGATGAGACTGGACTGGAATTTGATGCATCCAACACAATGTACGCAATCTACAAGTATCTATGTGGGTAAACTCAGTGACATATACAGCCAACTACTGTCAAAATAAAGCAAGGAGAGGAATGGCAAAGGCTAACAGACACACATCACTCTCTGCTTAGCAGGTAGTCAATCACTACATGTTTTGACAATCTATGTTTGCAGAGCCAACATCAGGCCATGTAGGACCAGCAGCATCCTCTGGAGTGCACCTGCTGTCAGCTTCTTTTAATTACAGCTGTGCACGAGTGTTTTGCTTTTTCAAAGGACTGTGTGCCACTAATAAATTTACATCTAAACACACACTCGCATTCAAGTGCAAGAAGGAATAGTCTTGTGTTCTGTGTGGATGAGGAGGCTGTGTGTGGTTGTAGGTGGTAGTGGGAGGATACAACATCCAGCTACTTTACTGCATATTTGGGTGGACGGGACTAAATTTAATTCCTAGAAAACCATGCGATTGTCTCAGCTTTTCATCAACACACAGCCAACAGCAACCAATTTCCACTGAAAATCAACAATAAGGAAAGCCAATACGTGCAATATGTCTATGAATTAGCATCAAATAACCACAATTATTTCTAAGATATGAAAGGACCAAAATCACTTTGAAGTTTCTAAGATTATTATTAACTGTGCCACAGTAATTAAATCACTTGCAACAAAAAGTAAAGTATACCCCAAAGTGCTAAATAAGGTGTGGTCAGATCCTGAAGCAGCCCTCAATAGGTGTGCAGAGGAGTCCAGTCTAGTAAGCACTGCACTTTATGATCTATAGCTCATTAGTTAGGGCAGAAACCCGCTTTCATCCTTTCATATTAAAGCCAAGCAGTGCCTGACCCATGTTAAACCCTGGTTGGAAGAAGGATCATGAAGCCTTGCCAGGTAACATTTGTTAGCCAGAAAACAGGTCTCAAAAGGGATGCTTTCCATTTTTCTAAATATCAATCTTGAAAATATGTTAACCTACAGTATATTCAATACAGGATAACTACTATAGCATTATATTGTATAACGTCCACTTACGACTTTCTGTGGCCTCAGCAACATTTCACTGATGTCTAGGCCCGCAACAAAAAAGGAACAGGGCTACAGCATGACAATCTAAACCTCAGTCTGAGATTACAAGAAGCAGCATGCCCTCCTTCACTCCAAACAGATCAGGATAGGGATGGTACACCATGACCTGCTGGGGAACACCAGGTTAACCTTGGTAAACAGCCTCGTAACTTTTGGTCCCATTTTCATCTTATCGGTTTCATTATTCGCAATGCAGCCTATCTCCGACTGTCAGGATAAAAAAAACAGGCTGCTCCACAAGGCCCATTATAGTTATTTTTTGTAAGATGGCTGGCAAAACAAGCATTTGATTGCTAATTAAAATTCCACAACAATTAGTTGATGCTGAATTTCCATCCTAACCCTCACCACAGCTTGGAAATTTTGTTTTTGATTATGACTGGCTCAAAGTGGACAGTGAACATTGTGGCCCATGGCCCAGTAATTTTGAGTTTATTTGTGACAGCTAGTGCTTGAGAATGAGATATTAGACAACCATTGTATGTTAAAGGCGAATTAACAGTATAAAAACAACAGATAATGTCACATTCTAGTAGAAATGTGGCTCTTCATGAAAGTACATCCACTGGGCAATGTATGTATTATCACTGACTATGCGAGAAGAAGCAACAAACTAAGTACATCTGCCACTTTGGCAAAATTTTGCAATAAAGAGCATATTAACCCTGCAGAAACCGTTTCTTGAATACCCAGCAACAGGCAACTATGCTTGTAACAGCTGCTCTAGCCCAACTGGCAGTGCCTGAGTCAGCTTGTTCTTGTCTCTTAGGACCAGAACATATAGATGAATTCTCAAGCCAATGTAAGAGTACACATTGGGTGCACACATGGCACAGACTAAATTTGAAGTTAATGTTGATGTATGACATTCATCATGGGTTTTAACTGCATTGGTTCTAACCAGAATAGCCACTGAGCACAACAAAAATAAACTGCAATATCTGCACCACATGCAATATTTTTATTCCCTCAAATGCAATGTTGCTGAATACAGCACACCTCTCTCCATCTCCTCAGACAGTCACTAGTGTGTTTGTACAAACTGAGCATGAATAAACAGCATGGTGCAGTTAACACTTTCATGTACAGTTTCTGATGAAATATAAAGCTCTGCTGTTCACCAAAACCTCATTTTTTTTCTCCCATAGAAAGAAGCGTACTGCTGCTGAGTTCTAGAAATATAATCATTCCGATGAGGAACAATTCTATATTTCATGACTGGGCTGATTATTGTCACAACTGGCAATGGGCCAATTGTGACAAATAACGTGGCAGCGCCCATCACGCCATGAGGACACACATAGCTTCTCTACAGCATTTCAAAGTAGAAAGACTGGGCCAGCCCCTACCCCCACAAGACTGGTTCAGGTGCATTGCACGAGGTGTGTTTAGACTGTATGTGATGGATGTCAAACCCATAGCTGAAACTTCACTTAAGACATTGTTGTCATGGGGTCAACTAAGACATACTCCAACTAAACATTAAGGAGCAAAATATAATGTAATTAGCAAATGCTGTACAGTATGTTTGGCATGCGAAATGAGGGTTGAAAGTTGCTTTAGGCTAGAAGACCAGGTCTGTTCTGAGAAATGGGACTTAGGGTCAAAAATGAAAGCACACATAGGGCTGATGTTAAGGCAGTGCTTACTCCACTACACTTCTATTTGTAACAGTGGGAATAGCTGTTACCTAATGCCAGTGCTTATAAGCCAGCCACTCCATAGGGGCAACAGCAACTAGTTTGGCGGGATACAGTGGGTGGACAGCTGCCCTGGTTTTAGTGTCCAGTCGTGGGATAGTACCACACAGGCTACAGCTTCGCCTGCAGCCCAGTGGAGGAGAAAGCTAATTTTATAGCTGGGGACTAGCTGTAGAATAACATCGACAGCTTTCATCCTGAAATAACGTTATTTGCCTTGACAGAATCGTTAGCAGTAACGTGCGGAAAAAACGACTATAAAACTTGCGAATTTCTCTGAGCCCAATTATTAGATATCAAGAGAGCATTGACTAATGAACACAAACGTCGGGAATGACTTGTTTCGTCTTTCAGCACGTAGTTATAGCTGTTGTTTGTCTGATAAACTTGTCATGACTGCTGCAAGTCAGAGCGATGACGGCAGCGTTACAAAGCCCTGAAAAATGTCCCCACTGCGTTGCTTAACTTACCGTTCGGGTTTGCACGGGGTAAACATTGGTGCCACTAACCAGAGTACGCGTAGCTAACTGTTAGCTTGCAAGCCACAGCACGGCCTTTCTTGGCACCAAACTGGAAGGCTCAAAATAAGAATAGCTGGCTGGTTTGTTAATGTTAGCAAGCTAGCTAGCTGGGTTCGCCGAAACAAAACGGGTTCGGGCCTGTAATTTTGCCACGGTGTTTAGGCGCATATAATTGATATGACATTGTGTTGTTATCCGTGCACGAACTCAAAGCCTTCGTCATTATCCTAATGATTTATGGAGGGGATTCACGTCAGTGGCTTTGCGATTAAAATGACTATTGAAAGGGCTGAAAATGGGAAGTCAACACTTACCTAGCTTTACTTTCTACGCCATCTTGGATCCACTTGTCAGACCATCGCAAAGCATAGTGGGATGTACTGATCTGAAGGTTGAGAGGACTGGTGTGTTTGCGTGTGTGTGCGCGCGTGTGCGTGGACTCTGATGGCAGGGACCTTCCTTCTCTAAAACGTTTCTCTTAAAATGCTGTTGATTTTTTCATTTTAGTCCTATAATTTAAGGATCACTATTTTCTATACATACCAATAAAATTGCTCTTTAATTTATGAAAAACAGTGGATAAATATTTCATTGTGGTATTGACCATATTCTTCACCATAAAAAGAGCAGATTAGATTAGATTAGCACATTAAGTTTTTATTTAGCTATTAAATAGTTAATTTGTATAAAAGGCATAAAAAACACAAATATGACATTTTGTTGTAAACACACTTTTGCTGCACAGCTACTTTGGTTAATGTCTGCATGAGAAATAAAAATAGATAAATGGATAAATTTATTCTTTGTATAAATTAATACACACACACACGCACACACACACACACATTTATATACATATATACACATATATACGTATATATACACGTATATATATATATACATATACATATATACTCGTATATATGTGTGTGTGTGTGTGTGTGTGTATATATATATATATATATATATATATATATATATATATATATATATATATATATATATATATATATATATATATATAAAGCATCCCTGTCTGAGCTTGATAATTATCAAGCTTATTAAACTCATGTCATCAGCGTTTGAGTTTGTCTCTGAGCACTCCTGGAGAAGCACTCAAGTGCCAAGGTCTTAAATACTATATGCAATTTCATAGGAGACAACAAAAGAAAAAAAAATCTCAACTGCATAGCCTATAAGCTAATTGAGAATGTGAGCATAGACCCTGCAAGAATGTTTCAGAGTAAAAAGACAGTAGTGAGTAGTGAGCCTGAAAATAATGCTAAGACAGCAGAGCCCGCTCTCAATTAAACTATTAGAACTCAATAAGCATGAATATTATGATAGTGTGTATGGTATGTGTATGCACCATTAAACTGTATATAGGCTGTGTGAGTCCCAAAAAAATCCCAAAATGTGCCATCATACCAGTAAAAAAATAATTAAATCAGTTCTGAGATTATGTTGAGATCTGAAAAAAATTAGGTTTCAGATTTTCAGATTTGCAACAGACAAGTTTTGTCATGGCACAACGGGCTAACTCAGGCAAAGATAGGTCAAACTAGGGATGTAATGTCCTGCCTGATCCCTGCTGACCCATCGCCTCCTTGTCCATGGAATGATCAAGTGCACGGCACATTAGCCCTGTACTGAATGTCCTCTCAGTGACTCTCCTCTCTGATGGCCAGTTCTTGACACGGTACAACAATTTGCTTCCAAGTGAGGAAAAATTGCTGTTTCAAATTCAAGCATCTGTCAAGTAGGTTTTTCATGTAAATCAAGTTTCTTTTAGTGTTGTTTCTCAGAAATGTGACATATATACATATTAATGTAGCCAAACAAAGCAAGTCGCCAGTGCTTAGTTTGTAGCCTCAAAGTGGGTTTCCCATTCCAGATGATGCTTCATGTATAACCGTGCTCAACTGCGATGACCGCCATTCTCCCAAAAGATATTCCCTCATTTGGTCATTTTGGTGATGATGACGATGCAGTGGGTCAACATCTGGTGACTATGAAGGTCAAAGCATATGATTGACATCATTTCCATACATTCAGTGACACCTCATGCCCTGAATGGAAGCGTCTGTATTCCCTCACTCACATTTATTCTATTTATTTATCCTTTAGTTTGCCACCTTTCTGTAGGTGGCAGTCAAAGTGTACAACAGAGTGGAGTTAGAAAGAACAAGAAAAAAAAAAGATTTCTCAAAAGAAGTGGGAGTTTATTTTACATATCATGAACAATACTGCAGTAATATAACCAATCAGGTAACATTGGTCAAGACCAGTACCAGCATTCATGTAGAAGCATCAGCTGAGTTCTGTTAACTACAGACTGATTGTCAGTATACTCGGAATTAATTTATACTGGATAAAGTCTTGCATGGACTTGATTAGACGTGTCAGGTGACTTTTTTTACTGGAATAAAACTAAAAGGGAAGACTCATTTTCACCAGGTCTTGTTAAACATGATAAAATCAGCATACAACCCTTAAACCAAATGTAAGGAGTTTATTGTTTACATTGCTGAGCATACATTAACAAAGAGTTTTTAGCCATGTTTTCATACAGCGATAAATGTTAAACTACTGTATATAATTCAATGAGAAACCTATTTGGAGATTCAGTCTTCTATGACAGAGGGATGCAAAGAGAGGAGATGCTCATGTTTTACTGGGTAGTAGAAAAAAGAACAAAGTTGAGGTGCTGTTCACGTGCTGCAGATTTTTCTCCAATTATACGACATTGGAATAACGCTGCCTTCACAGTCCACCAGTGTACTGTATATTCAAAAACATTCTCACAGAAGGAAGAAAAAAAAAAGACAAATACCAACCAAAAGACAAAATAATGCACTATGTTTGTGTTTCACTGCAGGTTGTGGATCATCTCCTCCTTGGCAATGAGATGTGTGGTCTTGTTGACCAGAGACATGAGAGAGTTGAGTTTGTGTGACCAGTCGTTGAGCAGGTCGTTGGGGTCTTTAGGCCTCTGAAAGTTGATGATGCCAGCCAGCCGGTCGACTTTGGCATAGATGGTCTTGTTTACGACTAGGCTGGAGAGGAACTCCTCGGACTCCTAATGAGCAGACAGACATCATGTTAGTGTCTTTCAAAGTTTTCTTCAGTCAGACCAGATCCTGATCATTAGTTTCTTTACCATCCAGAAGCAACTCATATTGGCTACATGGAGATAATTTTCAAAGGAAAACTGTGGTACGGGTTGTCTTATAACATGTACTTTTGGAATTCGCTTTTAGTTGTACCTAGCTATCCCCTACCTCCTTCTACTATTACCACATGTATGCATGTAGAGGGTGCAATAGCTAAGCTGTGACCGACCATAAAACATGTCATTTGTCAATGACCCATAATTATCAAAATCAGTACTGATGTCTTTATGTACAATTTGACAATGTCAACATTGCTGGAAAGAAAACAAACTGTCCAATCATTGGTTCAACGAGACATGACAAACATGAACTTCATACATGAGCTAACCCGTTAAGGTGTTGCTTACGTCAACAGAGAGGTCAAGGAGTCCGGCCATCCTCTTCATTGTGATTCTGGTGTAATATTTGGCCATTATTCTGATGTTCTGGAGGAAAAGTATGTCATTAATAAACATATCTGCAGCAGAACATTTGCATAAATTATTTAAGGTTAGAATAGGGGAGCTTTCAGGTCACACCAACACTTAGAGCTGAAAAAAAAAACATTCACAAGTGAAATCCAACCAATCCAGTTTGAGTGTATTTTAAATAGTGTACATAGCAGTCTGCCAGTTTAGCCAATGAACCTGCACAGAGCTTCATTATCACCTCCATCATTTTCCCATGTCGTTTGCACTATATTTCCACTGCCCTTTTGTAATGTTACTGCATTTACTTCAATTTTGAGAATATTAATCAGTCTTTTGGGTCATAAAATAGCATTTTCAGCGTGATAAACCCTCATTCACTGCATGCATCTACAAATGATATGCAGGATATGTCAAAATTGCAGCAGTAATGTTTTGAATTTTACTACCTTTCATCAAGCCAGGATTGTTCAAATCTGAGCCTAATAATCAAACTGACACCCTTCTACTTTGACTGTCAGTCTCACGATCAACGCTCACCACTCTAATTCATATGGCCTCTCCATTTTTGCCCAACCAAATTCAAAAAACGACTTCTTCAACACATCTAGTGCAACTTCTGTGGTCAATATTTGTCAGCATAAAATGCTTCTTTATGATTAATAACTGGTTTGAATGCACCGGCTTAGTTTGGGTTAGCTTTAAGGCAGTTAAGATGCTCTTAGAAAATGCATTCCATTAGACTTTTCCCCGCAGCCAAGCATCACGAGGGACTTACATGCTCCACCACTCGGTTCTTCAGGTCCTTCCACCTTTTCTCCCCCTCCTCTGAATAAGAGAAGACATCTGTGGCAGGGCTGTCAGGTGAGCCCTCTCGCAGCTCCTTCCCGTAATCCTCCACCAGGGAGGCCCAGCGCATCAGCTCCATAGTGGTGAACTGTTTCAGAAGGTCTCTGTGAACGGAGGAGGAATATGGTGAAAAATCCCCTGTGTTCACACCTTGCAGGAGAGTGTATGCTCGTGGTGTCAGCATATGTGAAAGCTGCTATGATCATTCCCCGCTGAGCGGCAAACACAACAGCCTGTGTCATCTTGCGTTCCCGTGGGGAGAAAATATTAAAAACGCTGAAAGGATGCTGAAAGAACTGTTGTGTGACAGACTGAACACAGAATTTAGGCAAAAGTTGTCAAACTGCATATATACTGTATATATGTGTCAGGAAACTCATTTGTTGAACTCAGTGGTATGTTGTACAGCTGACTATTGATTCAGACGGCTTTTACTTTTTGAAAGACATACATTTGTTTTTCTCCAGGTATCACACCTCTGCCCATTCATAACAGCAAAATGCTCTTATGTATTGCTGTAATTACATATGCTTGGAAATTGGACCCACGTCACATTGAGTCTAAGGAGTGCATTTGTGGTGAAGCCAACGGGTGGAGGAACACAAAGTACAGCATCTCTTACTTGTATTTAGGGATTTCTTCCAGTTTCTTGTCTGCACTGATCCTGTGCACAAGGTCTGACTGCTCGTTGTCGTACGGGGAAAGAATCACATACAGCACCACACTCTTCAGGGCCTGAAATACAAATGCATCAATGGATTTTTAGCAACACTCAACTGGCAACAAGCAATGTAACTTTTGCTAACATTGTCTTCCACTATTATTATTGCAAACTATGCAGTGATTATTATTGTTCATAGAAAGCATCATGCATCAAAAAGAAGTTCACATCCTGGGTATGTGTTCAGAGTAAAGTTCTAATGAAAAATCCCACTATGAGAATTGTTAGACTTCAGTACCAGTACTTAAGGCTGCTAAAGAACAGTGTTTATGCTCATTAAGTCTAAGACGGGTTGGCACGATGACACAATACAGTGAGCGACTGTATTGCCAAACATATTGTATCTTCTGCAGCCATTCTACTGTGCTCCATAGACAGACAAACAGTACAACACAATTCCTATTGTTACTGCCTTTCATTTTTTCCAGACCATTTATCAAAAAGGACATTTCAGCAATGAAACGGAAACACCAGTAAAGACACTTTTCGGTTACACTTTCTCATTAAGTACAAGAAATGCCATGCATTTTATCTGTTTAATAAATCAAGAAGAATGATGCATTTGCTGTGTCTAAATTTTGGAGTCTAATTTAACTATAATGTACAGCAGTGGATTAAAGAGAAAACATTTGTCTGTCAAAATTGCCAACATATTCAACTGTATTCTGCATTGATGATATGCTAAAAATATACTGGGGTACTGAGAGGAAGCCCATGTACCTGTTGCCACTTGCTGCTGTCCTCCAAGATGCAAGGGGTGTCATAAATTGCCCGGTAATGTTTGCAAATAGACAGATATGAGCCCTCGTGCTGGTCCACCTGGATCATTAGGTTGTAGTACTTCAGCTTCGATTCCTGAGTTGTTCATCACACAAAAGAGAAAAGTTAGTGTTCAGTGACACCAAAAATGACTCGACAGCTTCTAAAACCGTCGTGTAATAGCAAACACATAGGCCAGTCTTCAAAGCATTATCAGTGGTTTCCAAACCAACTTGAGTAAATGCAGTATTTTCTTAGTGTTTAATTTCTAGTCCCTATGACTTACCTCAGTGCCCTCCTCTTGGAAGAATTTCGTGTTTATCTTCTTACTGATGATCTGGGTGCGAATGTAATCCTTGACAGCAATGCAAAGTCTCATCTGTTCCAAGATAAACTCCACCTTCTCCTTTTTCTCCATGGAGCCATATGTCTCCACCTGAGCAGGAAAAAAAAATATTCTAAGCACTTTCCAAACTGGAGGCCATGAAACTTTTCCACTCACTTAGTGAGCATTTTTTTCCTTATATAAATGCAGTGACAAACCCTTCTTCAAACATGGATGTATCCCCATTTGTCCCCACAACAGCTGTATAGAAATTTCTTCATCCCTTAAAGAAGAAAATAAAAGTTATTAGTCTCCTACCTGTAGCTCCTGAAGAATGGATGCTGCCTCTTTGACCTCTCCACTCTGCTCCTTGATATTGGCCAAGGTCTTTGTCAGCCTGGCGCGCTCAATCTCTACATAGATCTGTGGGGAGGACATGTTTAGTGTGAGTCTTATGTCTTGTCTATTCTTCACCAAAACTTACTCTCCACATTCCTGACCATCATGTAAATCAGACCCTCACAAACTGGATAAAACCATAGTAAATGCCATCACTTCCTTTAATACATATGCACCCAATAAGACACAAAACACTGGGTGCCCCCGTCATTGCTAATTTGTGACTTAAATGCTCCCTATATCTGGCGCAGAGTCGCGAGCAGCATTTGATTTGACAGCTATTCAAATAAATACACACATTCCTTTGTTTCTCATATACAGCTCTTTTTAACACACAAACACATTCCAGACCTTGCCAGCAGTCACAGTGCGAAGTGTGTCGATGAGTCTCAGCTTGATGGTCAGATCAGTCACAGCATCCACGTACTTGTAACATTCTTGCACCATCTTGGCAACAGCCTGATAAAGACAGACAGCACAGGAAAAAAAAATCTTAATCAGTGCTTGACAAAGAATGGCTGCTAGGTATTCAGTAAATTATATTTGTTCAAGGCCACCCATGTCTAATTTCTCTAACTGCTCATAGCTTCTTTCCAAAAAAAAAAAATGTTTATTTGACATGCAGGGTAGATCATTTTAAAAGTGGGATCCAAGGCTTCTAAATATATGACATCTGAATATTGTGAAGTGCTCACTAAATCTTGAATAATCACATGACCTAATAACGAACACTGCTGTTTTTTGTTAGCAGTAGTACCACTTGTAAAAATAGTGTTTGGGAGCACGAGAACATATATTTTCAGACTGTGGATAGTAAGAAAGAATCTTCAGGGAAAAAGAAAAATCTGACCTGTTTCAGCTGACTCCTCCTTTTGGTGAGCAACATGATGTTTTCATTCAGGGCATCCCAGTCCTTGGCTTCATAACACATTTGGACCACAGCCACGAGGATTCTGGAGGTGGACACCATGTCTGATGCCTGCGCAGGGGTTGAATGCAGATAAGTAAAACAAGGACTAAAATATACAATCACAGTAAAGCCATAACTTACTGTATTTCATTGACATGACTAGTCTGTAAGATTTTCCCTTCTTGGAAATCTTTGATGGCAGGACCCACTCACCTATATTCATCCTGGGAAATTGTGCTACTGTAGGCTGATACTCAATGCCAAGCTTTAGGATTCCAGCAACCCTTGTTTTCCAAGTCATTTTGGTTAGTTACAGATTTTCCATGATGAGAGAGAACGCTGACTAGCCAAGTGTTCTTATTTTCCTAATCTAAGATAATCATTTAGTCTGCTAAGATCAGTTCCAGCAGACATCATAGTTTAACATCTGCTCTGAATAAGACATTTTTTAGTGTAACAATGAGGCAGATATAGCCCGGCATCGTGTTTTGGAGTAGGCTGAGAGACAAATGAAATTATGAAAGTGTTTTTGATATTCACATCTGGATCTCAACTTCCGAGATGCAGCGCCTTCCACGACCAAATGACAGGAAAGTTAACAAGTTGTGCTTATAACGGTACTGTACGGAGACTCTCACCGTTCTGGTTTGCTTCTCCAATGACAACAGGCTCTCAACCGCCTCCTGCAGCTTGCCCTCCTGTAGCAGAAAATACATAAATGTAGCATTAGGTACGCTTACTACTTAGTTAAACCACAAAGGTTAACTTCTGAATTTGGACACAATATTTAAGGTACTAACTTATGCTTGGCTACCGAGTTAGCGTTAACGTTAGCTGAAGTTGTTGCCAATGACTAGGCTTTGACTACTATCATGGTAGCGAGATTAAAAACAAACACAAACGTGAACTTGAGAATAAAAGGGACACAGAAATGTGTGAAGATTAAAAAAAATCAACATTTAACATTCATTTACAGTAAATATTGTTTATGGGAGTTTTCCGGGTGGTGCTAAAGCAAGTGTATGTTAGCTTGGATGCTAACACACTGATCCTGATGCACCATGACTCAGCCGGCGCTGGCCTCTTTTCAGAGTCCGCTTACTTTAGCCATTTTTTCGCATTCCGGGAGACGTTGGTCTACAGTTGAACTGTAGTCGATCTCCATCTTCACAATTTTCCCATCGGATCTTTCAGATCGCTCCTCAGACATCTTTGCGTTGAAGAGGTTAAGACAATGTACGGTGCTTTACTTTGCTTGCGACCAATTTCGCCTAGCACTATTTTGCCTGTCAAATGAACGAACGGATAGGTGACCAATCGTAGAAGAGAACGAAACAGCTGTCCGAGGCGCCTGAAGGACCCATTAGGACCCGCCAGAATACTTCAGGCAGGCATTATAAAAGCCTATTTTTTGCTGTGAGCAAATGTCCTTTTCTGTGATTTTGTTGGTCCATTTATACATTTTCATAAACAAATACACCACTGTGTAGGTACATAAAGAAAACCACTGAAAACCACATGATCACTGTCGTTCATTGAAATCAGCACTATAAATCAATCAATTAGTTAATAAAAACACAAGCCAAATCATCCAGAATCTGCTTTATTGTCCAAGTATGTGTACTTGTACAAGAAATTTGACTCCGGTTTAAACATTGCACTCAATGTGTTTGCATAAGAAAAAAAGACATACAGGTCAACAAGGACAAAAAGACGCACAAAAAACCCAAAAAACACAAGACTTAACAGTGAGTCAAGCAGTGCAAAAATCTATATAATAAACAGTATCTACAAAGAATGATGAGGCAATAAACAATATACACACAACATTTATAATGAGCAGGTATTTATGTTAACAGTGACAATGAGTAATGAATGTACTTGTGAATTATTGGATGACAAATGGCCAGTCAGTTGCTGATTTTCTGACGTTACTGGCAATGTGGAAAGATTATAGACACAAAATCCATTTCTTTTTGGTAGCCTATTCAATGGAAATTTTCTATGGCTTTAAGATGGAGAAGAATGGTGATATTTCGGAGCTTACCATAGTTATGTAGGTTGTATTACATGTATGTCTGGAATGGTCTATAATTATGACATATATGTTGATAATGACTAGTTGAAAATGCTGTGCAGCTTGAGTTTGTTTAACTAAGGGGACTTACATTTTTAGACATCCAGTTTTGTCTTATCTCTAAGCTGTCACTACTGGACTTTATAATGAATGGCACCCCTCTCTATGGAGCGACTTTAATCTGTTCAGGAAGTCATTTTAATTTGGAGTAGATGCTATCTTAAAGTCAGTGCCAAGCGAGTCTATATTTAGCTGAAAATTATAAGAGGTACCTTTTTATTCATCAGCAGGGAGACACTATTTTCTTTATTGTAGCTGTTGTATTTGCAAGCATATAAAATGGCAAAGGCGTGAAGGGTTCGGATGAACGAATGAGAACAATACAAAGGACTATAACACAAACAAACAAACAACAAAACCCTGACAGATTTAAGAGGAGTCTGTCCTACGAGCACCCACAAAGGGGGCTAAGGAACAGGAATTCACTTCATTTGGAGGGACTCTCTTGAATGCCTTTTCTTACCTCTATACCAAATAAAGTAAATGACAAACTCAACCAGGTATGTGGAAAAATACTGTCACTTTGATACAGTTCTATATTCCATTTTAATTTCATTTTAGTGAAGATCAAGATTATTATAATGATGAGGTGGAGGATAGAGGACATTCATATTTCAGGTGGATGTTTTTTGTCAAACTGACTTGAGAGCTTTTATTTATGACTACCCAAGAATCAAAACCCAAATAATCAAATCATGACAGTGATGATGATGAAGACGATGGAAATAAAAATAGGATGATGACAATATTTCCACAAATTCATTTCGAAAGTGTAACACCTATCCTGAACTTATCAACTGAATGGTCAGGATGAATGAAGAACTTTGTGAATGGACATAATCATGTGAATGGACACTGAGTGCAATGACCATAGTCCACCAGTAGGTGTCTCCTTAATGTCTGCATTGTGCATTCCAGTCCTCACATAGTTCGCTGCTTTGAAAGGCACCAATGCCCTCATAAATAAAGCTAATGTGGGTCAGTGATTTTCCTGCTCGTGGCAGAGAAAGCCCCTAAGCCCTGAGCTAAAATCAGTTTGATCCCAGTGCAGGCTCATTACAGACCTTGGAGGCCAGATAAACTGAAAATGACTCTGATCCACTGAGAGGAAGATCCGAAATGGAACAAGAACTCTGATTGCAGAGGCATAGAATATGCTCGGTGCTTTTGAGCACAATTTTCAGACTTCAAAAACATCAAGAAGGGCTCAACTTGTCACGATCATCAACATTATCTTCCTCAATACCAATGATGAAAATAACAGACTGTGCAGTGCTGGGGCCCAGATCAAACATGTATTTGAGACTCTGATGAAGCCTTAATTTACAAACTCAGTTAATGTAGACAGACCATCATCAACACAGCTCAACACAGCTCACACTGAAGCAAAGAAAAAAAAAAGAAAAAAGAAGAAAAAGAAGAAAAAAAAAAAACCCAGAATGTTTCCAGAATCAAAATCTCTTTTATTATTCAAGGTCATTATGGACTCTAGTTTACCGTTACTCACAAAGTGCTAATAGAGGAGTAGACATATAGCTTAGAACAAGGACAACAAACACTGAAAAGAATGGTAGATAACAAAGACTGGGCAGGACAATACACATGACCAATTACCAGCAACATAAATAAAAGTCTATATTCAAGTCAGGTATTACAAGTTGTAAACAATAAAATAAATATGTATGATGACTACTATCATGGTAGCGAGATTAAATATATGTATGATGATGTGTACATGTTAAAGGCTGTGCATTTCAATCTGTAAAAAATACAATCTGTAAAAACATGATGTATAATGGAAGTAAGTGGATGTTTTGGAGGGTTACTGACACTGCATCCAGAGGGGTGAAGTAGAAACAGGTTATGTCCAGGTTGTGCAGTGATGTTTGCTGCATGTTTCCTGACTCTATAGGTGTGTAAGGCTTGAATGGAGGGCTAGTTGGCACCAATGACTCTCTCCACAGTCCTGACTGTCCATTGTATTCTGTCCCTGTCTTGTTGCGGACATGGATCCAAACCTGGAATGCTATTATGTCAATTATTTCATTGTGGATACGACTAACTGAATTCATGATGTGCTGCTACTCAACGTTAGACCATTTACAAGAACATGGGCGGGAAAACTTGAATGTAAAACAGCGTTGTTCATGGGACTAATCAATTGGGGCTTTACAACAGCTTGCTTGAGGAAATACTTCAAAACATGACTAATGTGCAGAGAACAGACTGAATGATTGCGGTGTAGAAATGGATCAGAAGCTCCTGAGGCAGGTTGAACGTCCTGAGCTGGTGCAAGAACTACATCTTCAGCTGGGCCATTTTGATGACTGTGTCAGTGTTGGGCACCCAGTGTAGGTCCTGGGAGATAGTGGATGCCAGAAAGCTGAAGGTTTCTGCAGCAGCAGACACAGTGTTGCTGTGTATGGTAATGGGGGTGGGGGTTGTGTCATTTGAATCATAAGGAGTTTAAGATGGGTCTCCTGAGGCGCAGTCGTTAATGTACAGGAAGAACAGAGGGTAGAGCACACATCCCTGGGGGGCACCAGTGGTGATTGTCGTGGGTTCTGGATTTGACCTTCCCCAGCCTCACCTCCTGTCCTGTGTGGAGGCTGATGTAGTGCAGCCCCCTGCTGATGTTAGAAAGTGGGACAGAGCCAGGCCTATCTGGCTATTTTGGTTCTTGTAGATTTGTTTGGTATTATCGACGCAGTTCAGATGAAATCAGACTCTAATCTCCTTTCTCAACACAGACCTTATTGAAATAGTCAGGTCCTCTTTAGGTTATGGCTCGTTGATTGAGAGATACCACTCACATGAAGGCCCTGTTTCTGTCCTGTGGCATTTAAGATTCAGGGTTTTGGTTTAGGATAAACACAGAGAGTGAATACAGGCCTTTTTTTTTCTTTTAAAGTTGTCCATTTGTGCTATGCCAGCCATCATCACACCTTAAGCCATATTGGACACGTCTTAAGACATCTTTTATCTTATCAACATCTTATCTTTTAACCTCAGCCTTTTATAATGAAAACATATTGGCATTGAGTACTGATTTGATTGCCAATTTAAAAAGGAAATTGCACATATCTGCCACACAAAAGTCAGTGAAACGGCCAGTGTGCACAGTATTCGACAGAAACCCTTTAGTGCACAAGAACAGAATTGTTTGGTGTGGTGTAATATGGCACAAGTTATTATTTCCATATTGCCTTCACTGTTCTGAAGCCGAACAAGTGAACACATTAAACTGAATCATTATGTGTTTCATGAACATTTATTCTTCTGGTAAACGTTGCACTTAGATTAGATTATTTCTTGTAGCTTCCTGAAGTCTACAATAAGTGCTTGCTATTTCATGATGACAGTTTTCAGGAACGCTATTATGTCAATTATTTCATTGTGGACTAACTGAATTCATGATGCCCATTTCATGTGCTGCTACTCAACGTTAGACCATTTACAAGAACATGGGTGGGAAAACTGAGCGTTGTTCATGGGACTAATCAATCGGGGCTTTACAACAGCAAACTTGAGGAAATACTTCAAGTAAATGTTGTATCTTTGCTTAAGGCACACCTATAAGAACTGTTTTTAATCCCAAACTTATTGATAACCTATATACACGTGTAAGATTTGTTTTTACTTCTGTTGCACATTTAATTCATTTCATTACTAAATGCAATGAATTACAAATGTAAAGGCAGTGATATGTACGAAAGTTGCTCACACATTAGTTTGGGGATGAAGTGGAGATTGTAAATCCAAATGCTGTTTCAGAGGGTTTGAAACCTTCCATGAATTTATTTCTGGGGGAAACGCTGAATGCTTGCTGACAGCACCCAATACTGTTTGTCAGCATCTTCAAAACAGAATTATGAGCGTGAATTCTGCTGAGCGGAGCCAAATAAATCACACGTATAAATGAAGCCCGCTATCTGATTCCCACTTTAACTAAAAGTGACCAGTTTATTAATGCGTTGACATTGTTGGCTATTTTTGTCAAGACAGGACGCAAAAGGAGTGAGCGTGACTAATTTTGTTCACCAGTGCTGTCATCACAGATACAGGCTTACACGTCGCTCAGCTGTACTTTGAAGTGTGCATTTGGTCGAGTTGGCAAGTATTTATTTATGCCTGGACTGTAAAATCAGTGTCCTTGCTTAACAGTGGAAATCCCAAATTGTAAAACTCCAAACCTGCTGAAAAGTTCATTCCATCAGACCAGGACCTGAGAGCAACAGGTTCGGCAGATGTCATTTTCATTTGAACTGAATGACTTTAGCGAGAGTAAAGAGTATCTACATACAGTGGAGTATCATATGTAGGTGTACATGAACAGTGTGTCTATTCTCTGCATCGAAACATGACATTAAAGTTTGATGACTGATGCAGCCACATCAGATAAACCATGAACTTTCACCCTGTTTCTAAGTAAGGCTGTTAGACAAAACCCATTAGATTTAATGTGTGCATGTTGATGCCTTGTACTGAACGGTAATCTGAAGGCTACAAACTACCCATCAGCAGACACAGATCTTCCTCAGCAGGGCTCTGCCAGGCCTGTACTGTATGGATATGTACTTTCTCTCCCATCTTTAGCACGTGAAACGTTTACCTGGACCCAGGTCAGGTGACCGACTTGGCAAGTCAGTAACATTTCATGCATTTCATGCATGTTTGGGGACATTGTTGCTACATGTGCACGAAAGTCAGCACTTGAAACTGTTTCGTTTTAAATCCAATGTGCAGGGGCAGAGCCGAAAGAACAAAAACACTGTGTCAGTGTGCAAACGCTGGCGGACTGCTGTTGCCCAGAGAGCACTGCTCTGTGCTTTCATAGCGCGCACACATCAAGCATGTATGTGGGAGAGAGGTGAGACAGATGTCGCGGCAGTGCGAGGCTCAGAAGTGATGTTTCCTGAGCTGCGGTTGTGTCAGCCGATGTTTCCACCGAGCACAGCGTCGTATTTCAGCGGGCCCACCAGCGGGAGGAAAGGGGGGCTGGGGCTGCTGTTAACCGCTGAAAATGTTCCGATGCCTCTGCGGGCTGCTTTTGAAGCAGAAGAAAAAGAGCCGGAGAGAGCAGAGAGCCTCCGTAACCCCCGACTGCAAGACGTGTATCGTCCTTACAACTTTGACGACAAACACCTTAAAAAGTTGAGTCTTTGAGGGATGGTGGAATTAAACATCACCGCTTAGCAAAGCACACACTCCCTTTGTGAGCAATTTGGACATTAACGTCTAACGGTAATCAACCGAGAGCCGTGTGTAGTCAGCCGGCATGAGGCAAAATCACTTCCGGTCAAACATTTTTCAAACTATTGGTCTTATTAAAGAATGATCCAAATACACTTCACTGAGCAGTGAAAGTGCAACTGTTTACCTGCATATTTTGCATATTTCTAACTATAGACATGTTTGATAGCAGTTTTAGATTAATCCAGTCAATATGCATACCTAAACCATAAGATAAACAGACTAACAACATGTATTGGCCAGCATTTTGGCGAATGCTGCATGATCCAGCTTACTATGATATGGCCCAGATGTCATAATAAATGAGATAATGTCGATCACATCTAATTAAATTCCACTGTACTGTATGCTTGGTTAGTTCATCATGCCTGAGGAGGTGCCACTGAAATTGATTTGAAATTCATTGAGCCACTCAATTACAGCAGATAAATGTAATTCACCATCTGCTCGGCAAATAAATGAAATAAGTTGAGGTCTCAAAAAAAGACTGTGATTCTTTTAGTTTATAGTGCCAGTATCTTGAAACTAGAAATGTGGGCAGTTTCATTGAGAAAAATGACACTTGATCCAAAAAAAAAAAAAAAAAAAAACCTCAAGGCCCTACTGACCCCACACACACACACCCCCTGTGCCCTGTTGCCTCCAAATTCCACAAAAGCTGAGGACCAGCAGTACTCCTATGTTGTAAAACAACGCCTAATTTTCCAAATTAATGTGTTTAGTTTGTGACAATTAGATTAAACACGACTTTAATTAGGACAATATAAACCAAAATAATAAAGCTAAAGCTACACTACACTTTGACACACATCGCTGCTCCACAAGCAGCATAATGATGCAGGACCTGCTTTAGCGGGTACTGTACAAACTCCCAGGAAATTTGCAATTAGTAGAATAACAAAAAAAAATGCTGAATAGGCAGTTGGACACCTTGGTTGGTAATCCAGCCTTAGATACACAAGAATGTGTTTTCAGAGAAATACATTGTTACTGTTAGCAAACAGAACTAATTTTATACTCTTATTCTGAAGCCCTGCGTCCTACGTTTTCCGGTCCCGTCGGTCGCTATTTGCCCGCAGCTTGACTGCTCAGTGTGAAAGGAGGGGACTGCCCTGCGCCGAGCTCATTTCTGCCCTCACGTTCCCAACCGGAGAGCGTGTCCGCTGCCTCCGATGAAAGCGCTAAGCCGTATCTCGGGGTGTATTTCATAACCCGGGCTCACCAGCCTCCCACATGCGCTGACACGTCTCCAGATATTACACACATCCCGTCGGTCGGCGGAGGGAGCGTTTACTGAGCTGGTTTGACACATTGTGAGCACATAGAAGAGACGGGGAGAGGGGGAAGATGTTGCTGAAGGAGTACAGGATATGCATGCCCCTCACAGTGGAGGAGGTGAGTTTCCTGCTCTTGTTTTAAACACTTTTTTCTGTCTAATTTCAACCGCTACCGGGATTTATTTTCGTTCAAACAGCTCTTAGCGGCTGAAACGTTGCGCTTAGATGCTCCAGACATGTGGTCGGAGGTTACGTGAAGTGGGAGAAACCAAGCTTAATACAAATAAACTTGAGGCGCTTCACTTCACTCCCTCATGTCTCCCTTTCTCTTTCACTAAAAAGTCACTTCTTCGTGGTTCCGCTAACCTTAAAGCGACTAATCACCGTTTCTTCAATAACCCGAAATGTAGCATGTTTCAGAAAGATGCTAAACAAGCCGCACACTTTCAACTGTGACCCCGTGACACACCTTCATCCAATAACAACCCGTGCTATAGTTTGTATAATCTGTTTGAATGATGATAGAGAATGCTATCTCCATGACCTCACTGATCAGCACCCTTCAAGTCACGGTGTGAGACCTCAGCAATGATGTGGTTTCAGCACTGTTTGGACACACATTCCCCGTTTCTCTCTCTCTCTCTCTCTCTCTGTCTCTCTCCCTCTCTCTCTCACGTACACACACACACAGTTGCATGTAAATTGGATTGCATTAAATTCATGCTGCCCTATTGGTAGCACATGACAGCACTAACACAGTGCAGAGCAGGGGTCTGTGCCCTTAGTGTTGTCTCACAGTACAAACAGTTGCACTTGTGCAGCACAGACAGATATCAGGAAGAAAAGGGCTATTGTCTGTATTCATGTCATGTTTGTTTGTTGGGTCTCACGACTCGGTCTAAAATTAGAAGGTGAAGATGATTGCTGTCTGGTCCTGGCACACATGCTGCGCTGCAAAACAGCACCGTCTTCGCCGCTCGCGTTGTGATGCGTGTGGCTCGCTGTTGGTTTCCCTGTAGCTGGTGGCCGGGTGGGATGATGGTCTGGCTGCAGTGCATCTTGTCAGTTCATCTGTTGAGATTGAAATCCAGATGAGCTCTGGTTGTCTCTGAAGAAACGTCAGAAAGCTTAAACTAGCAGCGCCGGGAGCCAAATCATCAGCATTTTTTCATTTAAACAAAGTTATTTTTAGGAAAGAAAGGCAGATTAAAGTCTGCTTCCTTTCAGGTCTCTTCTTTCATGTCCTTCCCTTCAGTCTCTGACTGTTGTTGTTTCCACCAACGTGTGCAACCTGCAGCTAACTGCAGCACGTTCATGCCGACTTTAAGGTCTGTAAGAAGGCATTCAAAGAATTGAGGAGATCACTGTGCATTGATGCGGAATGAGATGCATCCCTGCTTTGCGTAATAGGCCGACTGAATGTCGGCACACTTGCAGGAAGCTCTTGTCAAGGGGAGGTTCTTCCCTCTGACCGCCACTGGTCTGCCAGCGCTGTACTTTCTCTCACAGGCACTAAAAAAGATGTCACACCATTGACTCACAGAAACCTACGGAGAAAAAGCAAATGGCATCTTCTAATACGAGAATGTGTATGCAGGTCCTGTTGCACATGCTTTTAAATACCGTTGCATTGTGTGTGTGTGTGTGTGTTATGTGGCAGTCTGCATACGCACATACGTCTTCCCGTTCCGCGAATCAACCTTGAGCCTTCACCGTGCGTGTGTTTCAAGCCCAGAGGAGTAGCGCGAGCTTTCTCGTCACGTCCGTTGAACTTGTGTACAGATGGCTGTCACGAGAGGCAGGAGCATTAAGGCTTGCCTGATCACCACCTGCTGTATAACTTCCTGCCACCATGAATTGCTACAGAGAAAAACACTTCCTTCACAGCGCGGGCCAGACGTAAACAGGGACGTCCACGTCTAAGTGATGATTACACAAAGAAACCAGTCCAAGCTGTAGATAATTCTCTGTTTGTCTGCTAGTGTAGGTTTGTTTCACTGGTTTACTGTAAGGTCATGATGAAGGTTCAAAGCATAATGAAGCCAAACACGACACTCTGTTTAACTGCTTCTGAAATGCAATATAATTAGAAGTGATGTGCATACTGTACATCTGTGGGATGCCACAAGCCACAGCCATTAGCTTTCACTTTGTTCTGAGATTGTCACATTTAAAAAGGGGATGGGTGCATTAGTCTTCCACATTTTAGCAAACAAGGAGGAGAGTGGCTACCCATTACCGCTCATCGGCACTGCACATTTGCTTCCGTTTGTATTTTTTTTTGCAAAGATAAAGCCCTGTTTGGATGAATCCCAGGAAGCCGGGGCGTCATTGTTTGTCCTAACTTAGAAAGACGTCTCCTCTCTGTTCAGGGGAGGAGGCGGTGGATTGGTCCGTTTGTTCTTATCACGGTGGCACACATTGAGCCGAGGGTCATCCCTCGTCTCCTGAAAGTTGAGTCAAAGTTTCCCGTCTGTCCAAAGGGAGAGGAAGGATGGACTGAAAGACGGAAGGGTGGGATGGATGGACGGCTGGATGGCGAGTTGGGGATGAACCGCTTTGTGCCGACTGCTGCTGTGGGGGTTAGGGGACAGAAGGAGGAAAAGCATGGCAGAGAGGACGGGAAGAGAAGAGGGGAGGAGCAGTGGTGATGAGGGAAGTTCTGGGAGATTTTTTTCTTTGAAATTCCCCAGGGTCATGCACTAATACACTGTGTGTTTGTGCGCTTAGATTTGGAGTCATAGGGACATGCAAGGTCACGTCTCTCTGTGTATTGTCTCTGGGAAGAGATTACTGTCTGCTGCTGGCTGTGTTGCGTCATCACACTCTTACTACTGCAGATGTTGGACTGGCTATACGCACAGTGTTTATACAAGTTTAACAAACGGCGCGCACACTGAAGAAACCGTTTAGCAATACCACAGCATATGAGCTGTTCTGTGAGCCTTTATTCTCTGTCCTCTTAATCATCTGCCTGTCTGGGTGTGTGTCTGGCATGCTGCTCCTGCCTCCTTTCCCTCCATTTTCTTCATTCACTTCATTTGCACTTCCCACAAAGAAGTTGAACTCATGACTTCGCTTCTCTCTGTGGAGCCTTTGGGTTTCTTTATGTGAAAGAGATTTTGCTCAGTTTAACATAAAGACCAGAAATAAGAGGAAACTGGGTAAAATAATCCATCTTTCAGCACATTCAAAGCGCACATTATATTCATAAGCCACAGTGTAAAAACAAGTTTTGGTCTTGGGGGGGTTGTTGTCATCTGGTGTTGTTGTTACCGTGACGTTGCCGGGCAGGCGCTGAAAACAGGGGGAAGTCACTGCTCCTGGCCAGGAAATATTCCTTGATATTACCAGACACAAAGCACTTCTGGTATCTTGGCATGTGGAGGGAGAGTTTCAGCCTAGTCTTTTGGGATTCTGCATTTCTTGAGTCTATGAAATGTCAGAAAGTAGTGAAAATGCAGCGTAACCAGCCAAATGTCCACATTTGAGAGGCTGGAACCACCAAATTCTTGACATGTTTGGTTAAATAAAAAGACTGAAACGGCTAATCGATAATCAGAATTGCTGCAGATCAGTTTCCTGCCAATCGGTTAACAACGACGAACTCATCAATCAGTTAGGACATAAACAGATCATTCGATGATGAAACATGGACGGAAATGTGGAATTTGATAATCAAATAGACTGTAATCCATGGAATATCATGGAATTTGCCAAATGTGGATGTGATTTATCACAATCTGTATTTTTTTATTGTCATGGCGCCTAAGCTGAATGTTTTGAAAAATGGCAATTCACACACACAGTCATGTTGAGGACCAGAACGTGCGATGACCATCTACTTCCCGCATCAAAAACTGAAAGGCAGCGTGCTAGCTAGCTTCAACGATCTACACGTGAAATCAGATATTCTGTGGGAAGAAATGCATAATATTCTGTGGTCAAGCATCGTAAATAAGGCGTGCTGGCTGAATGTGAGAGCAGCCTCCCTCATTTAAAGTGGATTTCAGTTTGGAAACTATTCATGACTTTCAAGCCACAGACTGATTGCTGATCTTTCTGGCGAGGTTGCTGACCTGTTTATTCATCTTTTTGCTACTTTTTGTGTCAAATAAAACATAATTTTACCCAAATCTTCCTCACTGGAACATCTGAAATACAGACAAATAGCCATCCGATGATCTGGTCTCATCAGACATGAAAGCATTGGCTGCCAAGAACTTTAACGTTCCCTGTGCACTGAGAAGGGCCAGGATGACTCAGTGTAACCGAATCAAGAAATTCAGGTCTGGTTAAAGTCCCTACCTTTCAGGGTGCTCAGTCACACTGTGGCTTCTGTGTTGGAGTATTGGTTTAAGGTTCAGGCAAGATTTAGATGTAACTCTAACCAGAACCACTTAGCCAAGAAATAATCATTTTCCCCTCTCAGTCCCTTGGGGCTCACTCTGCTCTGTTCTTCTCCAGTGAGCGGGGCCATTCATCAGCCACCACGCCCATTTTTTCCCTGGAAAGGACAGGCAGGTGATGCATCACAGGAGACACGGATAGATGTGTTCCCTCTCCCGTCTACTATTATGTCTCTCTCTGCTGCAGTCCCTCGCACCTCCCCGTCTCTGGCCGACATGCCCTTTTTTTTTTTCCCAGCTCACAAGAAAAACGCTGACATCACCCAGCCTTGAGCTGACCCCAGTCACTGCATGGCTCCTGTATTCACCCTTAACGTGGCCTTGATTGATGAAGTTTTCATCACAATGTGGACTCCCTGCTCTGATAGCTTTGTCCGCATGGTGAAATGAGCACAGGAGACTGCTTAAAAAGACCCAGATGGTACCGTTTGAATAACGTTTTCACAGGAGCATGGATTCATTTCGAGGCTAACAAAACGGAAGCAGATCATTGCAGAAGGCCAGCCTCTTTTTTTTTTTTCTTTCCCTATTAACCGTAGTGACTCAGAGCATAATGACATTCAGCGAAGGCCAGGGAAAGAGACACCCATTCAAAACAGAATTAACTGAACATCCTCGTGTTTTGAGTCTATCTGATGAAGTCAGTAGTTGGTCTGCATGTTGGCTGAATGGTTGTTGAATGCTTATTTATGAGTGCGTGTGTGTAGCTTTTGAATGATAAACAGGTAGCATGTGAGTATGTTAAGTCACCTTTGAGATCCTAGAGAGATGTTGCTTGTTTTGCTGTCGTTGGGAGGCTGAGAGAAAAAAAATGGTTTGACTCAGTGGTGGGGGTGGGTGTGGGGGGATAACGGTAGAAATGGGAGGACGTGAGGCTGGCTGCTTGAATGAATGGTTGGACGAACGGCGCTTTTCAAGGCGTAAGCGTATCCGCATGCACCGGCCTTGCCAGAATTCGTTAAAGAGAATGAGCATCTTATAATGTAGCGTGCCCCACATTAGGCAAAAACCACACGCAGTTAATTCACCTTACTAAAGCCTCGTTTGGGCTCACACTGTGTGGTGTAAGTTGCACACCTGCACCTGCACAGCATAAGATATGAAAACACACACACACACACAACACAGAAAGCCATTTGTCTCAAAGCAGCTGGTGCACAGACGCTCAGTTAACACCTGATGTAGTGGTATCGTTTTTTAGTGGACCCATGAAGTACTGTAATAGGATTAGAACTGCTGCGTCATCCCAGGGGGGATAATATGTCATAAATGTACATAGAAGTGTTCATGTCGTACAGATATTGTATCAACCATCAAGCATGACATTGACTATTTGAACCCTTTCATGCAGTGCTAACTTCCATGGCTTGAAGCATCATTAGGTGGCAGAGTTTTTATTCAGATAGAATTTTCACAGAAGTCAGTTTTATTAGCGTCGGCCGCCTCTCTTTTCCCGTGGTTACGCCATTGGTGTTGGAGGGGGGAAAAAAACAAAAAAAAACAAACAAAAAAAACTGTTAAAACCCCCTTTTAATAAGTGCTCTTTAACGAGACTGGTTGCCATTGTTCAATCCCCGAGCATGTTTCCATGACGGCAGCACTTAATTTCATGTATCCACAGGCAGGGAGGGCTGGAAAGCGCTGAGAACAAACATGCTTTAACTCAGCGAGAACAACCAGGCTTCTTTAAATCAAACTGTTTTTTTTCTTTGTCTTTTTTTCAGGCTAGGTAATTAAAGAAGACAGTGTCCTTGGAGGGCTCGGTGTTCCTGCATGCAGAATGTGTTATGGAATGAAATGCAATGTGAAGTTGTGCAAAGTGAGAGTTTATTGATCCCTGTAGGGCAGAGCTCCCCTCCTGTCCCCGTTCACAGAGGGAGGTCAGGGGTTATGGTCATTCGGTGGATGTTTGCCAACAGGTGGGGCTGAACTTGCGTTTGAACTAGCTCCCTGCTTATGTTGACATACAAGCTCCAAGGCACACAGTGTCCATGTTATTTTCCCCAAAGACTTGCTTTATTCATTCAGAATATTGTTTTCTCTCTCTGTGATTAGACACCTCCCACCCACTCCAGGGTTTGTTTAGGAAATGGGGCCCCGCGAAGCGCTGTTTGTTTCTTTGGTGTCATGGTAAGGTGCAATGCCTTTTTGCCATCTGGTATACATGACAATGCTGTGATTCAATCAACATCCCATTTGCTGCCATTTACTCTTCTAGAGGAAACCATCATGGGTTGTGATGGACCATTATCCACGGATGAGGCCCATTCTCATTTCCTAGATGGGTGGGTGTGTGGTTGGGGGTGTGTGTATGTTTGTGTGTGTCTGTGTGTGTTGTATCAACAGAAGGGCTTGTTTTTTATAACACGCAGCTACGCCTTTTTGTCAGTCACACTCTGGAGAGGAGCTCTTTCACTTTGGTCTGTGTGTGTCTCTCTCACTCTCATACACGCCCACACTTTGAGTGTACTTGTCTTTTATTTAACAGCAACACGCATGCACACATCGCAGGAGCGCGTCATCATTGTCTCTGTCTTGTAAGATGTTCAGCGAACTGTACTCTGTCGCAGCATCCGCTGCTCCAGCCTGGAGATGAGGCCAATGATGAACTTTGCGTGGTTCCTAATGTGGAGAAAGGGAGTCAAAGCCTGGTGGTGGCTTTTGGAGAAATGACTTGGCATGCATTGAAAACCAGTTGTCCTTCTTTGGGAGTGTTGCTTTATTTTTTCTCTCCGTTCTGCATAATAACATCAGATTACTATGCCTGTTTGTTCACATATTTAGCCTGTTACTTCAAAAGCAGTACATACAACGGTTATGACCTTATTTGCAACACTAATGCTTCAGCGTCACTGACCTACTTGTAAAATATCCAGGGGCATGTTTATCCGTTGAGGATAACAGCACCCTTTTTTCAAGTTAATGATTGTCGTTATTATTTTGATTTTATGTTTGCTTAAGTTCTGGCATGAAACTGTCTTGTGTCACCATGGAGAAAAAGAGGATTTCTCCCACCGTCTCTGCGCTGCACCAGCAAATCGCAGGAGGAATAGGAGCCGTTTTCTAGCAGCAACCACAGTCTGAAGGCAGCTGTTTAATCTGTAACGTGTGGCTGAAAATAGAGACAAAGCAGCTGATTCTTTAGACCAAAGCCACTCTTCTCGCTGCGTTCGATGTGGACGTCTTCACAGGAACTGCTCTCTGTCGCTGCTGTGGGCTCACTTGCTTCCACCGTGTCTTTGGAATGGCTGGAACAGCATGCTGAGATAAGAATAAAGCATTAACTTTGCGCTGTGCTGTTTTGCTCTACATGAACATGACCGAGGAATTTGAAAGATTGGCCTTATATTTGCTCTTTCTCGTAGTCGTGAATGGACCTTTTGTATAAAAGTAATGTCACCCAAATATGTACAAACATGGTAAAAGGCTGAGAGGCAGCATAGAAGATGAGTGTGAGTTAATGGAATTATGTGAGAGATGAGGCTTCACAGCCTCTTTACAGTACTTGACATTACAGACAGTCATTTGCTGCACTCACCTACAAGTGGATTTGCGCACATTTCTTTATTGTTTATCAGAGGAGATTCCACAGGCTGCGGTCGAGCAGCTCAGACAGGAAAGATGTCAGGAATTACATGGACTAGTTTATTCTTTGCTTGGATGTGTTTTTTCAGTGACACGTGGAATGATAGGTCAGTGCCAATGGCTGCACGGCCATACTTGTACATCCAGGGAAGTAATACAGCATGAGAAATTATGATAGGTTAGTTGATGATGATGATGTAGTAATATGACTCTCGTGTTTCATATTAGCACATCATTGAGACTTGGATGGTGGGAAAGCAGATCTTGTCATAGGTTATTATACGCACATTGATCTTGTTGAGGTTTCGCCTCAGGGGAGACTCACTGTCTGGATACGCACACACACAATGACAGTATAGATTCTCACGTGTGTGTGTGTGTGTATGTGTGGGTAGGTGGTGTCTCATATGTTACACACGTGTGCTTCCACAGCGCATGAATTGGAGCCTTTTGCTCTCATTCCGAGAGAAGTGAGCCGTCAACTATGTTGCTCACAGTGTGACTTCAAGTCAAAGGCTGCGTGAATGGATGGATGGATGAATGAAAATGATTCAGAGTAGAGCTACAGTAGAGCCACATTGCTCGCAAATGCCCTCTAAATTGGTGGGGTTCTGCCCTCCACAGCAACACCTACATTTCCCATGATTGCTTGTCCTGCCACAGCCGTGTTTCCACAAACCCTTTGTGTTTCATGAATTATTGCACAGATTCCTACCAAAAGCAGGGGGGAGCTTAGCGCGATAAACAGTGTGAACACATCACTTTGCCGTCAGAGTAAAGTGTTGGAGATTGCAATGCAACAAACAGTAGTGAGTGAATTTAGATTCTGGCTGTGATGCAGAGAAATTGGTTAGAAAGGCAGATTATGAGCACTGTTATAATTTGTAGAGTGTTTTGTTTTCCTCTGTAGGTAGTCCTTGGATATATTTTTAGCGCTGCGTGGCACTAAACACTGTTGATATGGTGCTCTAAAGCCCTGTATCAATATCAGATTGCTGATCTAGCAATGCACCGAGAACAGAGAACTGTCTCTTACTTTATGACTAATATTGTCTGGGTGAATAAAATATAATTATCCTCTAGAGGCACATACTTTTGCATTCATTTCTATTTATAGTAGAGCTTTCTGAAATGCTAAATCTTTGGTTTATTGCTTAAAATAATAGTAAACTTTTTGTGTGTTTGCCTTAAGGTACGGGTTTGGAAGGTTAACCAGGACTATTGGCCTCCACTTATAGCTTTTAATTTGCTCAAGGTCATCTGAATATAAAGCACAGTCCACCAACTCAAAAACAGACTTTGAAGCGTGTGTGACCCGTCACCTCGTGAGTAAAAAGCACAAGACTTACACTGAAGTGACCAAACACGGCAGACACCAGCATTCAACAACAAATAAAGTTTTTAATCCATGATAATAATGCGCAAGACACCCCGCAGTGTCCATTTTTTCTTTGTCATCAAACACGTCTTATTGGACTGTAATCCTCTGGTCAGGCCAGAATGTGACCTTCTTTGAAAGAGGCAGAGGAGAAATATTATCACAAGGTCCACATGAACACATTGTGGTGCTCCAAGGCCAGATTCAGGCTTATGATAACTCCATCACTTCAGCAAATGATATCGCTGATAGTGCGATCACTTGAGTGTGAAAATGTCTTTAAAGTGGCCTTGTGTTTATTTGGCTACGCTATCAGCGGCCAGCCATGTACTGTGTGCTCTGACACTGATTAGGGCTTCGCTAACTGTTTGCCTTTATTTCTCACTAGCCTTTACCGCCGCAGGCTATGAAGCGCGAGTTGTCATCTGATCAAATGTAATTTAATGTTCTGGTGGTCCTCTCTCCCCCACTGTGGTTTCATTTGCGTAGCATGTGCGTGCGTGCATGCGTGCGTGTGTGTGTCTTTGTGCATGTGTGCGTGTTCACAGGCACAGACCTGATGTTTTTTTTACAACCTGTACTTGCACAGTAGCTGCTTGTCCCTGCTTCAGCTCCACTGAGAGACTCAGAGATGATACAAGTGCAGCAGAAGAGGAGGCACAGCAGAGAAATGGAAAAGGAAAATGAGTGCCTTTTTCTCTTTTCTCTCCTTTTCCTGCTTCTTTTCTTTGGTCTGTAGAGGGACGAGGGAGAAAGATTTACCAGGATGGGATGGGGTTAGACAGATGGAGATGGTGAGAGGAGGGTCTGCAGATGCTTTTGCACGGCTAACCTGCTGTAAAATACATGCAAGTAGTAAGAGACAAAGAAAGTAGAGGCAGACAGAGGTGGACAGAAGCCTGAGTTGTAACATGAAATATGAATATGGGTTGAAGAGTTGAGAAGGAAGTCATCTGTGGTTTAATGCAGCCAGTGGTTTCTGAGGAGCTCATTAATATTGTGTCAGGGTACTGTGGCTTGTTTACAGAAGCGTTAAAATGATGTTACTGGCTGCCACTGTAATTCCAGCAGCCTTTAAAGATCTCATGAAAATTAATGTTACGCTGTACGCGTTGGGCTTTGTGTTTGTTTTCCAAAGCTCTTCAGGCTCTTTAAATTGAAGCCGGTCAGGCTTAAGTCCTTCGATGTGTCAGCGCTCACATGCAGTTGGTGCAGGGAGGTGAATCCATTTTTTGTACCTGCTGCTGCAAAGTTTCAAGAGGTTTGCTTTCCACCCCGTGCTAAAGAGGATACTCTTACACTCAGGATAAGAATACACTCGCGCACACTGGTCATCATGCTGTGCTGCTATGCCTCCAGCCTACGCACAGGTGCAACGCATCTTTGGAAGAACTATCGGCTCAGCCCACACATGCACAACTTGCACACACACATACGCGTACACACAAATTAGACAGGCTATAGAAAGCTATATGCTGACACACTTAATTATCATCTCTCGTTTCTATGGTAACCAGTGCCATCTATCCCTACCATTACCCCCATTGCGGAGTGGATTATAGTGATTATAGAGTAAGGATAACCATCCCTAGGATAACTGTCAAATAATGAGGCAGATGATGGAATCTTACCTTCCCTCAAGCCTGGGATTTAGCACCAAGCACGTCCTTGCAGTGTGTTTACTCTGTTTCAGCTGAGACACAATGATTTGAAGGTAAACAGGCTGCACTGACAGGTAAACATAATTACTGGGGTGACTCTGGCTCAGGAGGTAGAGCGGTCGTCAGGTGGTTTGATCCCAGGCCTCGCAGCAGCCTACATGTCGAAGTGTCCTTGGGGAAGATACTGAACTCAACTAACCCTAACCAATGCACCTGGTTAATGCTCGTAATGAGCAGGTGACCTAGCCGCTATTGAGTAAATGGGTGAATTTTGGCTTGTGTTGTAAAAGCGCTTTGAGTGTTCAGACCAGCAAAGCGCGATATAAAAAAATGACAATATCAGCTGCAGGGTGCTAGGATACATCGTCTGGGTACAGCGAATGTCTGCGCAAACCTTCATGCCAATGCATTAAACAGTTGTTGAGATATGGACCAAAGTGTAGGACAGAGAGGCCAACAGCCATGCCACTAGTGCGGCTGGAAGTGTTCTTAATGACCAATCCACATCTGAGATGTCTGGAAGAACACATTTTTAAAAAATAATCCTCTAATAAAGAACTGTAGCTGTCTATAGCTGCATCATTTGAATATCATGTAAGGCAGGCCTGTATATTTCTCTCCCACGACAAAATCTTTTTGATTTTTTTCAGCCCCTTGGTGGCCTTCACCCCACTGTTTAGCAATTAGCGTCTCAGCAGCGGCAAGTCTGTTTAAGTCAGGAGAACAAAGACATCAATGGGTCGTGCTGCACACGTCATTCAAGACATATGAACAAGGTTATTTTAAATGGAAGTACTTACACTGGAGTGTATGCACTACAGGTCCATGTGTTGTTTCATCAAATTGGCAAACATGAATTTCCATCTCAAAGTACAGTAAATTATCTTTTTAGTCACTGTTCTGCTGTCATCACTCACATGTTGAGGGCTTTCATCTGGGTTTGACATAGAAGACGACGCTGCCTTCAAGTGATTATGATGACAAGTTTGACATTAAGTGTGGTGCATCATCATCTCCTGTGTATCCTATGTTTGCTAAAAGTAGCAGCTTGAGTGCAGTTTTTTTTTTTTTTCAGGTAGATCTCCCATCCAAATACAGAATACCTCCCATGTCAGCTATTCTAGGGCAATCGTACAGCTTCAGATCAGCGCTGTGTCAGCTGGAACATGAGCCAGTTTGTCTCTGTTCCCACTAGGTTGAGTCCTTCGTACAAGGTACAAGGTTTTCAAGGGACAGCGGCGTTCTGCAGGCCTGGGAGAGACGTGGGGTCAATATTTCCTCTGTCAGGTCCTCACAAGGGAATTGTGATGAACACAGAGATCATCATCATCAACCCACTGAATGACTGCTGAAATGAAGCTAATAAACTCCACGTCTTATCTTAATGGCTTCACGGTGATGGTTGATGTTCAGAGAGGGATAGAGAGAGAGGATGTCAGGACAGAATTACCGTCTCTCACATGATTGTAAAGTGAAGATAGGTCCCATTCTCAGCTCTTCTCTGAAGAATGAGGACCAGGATTGATTTTTTTTCCTCACTGATGCGCGTGGATGTCTGGATTTGTGTGCGTAGCATGTGTGTATTTTTTCCCCTATTTTAGTGTCCTCTTCAACTGAGTCAGCCCCGACCATGGCTGACTTGGAGTGTGATTTAGAGGATTAGGGAGCAAAAATGCCTGCTAAGATGTATTGACTGGCGGAAGTGTGTGCGTGTGTGTGTGCGTGCGTGCATGCGTTCGTTCGTGCGTGTGTGTATGCGTTCGTGTGTGCGTGTTGCATGCTGTATATGCTGCACAGGGAAAGATGTTCTTATCTGTTCCTTTAGATAACAAGAGCATTAATCACGTTGAAGGTTCCAGGCAGTCGGTTTATCTGTACGATTAAAGAAAAAGACATGTTTTCTTTTACAAAACAATAGTACCAACAATCATGACGATCATGAAGCACCGATCCACTTTTTTTCCAGTTCAGATCTGATTCCGATACATGATACCGCTCATGCCTGACAGTGTGGAAGAAAGTGGGATCATTCTTTTAGGTGTTCTAAGGCAATGTCAAACTTGCTTAAACATTGCTTTCCTAACTTTGCAAAACAAAATGTAACAAATAAATACATAGGTAGAAATGTTCTGAATTGTTATTTATTATTAAAATAATAAATAATCCCATACTAGCAATTTGGTAAAAATCTTCTTAATAAACAGGAATTACAATTAAAGTGTAAACCTTTTCAATGCAGCAACAAATTGCTCAGGAATTAAAACTCCAGTATAAAATGATACAGCTCCATGAAATGAGACGAAAACCTCAACCTTAACTTAATCACAGTTAAATCACAAACTAGTGCAAACAAGCTTTATTTAAATCCCAATTCACACGAATACAATGACGGTGATACTGAAGCTAGTGTTAAAATTTCACCTCCCAGTTACATTAAAATGTGTGTGTGTCTTGGATTACAAATAGGGTTTGTTCTCTGGCCTGCGAGGAAGTCATGGCAGCTTTAGAACAGACATGTGATGTGTCGTAATGATAAAATCACCTGACTACGTAACAAGGATTGCACATGACATAGTTGTAGCCGGCTGATCCATAGGGACTCCTGCCCCACACCCCACCTCCAGAGGTTCAATTTAAGGGCATAATTGTAGTAATCCTTACATTTTAGAGGGTATTATAGAAATAAAAAGAAAAAAAAAAGCTTTTTATTTGTCATTTGTCAAAGGCATGTTTTGAGGCAGCCAGTTGTTTTCAGGGTTAATTTGATGATCACATCTTCCTACATTTAAATCCTACGTTCCTTATTCTCATAATGCTCATAGAAACGTTGACTAGCTAGACTCGATCCAAAATGCTGGTGTATGGACAGAAGTTTGAGGGAATCTGCGTGACTGCCAGTTTGTCTCAAGTCTTGTGAGTGCAGCCTTTATGATCCATTTCAGACCCCCAGCCTGACTGAGCTCAACAACACACTGGTGAAAGAATTCAGCTCTCGCTCGTTGACCTCTGGAAGGCGGAGGCTGGTCTGCTGGAGAAACAGCGCAGAGCACTTGAGTTGTGATTATCAAAGCCATGATCCTGGGTTTAATGCTTAAGTATTGAACAAGTGAACAAGTAGAAGAATTTAGGAAATACTTTAAGTTGTAATCCTTAAGATTTCAGTCCTGGTTGGTTTCAATCGCCCGTCTGTTAACTCACAGGTATCAACAAACAGACAAATGTTTGACAGGCAAATCTTTGAGATTGTTACTTTAAGCAGATGTAAGGCAACAAGAATTTTAATTGTCACCACAAAGAGGAGCCCTGTGCTGATGACAGAGGCTGCCGAGGGATTCTTGTTACACGTGGTGGAGTCATTAGTTCCCACCTGTAACTCATTAAAGGAACCATGCGGCCAAACAGACCAGAAACACAAAAAATTATATTATTATTATATATAACCCTAACCCTACGCCAAGATAGGCATTGTTCATATTTCTATTTTAACACCTTGACTAGCAATACCACACTCTCGCTGTAATAACGTCGAGGAGCGGAACTACATCCCCGATTCCAAAAAAGTTAGAGGCTGTGTAAATAATAATTATGTTTTACGCAGCGCAGCAACTTTTTTGAAATCCAGGTTATAGGATTAACATAGTAAGAAGAAATACACAGCGTACACGCTGAAGTTGTTTTAGTTCAGCAGTTTCGGCTCATGTTGGAGTTTCATGGCGGAAATCTGGGTCAAGTGATTTTTATTTTCTGACTGACTTTTTGAGCTCACGTCATCTGAACAACCACTGGCGGCAAAGGTGAGGAGTCCAAAAAAAAAATTGATTTACCTCTAAAAATATATAAAGAAAAATGTCCCCTCTTTTTGTTATCCTTCAATATAAAGCATGGAGTAGCAGCCTGGTTGGTGAACATGAGTGTGCTGTGTGCAGTCGACTTGCAGCCACGTTATAGAAGATTTCTGGGTATCAACGTCCTCAAATTTCAAACAGATGCTATTTGGGGCAACCGACATGCATATATTGCATAATACAGCTTTAAGGTGCTTACCGTGTGTGCTTCAGTTTCATACGGTTACCATAACAACAGTGTGATGTTTCTGGACAGCTATCTTAAGTGTACCAGCGAGTTGAAATTTGAGGGGGAAAAAAACAACAAATACAACAACAACAACAAAAAGCACTTGAGAAGGTTGATTTCTATGTACAAGTCCCGTTCTGTTCATTTGAAGGCTGCGGTGCAAACAATGTAAGTGTGCATCTCATGAAGACTATCTCCCCTCTCCTTCATCACGCTTCACCCTCCTTTCACTTTCCAGGTTTTACAGCCCTGGAAAGGCAAACAGGGGGCAGATGTGCCTGCTCTTTAAATAGACCTAAAGAGGTCTTAACAAGCAGCCTGCTCAGCTCCAGTTAAAGTCCGGCTGCCTCGCGCAGCCCTTCAAAAATTCCAGAAATCGCGTACAATTACTGTAATTTATTCTCAATTTATTTTATTTTCCCTTTTTATATGAGGTTATTTCCGTTGCAACTGTCATTTGTCTACCGTAGAAATGCTGCTGCCATTGCTATGGAGACATTATTACTGGAGGAAACATTTTTCCACAAGAGGAGAGTGGTGCAGGATCTGAAACATATTCAGCTTAGATACACAAACCAGCATATATGTAATACTCGCGCAGTCCCAACAGCTACACGCTATTTTTCATTTTCTACTTTTAACATTTGAACATGCAGCATGAAAGTTCAAGTGAGCCAAAGAATCTGACAAAACTAGTCCGGAAGCAGAACTGGGATAATAGATGAAGGTTCACATACCTGTTCTCGCAGCTTTAAAGGCTGAGTCTTTTTCCACTGCTTCCACAGGCTGCACGGAGTCGCTGACATGATTCATCCCATGCCGATCACTCACTGCTTATTTTTTACTCTCTCGCCTGTTGCTTTCTGACCCAAAACGTCCCTTTTGTTTGGTACTACCATACTGCTGATCACTTCCCACACATACTTCTTTTCTTGTTGTGCATGCTTCCATGTTTTTGCGTGCGTATGAATCACTTTCTTCCCACACCCTTCTCTCCTGAGGGCGATCCTTTTGGTGTCTAAAATGCCTGGATGAGAAGTGTTGCACAGAGGCTATATAATACTGAAAAACACAAATACACATGCACAAATACAGTATATATATACCTGCAGTAAATGTCTAAATGTGTACAATATATCCATTTACAGAAACGCATACATAGATAGAAGTGTGGAAAAGGAACTGTACGTCCTCTCCCTGCCCAGTAATTAGCTTTTCCCTCTCAACCTGACCTCTGCATTGCGTCAGCCTCCCCCTCGAGTGGGCTGTATGAACACATGCTTTAAGAAAGAATGATTCCGTCTGATACAGATATGGATGTTAGAGAAGAAAACACGTAACAAAGACATACGAGAGTGAGTGATGAGTCAAATGAGTTCCTGAAACAAAGCTTATGATGGGTGCTGGCCTTTGAGGGACATATCCCGGCATGTTTCTGCTAAAGCTGGTTTTGCCTTTTTTTTTCTGGTCTGCCGGAATCAGATCAATCATCCTCCAGACCTGCAAACAGCTTATGCTGGTTGTGGCTTTTTCTGCAGCAGTGTCACACTGAAGGGTTTGAGCCCTTCAAAAAGCCTCATTAAGCCCGAGACGGCACACAGAGGGGACATCAACTAGAGATGTTGATGCATTTCAGATTGGTGTTATCGCATCGTAGCTAATGTTAGCAAACTTAGATATCGCTGTGAAACATTAACCTCTCAGTTTGCTGACCATCCTCTTCTTGTTTTACCGTTTAGCTTCATGCCGTGTTCCTCTCGTGGTCGCTGGTGGTTGCTGTTCATGAAGAGTCTCTTAGCTCCAGTACCAGAATCTTGCAAGCAGCTCACTCAAATGCAAATTTCTCTTATGTTACAAATTTGTCTTTGGAGATTAATAAAGTCTATCTATCTATCTATCTATTTATCTTATCTTATCTTATCTTATCTAATGATTAAAAAAAACTTACTTGTATTTGTACCAGACAAGCTGCCGTATAAAATATTTTACCTTGTGCTGTGCTGATAGCAATGCAGTCGTTTTCCTGCCCAATATGACGTCCTGGACGATAAAGTCAAACATAACGAACTTTATAGGCAGCTAGCCATCAAAGTCATAGACTCTTTTGTTTATGGTAAGGTTAATGACATTCTGACGTTAATGTGGCCAGGTTGAGGATAAAGTAACGCACGTACTGTGGCGCCTCTGTCAGTTTGGCAGAGAAATGGAAAGAAAGAACGAGATGACTAACTGAGCCAAGCCAGTTAACCTTTCTGCAAGGCAGGAATGTTTTGCTGGGTAATTAATAAGATATACTTCTGTCTTGTCTCAGTCTAACTCCAAACATTTTCTCCTGCTAACTTCCTTCCCCTCTGCACCCCCAGTGATGTCATTGCACACAGCTTCTCACAGCTTCACACACACACACACACACACACACACACACACACACACACACACACGCAAATACATCCTGATGCACACGCTGGCCAAGAATCAGCAGTGTAGATATTTTGGAAAAAGCTGAGTGATTTCCTCGAAATAAACGGAAAAGAGACGCATTGCTGCCTGGCTGATTTGGCCTTAATAGGGCTTTGACGTCAGTTGGAGGCAAAAACTGGACCGAGGTGCATATTTCTGAAAGCTTCACTTGAGGCCTTAATAGAGGACCTCTTGCAATCCCTCGTTTTTCTCTTACTGTGAAGTCGATCACACTGGTCACTCGATCTGGGGCTCGTCAGGTTTGTGCTTGAGAAATATTGTTACCAGCGCATTACGCAGTGAACTCAAAGTGTAAAAACATCAGCTAATTAAACACTGACTGACGTTAATGGCATCACAGTTCAGTATTTTGCTATTATCTTTTTACATTGACTTATTCATAAGAATTTTATAGTGTTGAATACCATTAGAATGATAAAGATGTTTGTTTTCCTTTGATTTGCCTTTAGTTGAGTTTTCTGACCAACGGGGATCCCCAGATTACATTAGGCAGGCAGCTAGATGGATTAGTATTACCCTTGAGGCTGCCATTGTTCATGCATTTGCTATATCTCTGTCTGGGATTGACCCTAGTCATGGGTGTGTGTGTGAAAAGCACATTTGCAGCATTCTTGCAGACGGATGACGCAAGCAGCTGGTCAGGGGAGCGGGAACCGGTCCAGAGGGCTGAACCGTATGCTGAGGCTGAGCGTCAAGTTCCCCTCTCTGTTTGTTTACCTTCCCCCTTCCTTCATTGGGTGGCTTCACTGTAGGGCTGAACGACTTTAAAAAAAATCAGATTGCAATTATTTTGACAGAACATGCAATATGAGTCATGATTTTAGTGGGAATGGTCATTTTTGCATTGCAATTTTGCTGAAAACAATTAAATGATGCTGATTTTTGCACCAAACAAGCACGTTCAATTACGTGTGGAGGGTATGATTTGTAGGCTGTGTGTGTGTGCTGAATTTGTAATGGCATGTTGTGAAACACCGTCGCTTCATCAAAAAATCGCAGCTACTCCGATATGGACGCTGCACTTCAGGCCGCGTTACAATTTCGATGGTATTTCGCGTAATTGTTCAGCCCTACTTCACTGCGATGAAGACACGGAGAGAAGGAAAGGACGAAGGAAGGGAGGACAAAGAGAGGAATTCAGGGGGAGGAAGAGAGATGAGGCGAGGAAAAGAAAGAGGAAAGAAGTGAGTTACAGCCGTTCTGACATAGTTGACAGCTGGGAGGAAGTAATTTGTAGAAAGCTGAGGTGGTGCCAAAATGAAAAAAGTTGGCCTCAAGTGCAGCCTATAACACACTACATCTGGAGTATGTTTCCACCGTGGAATGTTGGTATGCACAGAAAGCAGGAAAGACAGCTGGATAAATAATCCAATATACTGTATGGTTTTATTGTTTTTGGTGAAAAAGTACCAGCTCTAGTTTTTTGAATCTGAAACTCTTAACACAAGATTTGGATGCTTCCCAAGGCTGAAGGCAAACTTGTGTTTGTGGGTAGTGGGTTTTGAGAAAGGGGAGGTGATTGTGGGACATCCAGAACAATAATATTTAGCTATTTATTTAATAGTCACAATAGGGCTTGGCTTGTTTTATTCACCCCATCAGTAGCTCCTGCCCATCACACAGAAGAAGAACGAAGATTGGAGAAATAAGTCGCATGCTTTCAGCAATAATCGCTTATGTGTGGCGCATTTGTGGTTTTCTGTCTATCTAAACTGCGACAATGCGGCTTTGATGCGCTGTCTTGCGATCAGATTCGCGAAGCCACAGAGCGGGTCAGCGTCATGGAAAATCAGCCAGGGGACGCACATGGGTGTGGGCACATACATGTGGCTGCCTTTAGTGGTGTAAGGCCTTTGTGTGCGTGACAGAGGGGGCACTATGTTGTTTTTATTTATTCATTCCAAACGGTTGGACGTCATCGGCTACCAATGTGGCCGACTTTCAATTCAATATTTGAAGCAACAATCTTATTTAATCAAGAGTACCACACATTATATAAATGATTGGAGTTTTTTTTTTTTTTTTTTGTCAGGATAACATTCTCAATCTGCATTTGGCATCTGATTGTAAATTAAATTGCTAAATGTTTTTGTATGCATTTTTGAATTTGGGCTTGAAACAGGTCAAAACCTCATATGAACCTTCTACTTGCTTAGCCTGCAACAGACCCGTATTTAGACCTGTGCAGGTCACAGGTCGTGGTTTGACAGTGTTAGCTTGCTGTGTTGTGTTTGAGATCATCACCAGTGCAAAATGTCTACGCCTGAGTGTCCATATTCCAACTGCTCAGCCTGCTCCATCTCCTCCATTGCCTGTCTGCTACGTATGCACTGCCTCCGTTCAGCAGATTGTGTATGTCCTTGGATCAACGGTCCCCTTTAGCGACACTGTTATGGAAAACACAGTTTTTCTTTGGCCACGGAAACGCAGGCCGTCAAAAGGTCAAGGACTTTCAGACGGAAGCCTTTGTAGTCAGTCAGCGCACAGTGCCAGCTGCCTTTTTGATTGGCGTTTTGGCTGCTGAAGTGTCAAAGTGGCTTGATGAGTCAGCTTCTTTGTGCTTGTTGACCAAACAAAAGAGAGGTGGCTGAAAACCAAGAGACTTCCTGATGCAGGTATGTTCCTGGTGTTTTTACTAGCTACTGTGAATGTTGACTGGAAGCATTCCTCTTTGTCCTTCTTCGGTGCAACACTTGGTCACCAGTGTTGGTGCTGCGCAGATCGAGAGCCAGAGTCCAGCGTGACATCTTAAAATGGTCATAAAAAGAGCTCCACCTCTCCAAGGGTATATTTTTTTCAAAGGTTTTTTTTTTTTTTTTCCACCTGGGATTAGCAAAGCCAATGTTCCCTTTTGTAGAAGTGATCCCAGGCCACCGCTGGCTTTGAACTGAGAGCCAGCTATTAAGTAATAAATGTCTCTCAAGTGATTTACAAGGACTGAAATGTCTTGTCTTGGCTCCTTTTCTGGCCACGCCACCTCATGCCTCCATCTCTCTCCCTGCTGCTTCCTCTCGTCCTCTCTTTCTTTCTGACGCACATGCAGACAAATGGTTCACAGGCACCGACTTAGCACTCCAGGAAAAAAAAAGAAAAACAGACTTCTGCACACCTGTAATGCAGTTCTGCTTAGCTGCCGAAGTCCAGTTTAATCCACTTGCTCCTGTAGCTGTCTGCTCGGCCGCGCTGCCACTTTTCTCTCCCTCCTCGTCTTAAAGCCTGCACTACAAGGCCCATAGAACAGCAGGACTGTTAGTTCTTCGTACTTTCAACGGATGAAACGTCATCCTTTGACACTAGAGCAGATGTCAGACAGCAACTTTGTGGCCAGTAGGGGGCAGCAAAACATCAACACAAGCTGACCGATGCACCGCCTTATTAAGTTGTTAAAGCTAATGCTAATAGCACACACTTGCCTATTTTTACATCCAGCAGATATTGAGCAATATTAACATTCATTTGGAATCGTGTTTCAGGCCACGTGAGGATGCAAGTCCAATATTCACTGCCCTTCTTAACTCCTTTAATCTCCTAACGGCCTTTGCTGTTGGCTTTACTTCCTCCTTATTTCCTGTTAGCTGAATTTTGTCTTTCTGCTGTTCGGTGCTGGGAGGTATAGCTCACTGTTGGTGTATCAAGCTTATTTGCTGGGTACAGGATTGATAGAAGCGGCGCAACTGACCCAAATAAAATAAAATCATTTCACGAAAAGGCTAAAAAAAAAGGGCTGTGAAGTTGGGTGATAATACTCCATGACTCAGGCCCTCTCAGTGACATCTTTCACTTCACACAGAGCGTTTTGATTTGATGTTAATATCAAAAATATTCGTTCATGTGGTTTATGCTTCAATGTGAATATGAATATTGGCCTTTTTGTTTTAGCACAGCGTCAATCAGCCAGTTATTTGGACGTATGCCGGCTTTGCCGTGGATCCTGAATGCTCAGACACCATGTGACGACCCTGTGTGTGGAGCGTGTCCGAGTCACATGGTCTTCATGCAGTTTCAGTGGCTTATCCACTGTGGAGCAAACACTGGTCAACAGGGAATAGAAGCTGACTGGAGATTTTTTGTTTTCATTTCATTTTTTGTTGCTCAGCACTTTGTCAGAGGGGCTCTGTACTCAGCAGCGTCTCGCTGTGCCTGGACGGAAATGTCTGAGATTCTTGTTGCATCGGTTTTCGCTCCGAGACAGCTGAGAGAACTGTGTACAATACATCCCAATCACACACACACACACACCCGCACAGGGCGCTATCTCTGTCTCATTCTTGCTCACAGATGTTCACAGACAGTCACCTCTCCTCAGGGAGCCACTGCAGTGGACACTCAATAAGGACAGCTCTATTGATCTACCTGCAGGTGGTGAAATAAAGTAGAGCAAAGTACTGCTTCAACAGCACACTTTGCTCCATGTCAGCCTGCCATACGGGCCGCGCAGCCCTCAGGCTGCCCCCGTCACACGGCCTGTGTGGTGCACGGCGCTGCATGTGACTGAGGCCGAGTCTGTTGTCATGACACGGTGGCCGACTGATTCAACTCGCTGAATTACACATGTCTGCTGGTGCTGCAGCTCGTCATGTTGGTGGCTGAAAACCCTCCAAAGGCTCAGCTGTCTTTCGGTCACCCTCCGAGGTGATGTGAGGCTCCCACACAAGATTTCTGCATTTTGTCAATGAGACCCAATGTCGGAAAGACTTCCTTAAATATTACTTAGTCCTTGTCTGTGATGTTGTCTCGGCGTGACACATTGTGGCTACAATGAGCTGACAGCATAGAGATCAATATCGATGTTCCAAATACTATCCATATTTCTCCTTAATGTCTCTTTATACGCTCACAAAGCCTTTTATTTTTCAGTAGCATTTTAAATGTCAGTTGTTTAATGGAAATAAGGTGTACGTGACTTGTAGTTTACTACTGTGCATGGAAACCAGAAAGCCACTCTGTTCCATTAAATGTTTCTCTCGTACTAATGGATGACGAGAAGAAACTGGCAGGCTCGTGCATTTCATATTTTCTGTCAGTGCTGTTTTCAGCTGACGTTTGATGCAGTGCTTTGAAATATTAACTTTGAGTCTTGAACTTAGTGATTGCTGCAGTACTGTGACATTTCATGGAAATCCCAGATGAAAATGCTAAGACTGGAGGACTTGGACATAATGGGGATCATGGGATTCTTGTAGTTTGACCCAAAACACACAAACACGTGTGTATAAGTGGCCTATGAGAATGGAAGCCACAAACAATGATCCCAGTAAGAGTGGAGAAACCTGGAAGACAGGGAAGGGAGAGAAGTGTTGTGTTAATGGAGGAAAAAGTATCTTGTTGGTCGACATTCCTGACATACTGTAACCCTGCTGACTGTCATTTGGCTGCTGAGAGGTGCTTGTGTGTGTGTGTGCAGCTGCATTAGTGCACATACTTCTGTGTTTTACTGTTATTTTTTCTTACAATCCGGAGAAATTTAAAGAAGCTGCTACCTGCTATCACACGTCTCTGCGAGCTCACTTTGTTGTCCGGACAACGCTTTGAGGTCCCTCTCCTCACCTCTGACCTTTACCCATCACCATTACCATGGCAATCGCCATCAACCACCAATTAGCCGGTTCCTGGAAAATCAAGGCCATTCATTGCTTCCCGGAAAGCTCTGTGGCGTTCCAAAAGAAAGAAAGAGGGGCGAGTTGGAAACGCTTTGATTCCCATATTGACACAGTGCCAACTGAGCTCATTTCTATTCTTCCACTGTTCCTGGGTTTTCAGGCCTTTTCATCCCTCACTCTTTGGTTGATTTCTTTGTGCTGTCTAATGTGTTTGTGGCTCTGTTACCCAGGCAGTGGGTCAGAGGGTTTGCACATCAAAAGTTTGTAGTGGTGGAAAGTAACTAAGTGAATTTACTCAACTACTGTACATAAGTACAGTTTTGAACTCTGTATACTTTACTTGAGAATGTCAATTTTATGCTACTGTGCACCTCTACTCCACTACATTTCACATCTAAATATTGTACTTTTTACTAAACTACATGTATCTGACAGCTGGAGTTACTACTCACTTCAAAAACTAAGAACTAAGAATTTACAAACAAAACATATGGTCACTTTATAAAATATGTTTTTACTGTCCAACAGTATATAAAGTAGGAGTGGACGATTTGACCTAAAATTTCAAAAAAAAATTTTTTTTTTTTAGGTGACTGTATAATATCATCAAACTGTCACTCAAAATTTAATAACTCAACACAAACCAAGCAAAAAAAAAGGATCAGGATCAGTTCCTCTCCATCCTCACCCTCTGCCATATTTCCATCAAATACACTCAAGCTCACGTGTCTGCATTCCCCTGCAGCAGAGACGTCGTAGGCAGGAGCCCGGGGATTGGTGCGTGATGTCACCGACATATGGAAGTGCTTTTGGCGGCTACGCATGCATGTCCTTGTATGGCAGCGGCGTTGCTTACTGATCCTTGGCAGCTGCAGCAGAAAGCTCCGCTGCGTCTGAGCTCTGAAATGCTTGTAGCCCGTGTGGACGCCAGCACGCTACTTGACTTCATTGGTTACTTCATTGGCTTAAAATGAGGCGTAATGTTCACACAGTTTCCCTTCACTGTTTCTTGATATTAATACACCAACATTCCTCCCGCCTGTCGGTATACAATAGATGCTACTAGCCACGTTGGTGTGCATCGCTTGTAATGTTACCTTCCAGATCTTCGTGTTGTGGCAGTAGCACGGTGAAGAGACGAGGCACCTCTAATATGTAGTAGTTAGAATGTGCTTAACCCCAACCAGCTCTAACCTTGAAATACAGCTTATGTGTTAGAGCATAATATTCTGGCTCATTCTTCTGCTTTAATACTTTCAGTACATTTTGCTGTTGATATTTTTGTACTTTCACTGAAGTAAAATCTGAAGTGAAATGAATTTAGGGCTCTTACTTGTATTTTCACATTGCTACTTTTACTCAAGTAATAGATCCGAGTACTTCTTCCCCCACCAAAAGGTTGTAATGGGTCCAGTTGGTCGTCTATGGAAGTGTAGGCGTTGGAAAACATACAACTGTTCCAGAAAGAAGACTGGAGTTGGATCATCCTGTGCTCCTTCTTCCCTCTGCTTCTTTCTGTGTGGTCTGCCTCTCTCACTTAGTGATGGTGAGAAGAAAAAAGTGACTTTATCCACGTTTTTCATTTTCACGTTGTCGAGATGTGAACTCGTGCGATAAAGAACTGGCTGGTATATAATATTAATAGAGTTTTAGGAATGAATGCTGGGACTGTTGTTCAGACACGACACTCTTCCATAGGGGGTTGCAAAAACCTGCACTAAATCAGACAGCACAAATATCGCACGCCGCATCAGTAATTGGGGTCACTCGTAGTTTTATCTAGAGCTGAAACGGCTCTTTTTTTGTTTTTGGATTTTTTTTATTAATGAACTCTTTCCCCTGGTAAAAATAATAATAACCTTGGTTTAGGCATTTTAATAATGCAATGCTGGGATATTGCTGTAGGTGTGCTGGGTTGTTATTATTCCTGTATTAATCCATCATAAACTCTCACAGGTAAGTGAGGATTAGAGAAATGTATGAGCGTGATCGTTCCATTCCCGTGTGAACTTATCTCCATTTGACCCGCCGCCTCCCTGAGACCCCACCTGTCCCAGATTTTTCAAAGGCACATTTTCTTCCTCTCTGACTACTGATGACTGCTGACATCTCCTCGTTAAATTCCACGGTGAGCATCGAATAGCGTGTAGCTAAAGAAAGATGACCTGTGTCATACATACAAGCCTGTTTTTGAACAACCTCCGTCTCTTTACACAAAAAGCAGATTCTGTACCTCGCACATACGAAGACGCACGGGGTGGAATCGTATTATTACAACCGTGAATGCTGGGATTCTGTTGATTAATAAAGTAATAATTTGGTCTGTCAACAAATTGTGATGGCGTCACCTTCAAAAAGCTTGTTCTGTGCAACCAACAGTGCAAAAATGTTCTCATCCTGCCATCAATTACTTATTTTTTTTCTACATTTCTCATGTGTGAATGTATTGCATTCAGCAGTGGGTAATATATGTAAATGGAAGGGGAAAAACAATAGCATATGATAAGAGGAAGGGCTTTTTACAAGTAAAGTGAGAACACCATTCCTCTTATTAGGCTATTAGGCCATAATGCATTCTGGTCTCTCACGGATACTGAAAATCGATACATTTAATGGGAAATATAAGATATCCATTTATGCGCGCCCATATTCTAGTTTACAATCCATTTACTCATCCGTTATTCAAACTCATAGCTGCACATGTGCAATCACCCTGCAGCCAAAGGATTCACGTTCCCACTTTTTTCGCCAGCAGCTGTTTAGCTGCACTCTGCGCCTATCAGGAGGCTGTCAGGCTTTGGTCCAATTTAAACAGGATTAAAGTCACAGTGGCAGGCTCTGTAATTCTAATTATTATCAATCCATCCACAATTGTAATCCACTGTGCATCTGCCATGTCAAATCTAGAGCAAATTACCTGCTGGTTTTCAGTGAACGCTTAGGTCGTCTGATAATAGCAGTGCGATCAAGCCGACATCTCTGTATTGCAGAAGTTGTGTTATATTTGTGGTGGGCAGCATATGCGTGTGTACGTGAAGGTGTAGGCTGGAATGTTTTGAGATTTAAGCACATTGGGATACTGTACTCTGGCAAATCACAAGTAGTGTTTAAAGATGAAAAGCTGATGTGCTGCAGGGAGAGAGCTGCAGTACGTGGACAGTGGTTCTTATACAGGTAGGCTGAATGTGGTGTCAACACAGGTTGTAAGCGACTGCACCCACTTTCCCTTTGTGAGGAGACTGTAGCTGTCCAAGGTACTGAAGTGTGTTTGCAGCCCAAGTGGTTGGCTTTGGCTTGTCGTGCATTACACAGACACACACAGACACACAGACACACAGACACACACACACACACACACACACACACACACACACACGCATGCACGCACGCTTGCTTCATTGCAGAAAATGCTGACATCTACGTTCCATTGAGCCAACCTCCTGCTAACCAGCTTTGTCATGTGAAGTACGTCATTCCTTTTTTTTTTTCTTTTTTTTCTTACTGAAGCCAGAGGTTAATGGTGTGTGCGTGCATGTGTGCGTTCACGTGCGTGTGAGACTTTCACATTCCTTGCCCTGCCCCCTATTTTTCCATTTGGTGAAAAGCGTCTGTAGGGCACATGAAGCAGCTGCTCATTGCTGTAAGCACTGTGTGCGTGTGCGTGCGTGCGTGCGTGCGTGCATGTGCGCGTGAGACTGTTTACTGTGCAGTTTTCTTGCTCCTGCACATGTGTGTGTATACAGGCTTCTGCTTACAGAATTTCCAACCATCAATACCTGCCGGCGTGTACCAGTATGAAAATGCGATCACACTAAAATGACTAATATTGATCCATTCTCAAACAGCTGCTTAAAGGATACTGATAGTGTAATTCCACATTGTTCATATGCATGAAAACCCTTAAAGTGTAGCGCATACTACAATACGCTAATTTCAATAAAAAAAGAAGTAATATACTGCAGACTGTCAATGTTTGTCTGTCAGTGGTGTAAGTGTACATGTTTTTTAGTGATGTTGGAGAGGATTTGCAGTTTGGCAGCATTCAGCTTCTTTACTGCCCGAGGTGGATTTATAGCTGCCAGTTACCTCAGCCTCAGGAGGCCAGGAACTGTCTCAAGGTGGGCTGCTTATCAAGATGAGTGATGAGTGCTGGGGTGCATACCTGACCGACTGAGGCAGAGGAATACAAACAGTATGCTTTACATCCTGCCTCGAGGCAAAAAAAGTTGCATGTTGTGTCTTTAATGGCAGGTGGAAAGGGGTTGCGGGGGTTTAAAGAGTGAAAAAGAGAGGATTCCTCCAGACGAAAGCATGGAAATGGATTAAGCAGAGTCGAGGGAGATGAAACTGGGAGAAATAGATGCAGTTACAGAAAGCAAAGACAGTTTATTTTAAGATGCGTGTGAGCAAATATTTGTCTTTTAAAAGGCAAAGTAAATGAGGCAGAACACTAGAAATTCGCAGCTGATAAAAGATTTAGGATTGTTTTTTTTTTTTGCAACAGAATAGCTAATTATATATTAAATCATTGCTTTCAATTCCTTTTCCATCCTCTCCTCTCTGTGGCGAGCTGCAGACCACAAGCCTCAGAGCAGTATGATTGTTGGTGCAGCACCCAAGGGAATACTTCTATGAATTTGGCAGCAGATGCCTGATTTGAAATATCTTCTGGCCTGTTGTAAGATACTGAGAGTACTGTTTGTTCTGTCACTTTAATGTGCGTTGCATATCCTCCAGCATAGTTTGACATCGGCTTCCTCACACACTGAAATCTGCAGAGACGTACATTTACATTATTCAGCCTTTTCACAGAAAAACACTGCCTCAATAGTGGTTTATGGTGATATTTTAAAAAAGTGGGTCACTAATTCTGATTCCACAACAGTAAAAACACTTGTTTGTTTAAATTGTGAAATCACTTGATTATTTACAACGGCATATTTCTCATTAGCAGAGTTTAAGAGAATGAAAGGAAGCTCTCTGTCCTCTATGACATTACAAAACACCGTGAGCAAAGACGCAGAGGACGTCACCTCTAATTGTTGAATCCCATTATAAGCAATCAAAGTTTGAGCTGGAGATTCATCACGTTTATGACAACAGTGAGACACTTAACACTTGTCTTTGCTTCCAGGTTGTAGCTGGTTCCCTCTGGTTGAGGCAGGCAGCAATTAACGATAAAGGAACACTGACAAAGCGGTTTAGTTTGGCAACTTGCAGTTAAGTTGTCCCAAATGTTCTCCAAGCGGGCGTTTCAAATGGAATTTTACAATTGCGGAAAGTTGTCACCGCAGCAATTATTTTAATCTTTGATCAAGATGATTGTTAGTGGTGCTACAGTCGCTTTGTCATTCACTGGCCAAGTGGCTGGCAGCACCTCAATCGGTCACCATTGTTTTCTGACTGCTGAGTGAAACAAATCTACCAGCCACTTGCATGTTTTTCCAGCATTTGACTCGTTGCTGGTGGTAATTTCATGCCCTGATCGTGAGGTAAACAGTAGAAACGTGGTGTTCATGTTACAGTGATCTTCATTGGCTTCCACAGACTGTGACATCACTTTTTTGGGGCGTGATAGATGAAGAGAGCCAGGAAGCAGGAGCGGGAGGGATGTGACATGCATCAAAGGTCACCAGTTGGAAGCGAATGTGGCATGTGCTGTAACCAGTCAGCTACTTTGTCCTCCTGAATGCATGGCATTCCTGGTTTTAACAGCCATTGATTTATTACATATTAACAACTTTGTATCTGATTCATCTCATTAGATGGATGTACATAGCTGAGTTTTAGTGACCCGTTTCTTGAATTGTTGTTGTTAGCACGTACATATGATCAGTTTGGATTCTTCAGAAAGACTTTTTATCTTAACAAACTGTATCATCACCACATAGTTTTTGGCCATAGTTGACATCTTCCTATTTTTCTGTATACACAATATTCTCTCATTGGAATAGAGAAAACAGGATTCAGATGTCTGAAGCTAGGACATTGGAATCATAATCATATCTAATTATCCACACTAGTCCCAGTTGTGGCTGTGTAATGGTGGAAGTGTGTGTAAGTGTGTAAGTGTGTGTGTGTGTGTGTGTGTGTGTGTGTGTGTGTGTGTGTGTAAATCAGCACTGTTGCTAACAAAAACAAAGGCATGTAATGAAGAATACTGCAGAGTACATCGCAATCAGACTGAGCATGAAGTCCATTGAGACGATGCCTGCAAGGACGTGGATTCATTGACAGCTCACTGAAGATAAATTGCCTGGCTGCTCAGTGTGTTTGTCCACGTGAGCGTGCCTGAGTATGAGTTTGTGTCCCAGAGTCTACAGCTATGGCTATAATTAGTTCTTGTGTTTTGGTTGCCTTGGTAGCACCACAAAGTGTGGCTGTGTGGCTGTGTGTGTGTGTGTGTGTGCGCATGTATGTGTGTGCACGTGTGTGAATTTGCCTCAACAAGTGCACAGTGGCATTTTCCCCTTATCGGTCACCTGCATATCTGCATCTAGATGTGGCATCAGGGACACATTTGAACAAGTTAAATACAAGGATAAATCGCACAGATACTCTGCTCTTAGATCAGCACCGGTTATTTGAACAACAGTTAATACCCTCACTAAAGTTAATTAGATGCTTTGAAGCACTTAAGGGCAAAGAATATTTTCTATTGAAGAAAATCTATTCAGGGAAACGGACAGTTTGACACATTCCTTTAAAGGTCTCCTTAGATCTCTTTCTGTTGGTTTCACACATACTTGCCGAGCCCTAGACAATGAGCCAGGTCAGGTGTGCAAAGTCATTGCAAGCGTTTCCATGCATACCTCGTGTTTTTGTTTATAAACTATACGCGTCAAGGGTCGGGGAGAAGCACAATGGAAATTGTAAGGGTGTAGGGATTCATAGTATCGTCATCTTATCATCATCATCTTAGCCAGTCACATTAGTAGTCTCATACCTTTTAAACATTTGTGTGTTTGAAGCAGTGCGTGATATTGGCGATTAATAAGGTTTTATTTAATTGGTGCTAGGGACTGAATTTACATTTAATTACATTTGTTTTTACATGTTAATATGCAACAATAATGCAACTGCTGCCTAAACTCTGAGTGAAATAGTAGTTTGTTAAGGCCATTTCCATGATTGCATAAACTGTCAATATAATTTTGTTGTGTGACTCAATGTTACACCTACCCGGCCCTCTGCCATCTATCCTTGGAGTGATGTCAAAATATGCTTCTAACTATGTCTCGTTTGTGGACCTCTGGAAAACTGCCCGTCATGGAGAGCAGCTGAATTCGTTTAGGTTTAGCTACGACTGCTGCTTGCTGTGATAAGGAGGCATAATCAGCATCCGAGTGATGCTCATGTCCATAGAGATCAGTTGCCGTGATGTCTTAGTCTTTATTTTTCTTTTCTTTATATTCATGCTCCTCCTCTGCTTTGTCCATTGGATTCAAATTTGAATTTTGGTCCTTCAAGTTATGTTTTTATGTTCACTTTTTGTTTCTTTAAGGGACTTTGTCAAGTCCTTGTGGTGTGGCGATTGGTGATTCTTCTGAGGGTTCATGCAGAAATGTGAATCACGTTATATATCGCCCAAGCTTAGCATCCATTAAGCTGCTGCTGTCCCAATAATGCCCTATTGATTTCTCTCAGCTTGTCAGTTTGACAAGCCTTTTGTTGTAAACGGGCCGGTTTCACTCCTCGGTCCATAAAGTTCATAACCTCAAACAAATCAATAATGTCGTATTGGATATCAGTACAGCATTATGTCAGCGTTGTTCCATATCTAACCATGCACACGCAGGGTTTGAATGCAGGGTTTTACACAGTTTCTACTTGTTCTTAAGAGCTTCATCAATAACAAACTCCATTGAGAGCTTCAAACCACTCCACCAGTAATTTACGTGAAAATGGTCTTTTCCTTACTCCCACTCCAAACTCATGTGAAAATGAAGCTGAAATAATGTGCTTGATGCTGGAGGAGCGGCTGTGAGCACGACTGGTGGGAAATTGACCTCAGCTGACTGGCCGGTGCTATCGTGTTACATCGAGAATCATTGGTGCATGTAGAATTACACCACCGTGGACAGTAACACTATCTGACCTGTCATTATGCAATCACAAGTGCTTCGCATCAGTTAATGCACAGGTCAGGAGAGGGTGACACAGACGTCAATGGATGACAAAAGTAGGGGAGACCGGGACGAGCTGGGGGTGGAAGAAAAATGGCTAGACGTTAAGGAAAAGAGAGAAGAACATGTTTGGTCAGCACACCTGTGAGTTCACGATCGAATAAGGCCCAGGGGTCAGAGGAGAGGTCAAGGGAGGGAAAGGTGTTTTCCATGACTTTCCATAACTAATGCTGTGTTCACATCTTATGGGAGTTGCACCAATTACTCCCAATAACAGACAGTAGAAGTGAAAACCTTCTATCCAGCAGGATGTGCATGCCATAGTTCGTTTCCAAAGGGTTTGACACCTCATGATGAAAAGCACAGGAAGAACTAAGGTGAACTATGGCGTCATAGCATGGAGCACACAGCCGCTGCTATTAAAAATAAATGTGGGTATGATAACCAGAACAGTGGTTAATGTTTATGCCCATCTTTTATCAGACAGATACCCTGCTGTTCCGTCTTAGCCTTACTTGGAAGAGCATGGAATACTCATGCCAAGAGCAGAAGCAGCACAAGTAGTAGTTAGCAGTATTAATGACGGCTGGCTTACTGGGACACTGAACCCTAAAAAAAAGACAGATGTGTGAGCAATAGATGGGTGGGTTGGGGAGGATATTATAGAGAGATTATTATAAAGACACATGGAGTGCAGAGGAAGACAAAGAGAGGAGGAAGCAGGGAAATTGTCTGTCCTTTGTCCCTGATGATGAAGTCAAAACTTCAACCAGCACGGCTAAAAATGGGCCAGTAGTGGCCCTGCTGCTAACACACGCACATGCACACGCTCACGCACACACATACCCCAGTGGGGATTCCCATCAAAGCTGCCTTCACCCATGCTGACCTTTTCATTTAAGTTATGTTCGCTCACTATCACTCCACCACTCACCTACCATTCACCTGCACGCCTACACTGATGGATTTTTTTAACACTGTACATAGCCAGGCTAGCTGTTTCCCCCTGTTTCCTTTACTCTAGTCTTTACTCTAAGCTAAGCTAATTGGCCGCTGGGGATAGCTTCATATTTACCATGCAGACATGAGTGGCATCTACCAGCTCGTCTAACTCTTGATACGAAACAGCATTTCCCAAAATGTTGAACTATCCCTTCAACTTGTCATCTGCAGTGCTGTTTGACTGAAACTGGAGCTCTCTCCAAAATTTGAGTATTCATGTGCAAATTATATATAGGTTGCACGCCTTGCCCCCCCCACATGTCCAGGTGGCACAGCTTCTTGCTGTTACACTAATTAGAAACCATCAGATTGTCATCGCTGGAGAACCAGCACTAGAAAAGGAAGGCGTGACGCTCTCGCTTTTCAAAGATAGACCTCTTTGTTGAAACTGTGGCATTTTGAATGGAAACTAAAGGCACATGCATAGTCACTGATCTCTGTCACATTGCCTCTGTTTCCTAGCTGCTGTGGTCTCTCTGCACTGACGCTGCCTGTGTGTGGCATGTGTACATATGTGAGCAGTAAGATAGCGGGGAGGAAGTGCTTTAAGTGACCGCACATATGCGTTCACACCATAGACTTCCGTCTTGAGTTCTAAATTGCTACCCTGCACAACTGCATGGAAAAAAAAAAAGAAAAAAAAACACTTTTAGCTCAGTGTAAATTCTGAAAAGTAAAAATAAAACACGCTTAATTTATTTCGACACATCTCCTTATTCATGTCACGATCGTAGCTTGAAGAAATCTGACCATCTGTGCTCGCAGTCACAGTAGGAAGAGAACATTTAAGAGTTTTGGCATAGAAAAAAGTGTGAAAATGAAAGACAGATTGAAAGTCCAAGAGCCCCAGAGAATGGCGTGGAGCTGAAAGGGAAATTATTTGACGAGAGAGCGTGGAAGTGAAGGGCCGTAATAGAGGAGCGAATGAGGTGACAGAAGACGGATGACACAGTTACAGTTAGGAGAGAGAACGGGACTCGTGAGACGTCGACAGACCAGACCAGAGAGTGGTGAGTATGCCTTTGTATGCTTTTTATGTGTGTAAAAGCACATAAAAGCGTGATTACTCAGCTGACACCGCGGGCACTGCGGTCAGTCACCTCCCCTCCTCCGCATCCTCTTCACCAGGGTTTATGGCTCTTTAATGGGATTTGGTGTCCACTTGCGGCCATTGTCACTGTCTCCCTGTATTCCACAGCTTTTAGAGTTGTATTGGTCAGTGGGTTGAATGGTATTTCCTCTCTGTGTGCACATACATACACAAGAGACACAATTCAATATGGAATTCAAAACGAGCTGCGTTATATATATCATAGCGTGTTACGCACTGGAAACATCTGTTAGGCTGGACTAGCACTTGCAGTTCAGTTCAAGTTTTATTTTCTTCTTGTATCTTTAACCCCAAAGGTCTGTCAGAATATCAGAACACTGCAGCTGGTTTTAGCCAATGTCATGAGTGTAGGAATCAATCCAATGGGCACAGTTCTTCGTCCTTGTCCTAGAATTGACAAGATCCTTGCTGGTGGAAATCTTGTTACACCTCAGAGATAATTAACATGCCCTTTTCTATTTATTACTGTACTGACTTTTCTCTTAACAGTTGTCGCAAAGTCAGGCCAACAAATCGGCTCCTTATAGGCCGATATTTGCTTATTGCAGTTTTCTCAGAACAGACGTATGTGTGGCAAAATCTTAGATATCATAATGGGATTTTAAAAAAAACGAAATATCTCAAATATCAATGTCAGTATCTGCCTCGGTCAGGCCAACTGAAGTTATTAAGTGACCTCACTTGTGTAGGACAAAAGGCAAGAGGAAAGGCAAAAAATCACACGTAGACAACGACTCAAATGGGACTCATATGGGTTTGATAATGTGTGTCCGCCAGGAAAATGGTCTCTGTCCCATTTACAAAAAGGGCAGAGTAGCAGCGAAGGCCAAATCTGTAGGAGTGAATGTATCCAGAGTGTCCTTGGTGTGTGTGTGTGTGTGTGTGTGTGTGTGTGTGAACACTATATATATATTTTCCTGGCAGGCACATGCACATTGGTTTGCATATGTGCCACCAAGGTGAGTCTGCACGCTCACACCTGTTCGTATGCATGTCAGTGTATTATACTCCTGTTTGTGTGTGTGTGTGTGTGTGTGTGTGTGTGTGTGTGCGCGTGTGTGTGTGTGTGTGTGTGTGTGTGTGTGTGTGGAGGACGGTTGTCCCTTTGGTAGAACAGGGCTAATGGTTTGTTTACATCCTCTCAAGTTTCGGAAGGGATTTACAGTCCCTGTGTTGGCCAGTTAGGACAAGGAGGGAACCATCCTCTTCCTCCTCGGTTCAGTTCTCTTCAGACTCTTTCCCACTCCTTGTCTTGCTTCTCTTGTCATTTTCTGTTTTGCAGTGTCTCCTTCTCTCCCCATGAAATTCCTTTTTTTATTATCCCCATGTTAGCTTGACACTCCTCCTTCCTCGCTGTCCGTCTTTCAGATTCCTTTTCGCTCCATCACTGCTGTCATTCGTCTTGGTTTTGGCCTTTTCTCTCATCTAATTCTCTGTTTGATTATCCCCGTCACTCCTTCTCTCTGTTTGCCTGGGTCCTGCCTTCCTCTTCATACTACCTCCTGTCCCCCCCCTCCTCATATCAATTTTTTTTGCTTGACGTCTCCCTGCAACACCAAGAGTCAAGCCCCGTCACAAATTGGTGAGACTGCAGCCCTGCATAGATGCTTTTAGCCAGTTCCCCATTCTCACATCCCTCTTGAATCATAATTAAACCGCACCCAAGCCTAAATCATAACAAGGGGTTATTGCTGTCGCCTGTTCAATAAGATTTCAATTAAAAAATGTTTTCATTAAAACAGAATCAGTTCTCATCATGAGATAATTTCCAGTAACAAGCTCTGAGTTTGAGCCACGGCTGCACTAAGCTCCTCTAGGGAAGATTGTGATATTAGAAAATATTGTTGTCTCATATTATCTTTGCCTAATAATGTATTCAGCATAAAATTGTTCTGCAGTGTGTTAGAGTATGAGTATATAGGTTTGTTATATATAGTAATATATAAGCGGTGTTTATTTGGCTTTTGGCCATTGAAAGTGAAACAGTGTTTTCTTGAGACCCCTCCTCATCTACCAGTTCTGACCAGTTCAAAGATTTTTTTCCCCAGTTCAGTTCAGTTCAGTTCCTTGAATAGTTCATACAGTCCTAAAGGTGTAAAGTGATCTAATAATCCTCAAGAATGACAACAACGATTAGAGAAAAGCTTTTAACATAACGCTGTGTGGCAGTTTGTGTTTCAGCTTCGTCCCCTGTCATTCATCTTGTGATCCCTCAAATTTGGCCCCTTAATGGGGACCCCAACCCTCATGTCGGAACCACTGATACCCAGAGCACGAGCCCTCTTAAAGGGCAGGGCTTTGAAATGACAGGAGGGGAATCATGTGTGAGTTTATGGATGTTTTTTTTAGTAGTGATAGGTCTTGCACTTGGAAATTATTTATTAGCATTTCACATCACCTCTAATTTTTTTCAATTCAGTGATTGCTTTGCATTTCAGATGAATTCTGAGCTTCCCTCCGTTCACATTAGTCTCTTTCAGGCAGAGCTTGTCGCATAAATTTGCTCGTGATTGAAATAAATTTGTCACAAGGCAAAATAAAATTCCAGAGAAACACTTTCAGCAGGATCAAAACTGTTAAGAAGTGTATTTTACCCTTTGACTACTCTATGATATTCATTTTCCTTTTTATTTTTTAATGAAATCAAAACAAACGTGCAGTTTTACAGCAGCCACTTACCTCATTCATGTTTCTCCCAAAGGCCTTCCACATCCATCTTTTTATTTTTTGCAGAAAATGTGGGTTGGCATGACTTAATTGTTCTGAGTGCACACTCAGCGATCAGTTAATGAGAGCAGTCAATTAAATAATCACTCAAACTGCGAAAGTGACAGAAAATGTGCCAAATTCTGTGACATTGAGGTTCAGGTGGAGAAAAAAAACAAACTGGTGGAGAAGAAGCGCCGGTGATGAGTGATTGTGTCAACGCTGGGGCTATATGGAGGTGGGTGAGGAAAAAGGTGTGTGTGTGTGCGCATACACACAGTGGGATACACAATACACATGCACACACAGTCGATGTATGTATAGTACATCTGCCTACTTTGAAAAGACAAAGCCAATGACACATGGGGCATTGAGCATATGTTCTGCCCCCCTTCACCCCTCTCCAAGCGCCACACACACACACACACACACACACACACACACACACACACAACATGGTGGCATGTTGCTGAGTGCTCTTCACACCGCTCTCCTGTGACACACACAGGCTGCAGCAGCTGTGGGCACCCATCTGCAATTCATAGCACAACCTTCATGACCTTCACCTCAATGCCAGCAGCTAAATGGGTTGCCCAGCTCCACGCAAGCTGGGGATTTGATTCGACTTCCTCTGCCGTTACAAGCATTTTTCAGTCCAGACAGGTGTAAATTTTAAAGTGGAAATATCAGCCAAGTTGTCCGGCATGGTCTGTAATGCTCGTCGTCTTCTGGGGCAGCAGGTTTCCAGTCAGAATCAAGTATTTTCCATGACCATGATATAGTGATGCAATAATCGGAGTCTTACGATTTACCTGGTTTAAAAGCTGTACAGCTAAAATCCTTGATGAAATACACGCATTAAACATTTCTTTTTCCGACACTGTCTCTTCCTCGGGTTGCCACGAGGAACATGACAACGTCTTAGCCACAGGAAAGCATCCCTCTAACTGTCACTGGCATTAGATTTGTATGGATAAATGTGCACCGTGCATCATCTGTGTGTGCATAGGCCTGTCTGCATCTGTGATGATATGATGAATAATAATAGTCGAGGTGGTTAATAGGTCTGTCCGAGGGGAGGCGTGTGTCCGGGGTGTATGCCTCAGCTGGCCAGCACTTTATCCCACATTAGCAGGAACTTGAAGCTGACAGGTGTCAGGTTGAGGCACAGGTGGGCACAGTTTGTTTCACATAAAGGTCAAGGGAGCAGCCATCAAAATCAATATGCAACACTTGAAATCAGTTTTTCAAATATAGTTCCCATTCAGATGTGAGATGTGAGTGGTTGTTTTACCCTGAAATCTTGTGCATGTTTATGTGCATTGAATGATAACTTCCTTTAACTTTTCATCTACCGCCATCATCAGATTCAGCTCTTTGGTTTATGACCAAATACCTGCAAAATATTCCCTTCACCTCCCCTTCAGCCGTAGTTTGTGTTTAGTACAAATTAGCAAATGTTAGCATCCTAAAACTGATGATCAGAATCCATTTTGCTGCATAAACATGAAAGGATTGCTTTGTTATATTTTATCAGGCTCTAGTGAACACGTAGTCATGTGGTGTAGGATTAGATCCCACAATAAAAGCACAAGAGTTTTCACTTCTGCATATACACAACCCGTTTCTTGAAAATGCAGAACAGGAGGTTGGCTTTGACACAACACATTGGTGAAAATATCTGATCTTATACAGTTAAATCACTTAGATGAGCACATCAGAAAACCTTTATTTCATAATGTCTATCCCAGTTCAACTTTCACACATGTAGCATGTTTGTCTCTATTAGTGCTGTTCTCACTTACTGGAAATACTCTGGTTCAGGCCAGGTCTGGCAACCGGGTAGAGCCTGCAGGAGGAGGAGCAGGACTCATCCGCAATGATGACTGTTTTCTCTTTGATGATCAATACTACATGTATTTGGACATATTCACAACATCAACGAAAGAATGGAAAGCAACGCACAGGCATGCAGAAATGAGTATGAAGGAGCTACAGTCCACTCGCACGCAGGGTAGCAGTGCATTCACTGTGAATGTAAATACGTGCATCTTAAGGGGTAGCTCCTGCGGTGGAGACAGTATTGGACACATTATGCTGTTTTACTGCCTGTACTTCTACTCAATGTACCAAACAGGAAATCAGAATAAGCGTATATTTGCAAAAATCAATGAAGTCGACGAGGTCAAGAATTAAATATATTGCCTTTGTACTGTTTTCAAATGAGTATATGCCAGAAAGGATTATTAATGTTCTATATTAATGTTCTACACAGCGTCTCAACGTTTTTGGAATTGAGGTTGTGTTTGTGTTTCCAAAACGACGTGCAGTATATGACCGTTGGAGAGCGCCAGCAGTAGGTGTATCAAAACCTGTCTGCAGGGTGTTAACATTGTGTAACAGTCGCAGGTTCCTCAGGTTTAGGCAACAAAACTACTTGGTTAGGTTAAGGCAGACGTTCCTCTGTCCTGAACGTCGCTGCCTTGGGTTTATGATGTTCCGACTGTACAGGCTGAGCAACACCGATAAGTCGTCTTTGTCTTTTTCTCTCCCACTCAGCCACTATCTTTCCAATCTTTTTGTTGTCTTCTTGTTCATTTGCCCTTTCTTTCCACTCTGTCTTGCCTTCATACACACACGCACTAATTACACTCCTGGTCCACCTATTGACTGTCAGGCCTACAGCTGAAGGATAATCTTATCTGGAGAGAGCAGCCCAGTTCACTGCACGCTGCTGCCCAGTTGATTAAATGTGCACAGAACAGGGGGAGAAGGGGTGTGTGTGTGTGTGATTGTGTGTGTGTGCCATCATAGGTAATGAAACTGCAAAGTGATGGGCTGTGCCAGCAGTATGGGATTATGTGTGTATGTATGTGTTATAGATGGATGTAGCCAAGGTTGCCAACCTGTATAATCCTAGCTACCTACAGTACCTTATAGAGCAGAAGTGAGATTTATGATTTTTTTTGTCAGTTATGCATTTTCACATGTTTTCATCTTTGTCCATTGAAAAACGTGCATGTCCAGATTTGGATTTTCAGGTAAAGTGAAGGCTCAAGTGTTCCCTTATGGATTGAGGGCATTCTTCTGCTTCATGAGATGAAACCCATTCGATCATCTGAAATGCACATTGTCAGAAAACTGAAAAACAATTTTTCTCTTAGTTCAGAAAGAACTGGTGAGTGAACGGCTGGATGTGTTGAATGTGTGTGTGTTGTGAATTTCAGTATAAGAGAGCATGCGTTGGACCCGGGGAACACTTCTTGCAGGATAGGCATTAACAGCGTTCCCAGGTAAAGTAAAAAAATGGTTAGGATGTTTGATACCATCTCATGTGGCCAGCAAGGTCACCCAGTCTCTGCGTTTACTCAGGGATCACCTGAGAAATCAGCAGGAAATAATGCATGCTGCATAACCCAGATATGCTGCGTAAATTGTAAATAAAGGCAAAACATTTGCAAATGAACTGTGTTTACCAACAACAACTGCAACATACATTTTAAAATCAGTCATTTCATTCTGTGTGAGATCCAGTCTGCGCTGTTCTGATTTTCTATCTGGCCGCTGTTCTGCAGTGCTGCTGCCTCCTTTGGCAGGTGGTAAAGAGGTGTTATCCCCCCCCCCCCCCCTTTTTCCGATATTGGTCAACTCAGTCTGCTCTAATATTGCACCTCTGTCCACATTCCCACCACCCACCACCTCCATTATTCAAGCCACTATCGCCCTCCTAATGCAGCCATCCATCAGTGTGAATGGCTGAGTGTGTGTGTGGAGGGAAGAGCTGATTAGAGGGAAGTAATAAAACAACGGGCTTTTCTTGTTATGCTATGATCAAGATTTTCCCATAATTTTATTTACTCATTTGTTTTTTTTAATGGGAATCATGACCTGCCCAAGCATCAGCCCATGTCACATGACATCAAAGTCACATCATTTTCTGACTCTAATAAACTCTGTTACCTTTCTGAGCATAGTTTCATAGAGTCCATTACTGCGTAGAGCTACTAATAGGTAGCGATATATATTGGTATTGCTAGTTGCTATGGAGGTATAAGGGCTGTAGCTATTGTTGCTACTGCGGTAATAGAGAAATAACTTTTACTGCGCTCTGGACTGTGGCCATTTATTTGTCTTTTGTGACTCTTTTAGAGACAGCTGTAAGATCTCAAATCTATAATGAGGGGCACCACAAGAAAGACGCTTATGAAAGCATCATCATTAACAAACAGCTACAAACAACTTAGCAGGCAACCAAACACCCACAATAAGGCTGATGGCAGCAGCAACCCCCAAGAGCTCATTGAGACTTGTGCACGGAAACAGGAACCATTAGGCTACCAACTAAAGCCAGGCATGTGACACCCGTGTTGAATACAGGCTGCAAAAATGATTTTATGTTTTTTAACGGCTCTGAGCCTTGTTCCACAGGAGGAAGGAAGGGGTCTGGTGTTTTTATTAAGTGTCCAACACTCTTCCTGTGTGGGCTGCATGTGAGTAGGTGCGCTCTCTTCTCAAAGAAGCTGCCGGCAATGTTTTTTAAAATAGCTGTTAATACAAGAAAAGCCCACCGGTCTGTTTGCGCTACCACAGGTCCTCAGCATGTGATCATAAATAGCACTATGTACATACATGCTCCTCACACTGACTCATTCACTAGCTAGAAAGGGAAAGCACACTGAGCTCATTTATACAGTGAGCCAATGATTATTTTATTCTTCAGTCGTCATCAGCATTTCACTCCTTCTGGAACAAATTTGGCAATTAATGTTACTTGAGCTCTGGGGCGAGAAAGGTTTCTTTTTTCCCCTAGGAAGCTGCTCTCGTAAGTTGAGTTTCAGGACCTGCCGAGCACATAGTAGTCCCTCTGTTGGGCCGTCGGGGCGCTCCTGCAGGGCATTAATGTGGCCTTCTACAAGTGGAACACAGTGATTAGCAGCCCTATTAGTGTAGCTATTACCTTACACTGACATTCACACAGAGGTGTGCTGACCTGGATGCTGAGGATCAGTGCTAGTTGACTGTAGGTTAATTATACCTTCAGTGATGCTTTTGTTGCTCAGAAGACCCTCCAGCTGACTTCTCTGTGCAGGTCATTTATTCTGCACCATAGGCCGTGGTTACGTTTGAAAAGCTATACAGAAGTCCTAGAATATGATAATACAAGCTGAGATTAATGATCTTGCATCAAGGAACGTCTTCTTCTTCTGTTATTTATTTGGCAAAATGCAGCTAGTTCCTTGAGACATTACTGCCACCTTCTGGTGGGAACCTCCCATTTTGCACAAACTAGTCTGGACTGTGTCTTACTGGATCTGGTCTCATTTGTGAACACACATTTTATTTCCACCCATAAAACATAAATTGCACCCAGTCAAATTAACTAGTTAACTTAATTTAATCCTGCTTTTTTACAGCAAAATGTGCATAATGTCTCACTAACATCCACTGAAAGAATAAGCAGGATAACAGAACAGACATCAGAGCAGTAAATACATGTATTTCGCTTGCATGAAAGACAATTCTCTGTAGACAACTTGAACTAATTGCAACTCATCAGCGACAACAATATACTGAACTCAGTCTTTTTGTTGCTAAACTGATTCAGTAGTTGCAAACAGTGATTGATTCAGTGTTTGGCACTTGTGCAAGATCTCGCTTCCACATACAATCATAAGCCAAATTGAAGCGCTTCCATCACTGTGTTTGTCTGAGTGTGCCAGTGAGGCCAGAGCACTCGAGGCCTCCGTATGTTTGATGGCTGATGTTGTCACGCAGAATAATGAGGGAGATCATCTCTCAGTGGACAGAAAATGATTCTACTCCTTCCTCTATCCATCCTCGCCTGTCTGGGTTTATTGCTCTCACTCATTTGAGTTGCCTCTCCCACCGGTTGTGCACCGAGGCCTGGAAATGTAGTGATGTACAGCGACACGCAGACCGCTAATCATAACTCCTGCCTTCCTACACTTTCTCTCCTCCCATCTTCTTCTCTACATCTGCTGATTCTCCAATTCTTTACATCCTTTCTCCACTCGTTTTTTTCCCTCCATTCTCGCCCTTCAGCAGCTGATCATACAGGGATGCCTCTGAACTCTTCTTTCTTCTCCCCCTTTGCCCCTGTGCTCCAATTTCTTGATGATGGTGCTGTAGCATTATCGACTGTACGGCAATGCTGAGGGAGTTCAGATAGATCACATATTGATTGGGACAGCTTAACACTGCAATGTTGTTTATTTATATTGCGTTCTGCCAGTCCGGCGGTATGTCTGGCCGTCTGACAGCTAGTCTAGACCTTTTTAAGACATCAGCGACGTGAGCAGTACATGCACAGGTTTTTTCTTTTTCTTTTTTTTCCCTCTTTTTTTGTTATTGAATAGTGTTTGAGGTTTTGTTGAGGTTGCAGTGAATTGATTACTTTCTCACTGGTTGGGCAAACACTTCAGGTGGGCAGAAAGAAATGAGATGAAAATGAACTGAATTGAGAAATTGAAAAATGATTGATGTGTGAATAATTTAAATGATGTCAGATGTGTGTCTGTTGTTTGTCCCAGGTCCCAGAACTGCTGAATGCAAATACATGTCCGAATGTTTTTATAGATAAAAACACACTTTGAGGATCTCTTCTTGAATAATTCCACTCATTTATTTTACTGAAAACTATTCAGAGGTATTGATAAGAATATGGGAAAACTGTAAGACTTACACTACAGTTTTTCCAGTCCAGATGTTTTTGCTGTCATGTTTCACTGCAGGTGGTGGAGCTTTTCTTTATTCAGTGACCTGAGCAGCTCGGAACAACAGACCTCATGCAAGGACTGACTTCCCGCAAAATGGTTTTATAAGTGGACAAATGTTAATGTTTGATAAACAGCGGACTGTTGAACGTGGAAACCCTATAGCGTACAGAACGATGCAAGGCATGAAGCCTTGTGTACTTAACTAGTATTAAAACTACACTAAGAGCCCAGATGAATATATTTAGTTCAAGAAACTGAACTCCAGTTTGTTTTGACTCCCTCTCTGCGGCTAAAAAAAATCAAACTTGTCTGGATAACAGTCAAAACTAGGGATGTTTGGACTAGTCCCCAAGTCAATGCTACAAAAACAAAATGTGAATCACACACAAGACCCTAAAAGCACTCCATTTATTTTTTATTTTTTATTTTTTTAATGTGAGAATTACAAGTAGTTAGGGGCTGAAGACGCTCCAGCAGCACCGAGTTGTAACCTGTGATTTCACAGCCGTCAGAACGCAGCCCTCTCAGTGAAGGCCTGCGGATTTGGGTTTTAACGACCTAGAACCCTGTAATAGTGGGTGATAATGACAACACACTCAAGTTTATTGGCGCTGATTAATGAGCAACAACAAACCAGAGTGCCTTGTCATCAGACAAATTGAATAAAGACCAGACAAGTGCTGGCCTCTTTGAGCTGGCTATGTCATGTGCCTAATGATCAATCACGGCATGAAGATTCTAGACAAGAGACGGCGCGAGTAGCACTTCAGCGCTGCAGCGCTCTCTGAACTGATTGCCCGTTTTGCCTCGTCGTGGGAAAGTAATCGGGCCATTCAGCCACTCGGTACAAGCTTTTATTTGTTGCTGCGCAAACCCTTCCCTAATGTGGAGCGTAGCGTTTTTGCACGTTCATGGTCGAGCACATTCATCAACGCGTCCTCAAACGTTTCAAATCATCGCGCTGATGAGGGAGAGGTAATATATGCACGGCCTTGGTATTTTTAGAAGTCGATGACCGCTACAGCTCATCGATGACGCCATGAATGGAAAAGGACACCTCTTGTCTAAAGGGACACTAAGTTAGGCTGATGTCACACTTTACTGCATCTGTAACCTTGTGTCTTTGTTCTTGTCTGTCCGTACCTGCATCTCAGTTTCTGCACGTTTGTCCTCACTCACGAGCACAGGACTCACAAAAAACGTCTGCTCCTCCGTTTAACCCCCCCCCCCTCAGCTTCTCCGTAGCGTCTTTCAGTCCACGCCACTCACCTTCCTCATTTCACATGTGACATGAAGAAGACGGATGGAGCGCGTCTGCATTATTTACAGTAGCTCCAGACCCGGCAGGCTCGCACTCACCACAGCACAGAGCTGTTTTTAGAAACGGCGCCTTTGCTTTCGAGACTTCAATGGAAAGGTGAACTTTTATTAACGGAGCTGATGTGGCCGCGGTTTAGGAGAGAAGACACTGACATAACTGAGGCTGAAGCAGAAAGAACGCGTTATGCAATCTGTTCTGGCTGTTACTGCATACTCTCTAAGGGATGACAGAGGTAATGTAATAACTTCAGCTCGTGTAGGCTGCATTAATAAATTAACACACAAGCAGGCTTTTTCCATTTTAAACACTGAATTACATAAGCGTTTCTAACATCAGCTCGACCGCAGATTTGTACATATTTGAAAGCGTGTGCATTTTCAGTGCTCATCCTCTTGACGTTCCTCGTAATTAATTTATTGTGACTCACTGAACTGTCTCAGAAATGAACGCGTTACTGGCAGACTATTAACCAACAAGTCTGATCACTAAAACACAAACAGATCTCATTTTTATTGACTGAATGAACTAGTGCAGTGTCAAATGGGTCAGCCCCTGTTTCAGTGTATGTGCTGAGTGGCGCACTGGAGGTGCTGCGCAGAGCCTTACACCGTGTACGGGTCATTGCGGGGCTCGTTCCTCCGACACTCAGAATGTCCTTTAGCTGTGCTGCGAGTGCCAAAAATGTCCTTTTGCTTGATGCATTTCATAATCTTGCAACATGACAGCCCTGCACTTACCAACTTCTACTGAACTTTTAAGTGGCTGGTTGGTTCTGCTCCACTGCGCCAAGCTGGTTTCGGAAATTGTCGGCACAGGCGGCTGTTAAAGCCTCTATAATTATTTCTTTATTTATTTTTTATTAACAAGACGTGACTTCTTGTATCTGAAAGGGGTTGCTTGTCGTGATGAACCTGCAGAGGATTGGCATCTGACTCTGCAGTCAGATGCTTCACACTATCTTTCAGCCCAATGTTTTGGCTTTATATACTGTTTTCAGGCAAAAATTGCCCAAAACTCACTGTACTCTTTTTTGCCAGGCACCAAACAGCGGATATTTCCCTGAAGAGTTGGTAAAGACATCAAGCAGAGCTAAAATAAGCTCTGGATGCTAATATCGCTGCTTATCTGCTGAATGTGTAAATAGGTTCGCTAACAAGTTTGCAGCATGAACATTAGAATATAATTACTAATATGTGCGTGTTGTGTTCACTGCTTGTTTCTGCTGCCCCCAAGTGGCTTTAAAGGAATAGTTCAGCATTTTCTAGAAAGTGAATGAGTGTGTGTCTTTGTGTTTGGCGTGGAACTTAAGTTGGTGGGCGATTAGCCTAGCGTAGCATGAAGACAGGAGGCAAGGGGAAACGGCTAGCCCGGTTCTGTCCAAGTTTAAAAACATGTCCACCAGCACATCTAAAGCTCACTGATTAAAATCTGATGCAAATGTAAAAATGTGACTTGGGGGGGATACTGTAGGCAACAGTTTATACATCCTGTGGTTAGCTGTTCGCAAACCAATTGTCACACCTTGTAACTTCCTCTAAAACAAAAATTTGTTGTCACAATAGTTGCATGTGAATTTACTGTTGACTGACTCATCAGCGAATCAGCTGTTTGTGCTGGCGACAGTTGAAAGCCAAAACGAACTTTCGGAGATTTCCCTTCGCTACTGTGGGTCTTCATTGCTGTCGCGGTGAAGTCAGTTTACACCAGTAGACAGATGATGTGGTAAAACGAATAAAAAGGAAAGCATTTTCTTTATGACTCGTTCCTTGTTGTGGCAGAGGTCGGCCAAACACCCCGTGCCTTTATAACTATTTGTCTCTGATCTTAACCTGCTGCTCTGTCTGGCTTCCCTGTCGGGGAACTTTGTGCTCAGACAACGAAAGAATGCCCTCCACGGCCTGGTATTCTGTGTGTGTGGGTTTTTTTTTTTTTTTCTTAGTTTGTGTCCTTTTCTGACATCACAAATCTTACACGTACACCATTGTCTAGAGACTCGGGGCCTTGAAGTGAATAGCTACAGAGTAAGTGAGTCATGGCGTTGCTGCCCTTTCACAGTGAAACTCGTCTGCGCTCCCGCAGGATTGTGGATACGACGCCAAGGTGATGCAGCTCAGTTTGTGACCTTTAATGCATAGATTGTGTACATAATGAGGTAGAAGCTTAACTTAGGTATAAGTATAACTGAGGAATGTGTGCGTAGGACCGCTTTGACTGTGGTATTTTATGCAACATTCATTGCTTTCATTCATTCAAAAGCATCTTATTGACAAGTGGCTGCTATTTTGTGAGTGAGGAACTGTACATAACACTATGCTTTTGAGCACACCGGTGTGTCTACATACGGGACTCTATGTACTGCTTTTAAATTTGCAAGTGTTTGCATACATGCATGCACCATGTGGCTGGGGTACTGAATTGAGACAGGTCAGGACAGGTATTTTCAAATACAATCAGACCCTGGTTTGAATGTCCTGGTGCGCCCACGAATAATCTTTCTTTTTAGATACCAACAAAAGCTTTCGGATCATTGTTTCAATAAATGGCAAGACTTGAACCAATGGGAAAAAGAGTGTATGAAATGCTGGATATTCATTCCCTGCGCCACACTTAATCAGAATGAATCAAAAGCCGTTCTAATTAATCACGCTTGTCCTACAGCATCTTCAAACCTCTTTACTCTCGTGGGAGGATCTATTTTTCAGATGATCACTGGGGCAGATTGGGCCTTTGAAGCTCTTTTGAACACAACGATGACCATCACCACACTTCAACAGAGCACTGAGGCTTATTTGATACAGGGAATGTACTTGACTTGTACTTGAATGCACACACTATTAGTTAACTTGGTAAATGTATTATATTAAACACACCATGCTTATTATATTGCATGGAAAGGATGTTGTCGTATCAGCACATTGGGCCCTATTAGGCTGATCTTCCAGCATTGCTTGGTTGATGTAGCTGGACATTGGGTCCTTTTTTATTATTAAGCTAAATTAAAATAGATAAAAGCAAGTTTTAGCTTTTCTATTTTGGATCTTTATTATGTGGAATTTCATGAGCCATCAAACATCACCATGCAGCTGTCTGGAAGCCGCAGATATCCTAACTATGCAAATCCTCCCGAGATAGGATCTGATATAGCTGCTTGGTTTTGCATCCTTCCACTAGCCTTGGTGTAATGACCAGCAGGGCTTTACGCAATTGTTTCATTCATTTCAGCACATACCTGTGAAATACGTGTATTCATGAGAGATTTTGCAATGGCAGCTAGGCGCCACTGTGGTGGCTGAGCAGGGAACAGAGTTCAGCTTCACTCGTTCACAGCCTGTAACACATAAAAGGATTATCAGCATCACTGGCCATCATCAAACCATCATTTTCTTGCCCTTTACGCCTCATTTTTTCCTCATCTTCCTACTCTCTTACTTAACAATCCGTTGTCAGAAATATCCAGTTGTGTCCCTTTTACTCTCTTCAATTTAAGTCCGACCCCTCCTTCTCATTAAAACTGCTCAAGTTGCCCTCCTTTGATGCTCCTCAGTCTCTCAGTCAGCTCCTTTTCTCCGTCTTTGAAATCATTCATTCATTTCCATATCTTTCCTGGGTCCTTCCTTTTCTGGGAAACAAGGCAATAAAGTATGAATGTTGACACGGGGCCAAGCAGACAAGCAATTCACGGTTAAACTCACACAAACATCTGCTTTTTACTCTGTGGCGGAGAGGTTTCTCGCTTTCTTTTGGCCTCGGGGCAGAAATAAAGAAATAAGCACAGCTGAACTAGTTATAAATTACGAATAAATGTATATTTATGTATTGTTGAACTTTTAAAAAAGCATACCTTTATTTTACTGTGATGCAAAATAAAGAATATCTTCCAGTTCTATTTCAGTGGCTCCCAATAGTTGCATGACTCCTGTTAAGATCTGATGCAGACTGTGGTAACTCCGACTGGAAACACTTCAAAAACTGCAGCCAAAAAAACAATCCCAACACAAATCCATTTAGTAGTTGTTCTTGTGCTTTTATTCACACCACATGGTCTTCATCAGCAGATGATGATCTTCTCAACAAGAATTTCCTTTAAGGAATGTGAAAAAAATTGAAAATTTGAACATGCACTAAGCTCCAGAACATCTACTTAATGGACCTGGTGGTGAGTTTGATTTCTGATTTATAAGCATTTTTGCTTATGTATTCCTAACTTTAAATTAAATTATAAAATCCTTGTTTTGACTGCAGTATTTCCTAAGCCTGTTACACTGTGTGCTAATGTTTCTGGGTTACAGTGCAAGTTTCCTGAAGTGGTTGTTGTCCGACAACAGTCAGTGACCGTGTCCTGTCTGTGTGTTGTTTCTTCCAGTACCGGATTGGGCAGCTGTACATGATCAGCAAACACAGCCACGAGCAGAGTGACCGAGGGGAAGGAGTGGAGGTGGTCCAGAATGAACCATATGAAGACCCGGCTCACGGCCAAGGGCAGTTCACAGAGAAACGAGTCTACCTCAACAGGTGAGCGGAACGCGTCTTTTCTAGTTCACTGTCGAACATTGATTTGAATGTGGAGTGCCCCTACGCTCGGCCGGCAGTTAGTCCAGCGCATTTTGGGTTAAACCTGCTACCAGCTCATGAAGCTCCCGCAGTATATATGATGTCTTTATTAGACAGAGTCCTCCAGCCAACAGGACATATTTGTGCTTGGTTAAAAAAAAAAAGACATTAGATGGACTGAAGCGCAGACAGAATGCAAATTCAAGATAAAAGGCATCACAAAACCACCGAGTAGCTCTGGGTAGTGCACAAGTGAAACACTGCAGCAGTGAGCTTAGTAACAGTTGGTACTGAGGTATATGATCAGCTCAATCTAATATCAAATATATGTCAGATCAAGCATGATCAGGGGTAAACTGATGTTTAAAGTGCTGACCACTTTTAGTTGTGGTATGTGAGGCCACGTAGGGTCAGATCAGGAAAAGATGGAACCAGAGGTGGTAAAGTTTAGAGAGGGGGCTATTATGACTATTATATGGATGTAGACATAGATTGTCACAAAGGAGAACATTCCTCAGTGGGACAATGCCCAGAGCATGATCTGGTCTTTAAGATAGCTATATATAGCTATATATATATTAAGATATCTGGGACCACCTGGGACCAGATCTCTTCTTTCTGGTCTCTCTTACTCAGAACAACTCAGCTTAAAGTTGATCCGTAGCCATGATTTTTACCAAAGCTGGAAAAACCTGGAGTACAAATTACTGTGTATATCCGTATATCAACTGGCTAAGATTATATTCTTGAATAAGGCTGTAAAGGTTTGTGTACACACAAATACACACATGCTGGCTACTGCAAGTCATTCCTAGCAGGTTTCCCTGAGTTAGTCATCCACAGTTATATATCACCCCATACTGATGCATCTCATTGCATCCCGTGAGCCTTTGATGATGTGTGTTTGCATGTGACCCTGCCACACACAAACAGTTTTGTCCCACCCACATGAACGAAAGAGAGATGGCAGAAACCAGCACGGAGAATATGTGAAGAAGAAAGGAAAACGACAGCAGGAGAGAGAGAACAAGAAACAGGGAGAGTAGAGAGGGGCGGGTGGCGGGCAGAGCTGCTGCGGGCCATTTGTTTGAGCACAAATACCTGTGTCAGCGTTCGCAATGCCGGGGAACTAATTATGTTGAGTCAGCGCAGCTCGGCTCTTCAGAGGAGAGAGGAGGAAGAAGGGAGAGGGAGCAAGCAGATAAAGAGATAAGTTTGCTCGGACGCTAACAGTTTCCTCTGTCTGTTCCACAATTTCACTGAAAACCTGTTTCTGCAGTTGCTCGAGGCTTTGTTTGGACAATAAAGAAATCATGGTTTGAATGGCAAAGAAAAGGAGGTTGTTGTATGGACTTTTCTCTTTGCACACCAAGTTCAAACAAAGCTTTAGTTCCCTTGTAAAACAGACATGCTCGGACCATTGCACCCTCTGTGTTTAAGTCTCGATTGTGTCACTTAAGTGGGAACGTTTAAAAAATGGCTTCAGGCCAGACATTCAACAGCATGCTTACTAAACTCTTTACCTATGAGAGAAAGGAGGAAAGCAAGAGAGAACAGACAAATGAAAGAGTACGAACACTGACCTTTGCAGAGTAGCTGACATTTTGTTAAGCTAAAGTGTTCATTTATCAGCATGAACACGAGAGCGGAGCAGTTTCCCGTGTAGTGTTTCATCCAAAATGTGATCGCAGGGTAGCTTGCTACATTTATGCTGATAAACACATGACAGGACAGTCCCATACAAGCTGTGTACGCCCGTCTGCGCTGTACATCAAAGGTACTCACAGAAAAGGAAGAAAAACACACACACAAAAGAAAAGGCAGCGTCTAAAGTGTAAAATAAAGGTTTGACAAAAAACTCAGTAAGTTACAGTTATATCTGGGACTTTACCACGACTCTGCCCCATTCGACTGGCCATCCATCTGGCTCTGCAACAACTAAACATTTAGCTCTGATTCACCAGCAGGGAAGTCAATCTGGACTCATTCTGTCACGCTTCAACCACCCCATTAGCCCTCACAGTCTGCCTTGCGCTGTATTTCACTCTCTGTCCCGATCCCATCCGACCTGAACATCGATTCCACACCTGTCCTGTCAGTAACCTTCATTAAGAGCGGAGACGGGGATCGGTGAGTTTATGATTATTTAAATGTTGCATTTCTTTGCACCCAACTCAACTATGGTAGTTTATTATTCTTTTTTTAAAATCCTAAGTACAGACCCTGGCTTTGGCGTGAAAAGTCCGAGCAGCCACCCACCACGCTTGCAGGCTTGGCAACGTGGGCTCCCTAGCAGCAGCTATTGGCAAAGATCTTTAAAAGAACAAGGAGGCAATGGGAGAAATCAACAGATGGGGGTGTAGGAGGAGTGTCAGTCCCTTTTGTTGGGAGGGAGGGAGAGGGAAAGAGAGAGAGTGAGAGAGCGAACAAGCCTGCCAACATTCACACAATGTGACCGTCGAAGGCTGTTTTTGTTCGCAGCCGTCACGATGCAGTGGGCGCCATTTTTGTCCTCCTTAAGGAATTGTTTTCCACGTCAGTCAAAGGAAGTGGAGATGAAGGCAGGCTCATGAAAGCCTGGGCTACATTTGACACGTCTCATAAATAAGTGCTCACCGCAGCCTCAATTATAGTCTTGGCAGAGTTCAGAGTTCAAGATCACAGAATGTCAAGCACGAACACTCACCAGGTCCCCTGACTGTACATGTTGACAGCATACTGTCAGTATGAACAGTGAGCACGTGGTAGGTGATGCACAGAGGTTCAGGGTGCCAGAAGGGGCTCAAGTGCAACTAAAGGAATCGTTTGGCATTTAGGAAATATGCATCTTTGCTTTCTGATTTCTGCTTTTCTGAAAAGAGAGCTGAGCTTTCAGCTAAACTTTCAGCATGAAGTCACACCCCACAGTTTGTGTTCTCCTTCGTCTTAAGTTCCAAGTAGGTTAGAAAAAACCTTTAGGTACTACGGAGGAAAAAATGCTTTTGGAGGCGTCCTTTTCACACCAAATCTCTATTTTAGTGTTCTGATTTTCTGATCAGATTCTTCTTTCACAAGTGGAACAAGTTTTTGATGATTGCTGCGATAACGGTAGCAATTTCACCCGCATCCCTGCTGCTGCTGCATGCTCACAGTCTCTCTCCTCATATGTCTCAATGTCTCTCTGCAGTAAATTACCCAGCTGGGCTCGAGCGGTGGTTCCTAAAATCTTCTACGTGACAGAGAAAGCATGGAACTACTACCCTTACACCATAACAGGTGAGCAGCTGTGTTTGCTGGACCGGCTAATTCATCTGATGCAGCTTAGCCAATACCACAAAGAGTACATCAAATCCAGTTGGCTGCTGTAACAAAAAGAGCCCTTCTTTAACACTCTAGCCCTCGTCTCGTGTAGAAAAAGAAACCCACAGCAGCTCAGGGTGGAATAGTTTAGTACTGCAGTCACATGAAGCACAACACTTTTTTTTTTTTAAAGGTCAGCCTCTCAACTGCTTTCCAGTGGGCAGAAAGTTGTTTATTCAGCACTCACCACTTGGTCCAAGTGCTTTGCTGCATGTTTTTAGGGAGTTGGGAGTAGCGCGTGAAAATGAAAAGATAGTACGAGTTCTCACGTTGCATCTTTGTAGAGCAACCGCTTCTATCACGTGGTCCAAAATTTCTAACCTCCCCTGCATTTGTTCATCCATTTTGAACTAACAGTGCCTGCAGGAAAGAGCTCCTCCACCACAGGCCCTGTGCAACTTCAGTCATGCGTTGTATAATTCAGGAAGCTCCGATGCTCACTTTTCAGCTCGTTCATATGTCATTTCTCAAGGACATGTGAGAAATCATCGGTTTTATAGCATTCTAAGCAACATGTAAGTGGAATGTTAAATATCAGTGACCTCCTGAAGACAAAAGAGGAAGGAGGGCTCTGCAACATGGATCAATAAGGTGTAGCCTTTAACTGTAAAAGGTGATAGTATTGACAGCAGCTCTGGACAAACCACAGCTGATACTGTAGATTCACAGTCCTGAATGTTAACACACAGCATTTAAAGATAACTCGGCCCAGATGTGATGACGACGCACCGATCAGTCTCACACCACTGCAGCTTCCTGTTCGTCAGCCCATCAGTTTGCCAGGCAGACGTGTGAGGCCGACACGTATTCGCTGCACATGTTTACAGTGTCGCCGTGAAGTAAATGCTTTTTACCTACACCGAGTTGCAATGAGTGCGGCAGTGGAATAAGCCTCCCTTCATTAATCACCGACATTACAAGCAGCCAGCAGTCAGGAATGCAGCGATCAGAGCCGCAGTGCCCAGAACACATTTCTGTGGTGCTTTAATGATCCTGATCTGAGGGAGAAGTTTTACAAGCGGAGGAATACAGATAAAAGGGAATTTCTTTTTGATGAGAGCAAATTAGAGAAAGTGGAGGAGAAAGTCACTGAGGAGGGGAAGATGTGTGGTATCAGATATGTGGCAGTCACTGTGCGGTTCCTGTACGTCTCATGCAATTCTTCTACATTGTGGCCTTCTCATACCCTTCAATGCTATGGAAAATGTGAATAAGCTGTATTAGTAACTGTTTCTCTTGTGCTCTGTCTCCGCTCTGGCCTGATGTCACCTCACGCAATGGCCTGTAGAATACACGGTAAGTATCTTCTGTGTCTGTTTCACTACCTTTCCCTTTAATATTACACATAGCCATTAAAAAAACCCACTAATGATTAGAAATGTCAGTGAACTTTGTCAGACAGCTCGTCCAATTAGACAAAAAGGCAGACACTCACAATTTAAAGCATCTGTGATTCATTCTTTTTAGATGCTATAATGAGAAAAAGTGAATTTTATCACACAAACACACACACACGTATCTTTGCTAATAAGCAGAACTTCCTGTGTGACCTGTGATTAAACCCTGAAAACACACAAAGCCTTGGCATCATAGGCTGACACATTTTGAAGACACACATGCGTATGAGTAAGAAATGCGTGAGTCACAGCGCTTTAGGGTTCAGGGATAACAGGGGACAGACAAAATGCTGTGGTGACAGAACGCCTGATATTGCCCCTGTTTATGTGTGGGTGCGTTTTGTGTTCATGTATGAGTCAGTGTAAATACACCCGTGCCAAAATCATTTAAAAAAAAAAAAACAAAAGTCGTAACAATTGTCTTGGCTTTTGGCAATTTTGACAAAGAGATAGAAGTTTAAATCAAAGCCTGAATTGCATCAAAGGAAAGAGACAGAAAGTTCCAGCAGCAGCTCTAACAGTCATTGTTACTGCAGTAAAAGTACTTTGAAAGCGTTAAGACGTAAATCCAAATCTCGACTCCATCTGCATTTATCACCAGGCGTAAGGAGCGTTAACTTTCTGCTGTTCACCGCATCTATATTTACTCTTTTAAAGGCAGTAAAACAACAGTGACAGCTATGATACGTTGGGTTCAGCTCATAAATTGCTTTTTATATATATTTATGTCATTTTTTTAATTGAATTTATGTTTATGTAATAATCATTTTTCTTTCTTTATCCACAGTGCTCATTCCTGCCCAAGTTCTCCATCCACATAGAGACAAAATACGAAGACAACAAAGGTTGCAATGACAATGTGAGTATGTGTGTGTGTCTGTCCGTGTGTGTGTGTGAGAGAGAGATATGAGCTTTTAACAGTGGTTGTAAAATGTAATTGCTTCATTGTTTTACCACCAACAAATCTTTGCCATCCCTTTCCTGCAGTCTCTGGCTGACATATACAGCAACGTTTCTGCAGTGAGCCTATATCGGCACATAGGCCCAGTCAATTAATCAGTCAGGCTCTGACTCCCATACAAATCTCTCAGCTTAATATAGCTCTGCCTGCCTTCTGTCCTTCTTATACAGAGCTCTGCACAGCGAAACAGGCCAATTCTAAACGCAAAATATCTCACAGCAGACATATGGCTGAAATCAAGACCTCTGTGACGGCGACATGAGTAAAACCATCTGGGCAGATTTGGCAACTCACAGACCCTCCTGTGCAATCCCGTCGTATCATAATGCCAACTATACAATGCGCCTTGAGCATCTGCCAAAAACTGATCCACTTGTTGGACAGCTAATTTCATTTGGTCTACTAGACTACTCTCCTTCTCTCTATATTTTACTCCACTTTCCAGTTTATAGGGGCATTAGTCATCAAATAAAATGCTGCCACTGCCTGGACAGTGAGGAAGAAGAACAGTGGTGGTCAGCGGACACATAGCTTGAAATGGATCATGGTGGGTGGTCAGCAGGTCAACTTTACTGTGCCATTTTGCTTTAAATTGTCAGTGGTTTGGCAACTGTATAAGGGAGGAATGGCTCCCAACTTTGCTCAAGTGTTATACATGTACTCATAAAGCAAAGAGGGAGACAGAAAGGGGCAGACTGTCAGTGTGGGTTAAACACTGTGATGTAGTGATGTTTTACGCTGATGGTTGCTTGGCTTGACAAGGCAAGGCGACAGATCAGAGACCTTTTCATTAAACCTAGCAGAAATCGCCTGCAGCCGGTGCTCTTCATGGGTAAAGACTGAGACAAAACACACTTTTGTTGCATAAATATGTTTGTTTGTGTGTTTAAGATGGCAGACAGTACAAGGCGTCATGGACTCAATGATACAGCTGCGCTACATCTTCAGGGCAAACAGACAAGAAGCTCTGCATGTTTTATGACATTGTGTAATCGCTTCATAAGTATGTGATTTGTGTTTGCTCTGAAGGATGCTGTGAAATAATATAAATGCAGCTGTGCGCTGCTTTGTTTCGAACATTTCATGTAACAGCGTTCTCTCTGATCATGTGTCATGTTTTCCCACGTATGCGTTCTGATGGTATAACATGCATCTGTCTGCTCGGGGTGTCTGTGTGTAGAAGCTGGGAAAAGAAGGACTGACTGAGTGGAAGGGATTCAGAAATAGTGCGAGTGAAGGAGGAAAATCGTGGGTGCGTGGACAGGAAATGAGTGGGTGTGTGAGTGGACGTCATGCGCCATTGGAATGGAGGCTACAGTAACATTACATGACATGCAGAACTCCACAGTACTCTCCAATGTCAGACACACACACACACACACACACTCACACATTAAGGTTTAACATGTGTCCTGAGGCTCATGTTGCTATAGTGATCTCTCCAAGGGTCCTTGAACTACACAGTGGGCAGAAAGAGAAAACACAGCTTTTTTGTTCTTTCTCTCTTTCCATTTGCTGTATTATATGCTTTTAACCTTTGACACTGTTTAATGTTTCATTGTTGTCCGTTTTTTTAACATGGCCAGTCAGTTTTTGATGAAGCTGACGCATCACTACAGTCTACGTCTACATATCTTTAACTTTCAGACCCCCAACAAGTCATTCCCATTAAAGTACGCCCAATTTAGAGACACTTAATGACCTATTCTTACAACAGCTGGTCATGTCTAAGCCCTGCACCTGCACAGGTGCCTCTTCATTAAAACCGGTGAAATTAGAAGTGCCCTGAAGTCCAATGTGACCATCCATGGAATGGCCTGCAAAGGGTTTTCCATAAGGCCACTTTAGATCACAGCCTCCAAAAGAGTCAAATTAGGTATTTCAGTTAATAATATTAAATGGGAAGTGCATCCTCCACAGCACATATACTGCATTCCACATGTTCCTCCATTCACAAAAGGAATCTGTCCCTTAATTAAGTTAAGTTACTTCAGAGGTAACAAATCTCTCAGCCTCATTTTACTCAGTTAATTATTGTCCTTTATGTATGCCATGAATGAGATTGGTCTGTTTTGAGTGTAGTCCAATCCAATTTTCTTTGTAGCCTGTGATTACTGTCAGCCTTCAGGGGTCCTTGCTGCTGGGCGTTGCAGGACAAATGCCCTGCATTTGAATGAGATTACCACATTACTGTCTGTGTTTTCAGTTTGCATTCACTCTGGGCGACTGACAAAATGCACGAAAAAGTGCTGGCATACACTCTGGAATAGTACATAGCATATAGCATGAATTGGGATACAGCTCAGCTCATGCAGACTTTGGGATTGGCCGCATTGATACTTTAGCAGTGACTCTATGAGAATTTTTCTTGTTGGGAGAAGCAGGAGCAGAGCTACGGTTAGTGCAAATGTAAATGCAGGATTTTCAAAATGACACTGAATACTACTAATGCTGCTACTTTACAAGTCAAAACAAGGAGATGTGTTACTGATTGACGCTGGGGAGCCAATGTGTTGTCTTCTTTTTGTCTAACTTTTTTTTCCTTCCCTTTTTTTTCCTCTCAGTCTCCTCAAACATTAGAAAAGTAATTCTATTTTCCTTGCTTGGAAATGCTTCAATATACAGAACAGCAAGGACCAATTAATTAGTGCACTTATGTATTTATAATTGGTGTACATGCCCATTGCAGATATTTTTCCCTTTGCTTCTCAAATCCATGTTTCTCATCTCTCTCCTTCCTCCTCCTTTCTCCTTGACAGCCTCTGCATACATGTCCTCCGTCCTCCATTCCTCTATTTCCCTTCCCCTCCCCGTGACTGCATCCTTCTCCTCTTATCAAACTCTGTCTTGCTCCTGCCTTCTCCTCCACCACCTCATTTCTTTTTTATTGTTTACCTCCTCCATTCCTCCTCTCTTCCCCCTCTGCCTCTCTCCCCGCTGTCTTCATCGCAGTCTCCTTTCCCGCTGCATGGCTGCACTCATACATGCTGACATATCACCCTTATTGTGCCAGCAGTGCTCGGCCGCACTATAATTGACAGAATGCATCCTCAGAGGGGAGGAGGAGAAAAGAAGGGAGTGAGAAACGGGAAGGATGTACACACTAGATGGATAGAGATGGAGCAGCAGAGAAAGTTCACATTAAAAAAGATAGGAAGGCCTGACTGATAATGTACTAAGTGATATGTTAAAAAAAAAACTATATATATTATATAATATAGAACATGGACTGTAAGTATGCTATATCGATAACCTTATCGCCTTCCCCGGCCCTTACTTTATGATTCCAAGATATAAAATTATCCTCAGACTTATTACCAGCTGTGACAGCTGGTTGGTGTTCTTTCACCTTGTGAGTCTGTGTGTGTTTGTTTAAGTGTGTGTGTGTGTGTGTGTGTACATGCATCTGTGTGTCTTTTATCATGGTAAAATGAGGTCCTGGAGAAATCTATTGTAGCAGGAGCTACGACAGAAGCTTTATACGGTACACATGACATGAGATAAGTAAGTTTGGCCAATTATTGAATGTGCCAAACCATCCTCACGTGGTCGGCTTTTAACTTATGTTAGTATTTATAAAGATGTGTGTTTTGCTGAAATATTCCTCGTTTGAATACAAGGGATGAACAGCATTAAACATGCTAAACGTTTGAATGTCAATATGTTGACAGCCATCGCGGCTGAAGTGATTCTGATGACCTCTAGTAATCTTCAAATACATTTACATTCCACACTATTCCAGCTCCTACAGTGTGTGACAGTACGGTAGACTTGCACCTGTCAGAGTAACGTTGTGCTCAAACTTCAATTCACAGTGCGACTACTGTCAGTCCGACGCTTGAAAATCTGCTTCTGTTTCTCATGATTTGTTTTCATTCATTTTAATATTCCAGCAGCCTGCCTTTGGTTAAGTTAAAGATAAATAATCCCTTAAATGAAGCCTGTGGCCTCTAACCTCACTTTAAATGCACACACACACACAGACCTTCCCTTGCGGCAATATTGCAGGCACTGAGGATAGTCAGGTGAGACACTGTGTGTGTGTGTGTCTGTGTGTGTCTGTGTGTGCGTGTGTACTCGTATATAAATAGACTACAGGACAGTGGATGGAATGATAAATAGCTAATTGCATAAAAGTATGTAAATGTAGTATAATGCAAAATATATAGATTCATCGTTTATTGTGGTAAAAAGTTTCCATAATCAACAGCATTAGAAGCAATGAAGAATGATCATAAAAATAGTAAAAGCTAAGAAGGCAAAAGGAAGATAAGATAATAAGAAGGTTGCATTCACTTTTTGTACAGTCAGCTGACTGTCTGAACATATGAGAGGTAATTGCAGTGTGGCATTTGGCACACTAACAAATAGAAGATGTGGGCACGGAGCACCACCTCATGGCTGTGTCAGCTAGTACAACAGGGTTTCCAGTGTTTGCCTGAGCGATGCAGGGACAGAGAGTGACAAGACAGACAGTCCAGCATTAGTAACAGTATGAATAATTTCCAACCTCTGAGTCAAACGGCGAGGCAGGTGTGATGTAACCTGGAAAAGACACATTTCTGAGGTGTATTTTTGTTTGTGAGGATTGTCAGGCAGAGGCTGCAGTTGGCAAACCAATCTGTTCTGTTTTCAGATCTTTGACACCGAGCTGAAGGAGCAGGAGAGGGAGGTGTGTTTCATCGACATCGCCTACGATGAGATCCCCGAGCGCTACTACAAAGAGTCCGAGGTGAGCTTGTGTGGGTGTGGGTGTGGGTGTGCGTGTGCGTGCGTGTGTAGACGCTCGGATGGCTACTGGGAGCTAACACCACTTGTGGGGTGTAACTGTAGTGTTGAATGTGGAAATGCAGTAGTAGCAGGTTGTAAGTCTAAATTGTTGTTATATCTCAGTAATTTCTACTATAATACCATGGTATTATTATTATTATCTGGTAAATTTGTTGAAGTCCGAACACTTGCTCTAATACAAACTTTTGGGACTTGAGACCTCAGTCCCACTTGTCTAGTAGCTGCACTTCTCAGTCTGTGAAGTGTGAGAGCTGGTAATTGTCTTCAGAGCGGATGGATAACAGATTGCCTCAGCTCTAATGAGCCTCCATAGAAATTCTCTGTGGACCCGAGGGGTTAATGTGAATGGTATTTAACACAGACGTTCAGTCGTGCATCTAATTTTAGGCTCTCCCTTGTGTATGTGTCTCCACTGGGGTGGTGTTTAACCATTGGGGTGTAGAAACAATGATGCCTGAAGGCTTGGGTTAATTATTGGAAGAATTAATGTGTGTGTGTGTGTTTGTGTCTGTGTCTGTGTCTGTCTGTGTGTTTGTACACAGGACTTGAGATACTTCAAGTCAGACAAGACATCGCGGGGGATTCTTCAAGAGGGCTGGAGGGACACCCAGGACCCCATCATGTGCTCGTACAAACTGGTCACCGTCAAGTTCGAGGTGTGGGGTCTGCAGACCCGTGTGGAGCAGTTTGTGCACAAGGTGAATGTTCGATCTTTCATTTTAGGCACATTTCTTTTGGCTCAGCCATTTGGTGAAAATTTGTTAATTTGTTAAAAATGCAATTGGACGCCAAACACAAGAATGATTCAAATGTGCTCTTCGGCTGACTGCAGTGTTGTATCATCTGTGCTGACAGCTGTGCTGTGATGACATGTCTAATGGAAAAAGACAGTGGTCAATAAGTGCCAGATGGAATCCACAACCTGTCACAGGTGCAAACTCAACATGTTTGGTTCGCACTGCATTTTGGTCGGCAGTGGGATAAATTACTGAAACATTGAAATAAGTGGTTATTTCCCATCCTATTTCATGTCATGTTGCAGTTAATTATATGTCGTTAGGCAGTGTGCCTCTCTGAGGTGTTTTTCTGAGGTAGCTGCTCAAATCACTCTCGCCACTGAACTTGAGTTCTAATTTAAAATCCTAAAGACTAGAGGGACCTTCGCCTCCGTGACAGTGCCCCTGCAGGCTGAATCTTGATTGTTTTGCTTCTAAACATAATAACGCAGAATGATAAAAGGATGTTACCTGGGCAACCATTTTCTGACATGGTATTTGTGTTGTGTCATAGGTGGTTCGGGATGTGCTGCTGCTGGGACATAGGCAGGCATTTGCCTGGGTGGATGAGTGGATTGGTAGGTCGATCTGCCCAACACACTCCACCTGATTTACAGCCACTGGCACATATCAATCAAATATTTACTCACACCAAATTCTAATGAATGCATTGTCTACACAATAGTATTTACTTAAAAAAATTAAATAAGTATAGATCATCTTAATTGTACTCATAGATGAATGCATTGTTGTGTATTATCAATAACTTTGGTCAGCCTTTAAGGAATGCATAAATATTTCAGAAATGCTTTAAACTTTCCATGTATTTGTATGTTCTTAAATTTTACACCTTCTTGAAGTGTTACTATTTGCTGATTATTCATTCTTGCACTGTCATCGCTACTTAAATTACTGTGTGATTACTGTTTACTTACCAGTCGGTGTGCATGAAAAAAACACTCGACCTGCATCTAACCCCGTAACTGCCAGTGCTGCTCGTCCTCCTGCAGCATGGATCCTCCTCTCGGCTTAGCCACTAACACACTAATGACAAACACTGTCCTGTCGTGGGCAGACGTGGTCAGTGTTTGTTTGATGCCTGCACGTTGAAATCAACTCTCAAGCCACACTGTTTCATGTTTCATGTTGGAGAAATTCATGTATTATCAGTTTGAGACTCAACAAACTCTATTTGGCACTAATTTTCATAATGAAGTAGCAAGAAAAAGGCCTATTTATGCTTAACAAGCCAAACCAAAAGGAAGGATTGGAAATTGACATCAGTGAAGAATGATGCACTCAGTGAAACATGAAAGCTGCCTCTGTCTGGCTCTCTGAGAGTCCGGCTGCACGTGAGGCAGCCCTGTTTGCAACCATAAGTGGCTGCAACACATTTGCTCACTCTCAGCTGTTGAACTTTTTCCATAGCTGCAGGGCATAAAGATAACAAGCCCTTTATCTTTGCCGTGAAACACTTTCCTCCTCTCTCCTCCATTATACCACACCTCCCTCCAACTTGGATGCTTGAAATGCTCCCTAAATCTTTTCACAACAGGTGAGCCCTTCCAGGTGTTGCTTTCTTGTGCTTCCAGTGATCCAACCTCTTCGTTTGGTGTGGATTATTCATGCTTTTCCTTAATTTTGAAGCGTGCTTGACCTCACACTTCCTTTCCTCCCTTCTTCCTGGTGTGGCTCAGATTTGTCTAGCTGACTCCTGTAAACTCTCTGGGTCATGGGAAGCTAGCACAAGCTTTTAGCTTTAATAAGCTGTAATTATCCATTAAAAACGCTCTACTCACCCACGGAATGAACGTTTGCCACCTAACCCTCTCCTTCCACACCTGTCCGTCAACTGGAGTGCCATTATAGAGGAGTTACCAACATTTCGACCCTCCGTTCCACCCCTCCCCCCTTCTTCCAGATATGACTTTGGATGATGTGCGGGATTACGAGAGACAAATGCATGAGAAAACCAACATTAAAGTCGTAAATTGCCATGAGCAGCAAGAGCATTCCACAACAAACCCATCTTCACTGGATGACATAGAGATCCATGACAAAGCAAGCGTATGTGTATTTTTCATTGTTTCTTTACCCCATCGCCTCTCCTCTGTCTCATATATAAACCACAGGTATCTGTGAATGAAGTTATCACAGTTGCATATAACTGTCCACATACATCCACTCATTCTGTCCTACATGAAATCAAACGACGCATACATGAACTGTTGAATATGTAAAGAATATGATAATTCAAGTCTGCCAACATTCCCCAAAGGTTTGAGAAGGTATCTAGGAAGGCAATACAAATGAGCACTAGAAATATCTTGGTTATTGAAATAGCAAAATGTGACCAGATAAAAACATCTACATTTTTCTTGGTTTTTGAATCTTTGATGTTTGTTATTTCCCATTTTTCCTCTCATTGGTCTCAATTGATATTTTTCTAATCCAGACATGACAATGGATGAGGTGAGAGAGTTTGAGCGCGCCATCCAGGAGGCCACCAACCAGAAGATCGGGATATTTCCCCCATCGATCTCCATCAGCGAGACGCCCCTGTCCTCCTGTGCCCTCACCGGCCCTGCCAGCGCCCCCTCCACCCCCATGTGCACTGATGCGCCTGAGTCCCTCTCTGTCCCCAAGGACCGACCTCGCAAAAAGTCTGCTCCGGAAACCCTGACCCTTCCCGACCCTGTCCCAAGTGACGTCCCCCAGGGCTCTAACCTGAGCCCACTACCCCTTTCAAACCACCTCCAAACGTCCACACCACCCACATCCAACTCTGATCTTGCTGAGGAGGATGAGCAGTAACGGGACCTTGGGTTGTCTCCCCCCCATGCCTTGCTTTACATACCCCCCGACCCCGCTGTTTTAGTAGCCCAACGACACTAGCCTAACCTCCAAACCCCAGTGCCCAGACATTCGAGTTCTCTAGCCATATCACATGATTGCCATAATCCTGGACACGCAACAGTCACTCTAGAACTCGTTCATCAGTGTCATGAATACCATCCAGGCAGCTGTAGGCTCAGCCACCCCGACGTGGCTAACTTCCTCTTCCTGTGAGGCTAGCAGCCACATGTTCCATTTATTATAACAGCCACCTGATGTGTAATCAAAACAAAGAGCATCCGTAATTAATTTCGAGCGGCAGTTTCTTATGTTATATAAATAAATTATTGTTAGTGTTTCCTTAGTCATGTTTTCTTCAATCAGACAATAATTGCTTTCAAACTATTGAACTATGAAGTAGCTGCCTTAGCACCACAGAGCCAGTGGTGTTTATTAGTTCTGACAATGTGTGCAGATGAATGAACATTGTCATATTTCAGGCCGTGTGTATTAGAAATGAAATTTAATGTGACACAGTAGAATAGCACGTTAGACCTAATATGTTAGCGTAACACACACCAGAAAGACAGCTGAGTGTAGAACCACTTAGCAGCTGTTTCCTGAGCCGTCCAAACTGGCCTGCAGATCTGATTTCACCCATCCTGTCCATCCCAAATCCAATTATACAACAGATGCAAAATCAGTACAATCATAGAGCGTTTACACCTCAGGTCTACCCGACTCTCCCTGGCTCACTCTCCAAAGGCAGGGACGTTACTGTACCTTCTCTCCTGCTTATTGCCAAACAGCCACATTTTATACCTCCACAGATTTTACAATACAGCAACTATTGTATGTACTATACCAGTCGACTTAACCCTTAGAATGTTTACACACCAGAAACCTTGGAGGGTTTGCATATTAGCAGTAATGTTGTGGATTAAGCTGTTGTTATATCTGCATTCGCAGTTTTAGCATGACAGTTCAATGACTAAAATCCAGTTTGTCGAAGTTTATTACTGCATATATCTCACTCAAGTTGGCTGAGAGGTCAGTACAACAAAAAAAAAAACACAAAATAAAAATGTTGCCTGAAACGAATGCTGGACATCTCATGTGACATGAAATGTGATGAAATTTCATCAAATCAGCAAATCACTTTAATGTCATATGTAGGAACAAGGCCATTTTGGGGGGGGGTTAAGCATTGACTGAGCTTTGTGCACAGTGGAGCTAGTGAAAACTCAAAGTTTGATTTGAGGCCACGTGCATCAAGCTGACTTGAGCATGTGCTTCGTTAGCTGCATATCAGTTGCAGAAGTGCTGACACCTTTGCTTTGCAGGTGTTGCTTGGTAATACTGAGCCAGAACTTTGGTGGGCATAGAAAATTATTTGGAAAGCAAACTTACTTTGCAGCGACCCGTTATTTCTGATGTTGCAAATTAACATCCAAAACCCTAAAGGAGAAACGAATCACAAGGACAGAAAGTTACTATCGAACACCCTTTTTCCACACAGTGATATTATTCAAAGAGGGTTTTATATGCTGCATGGATTGTTCACAACATATATACATATTATGTGAGGTATATATGTCTTTACTGTAAATGAATGGATTGGAACAGTATATTTGGTGATGCAACTGTATGAAAAAAGCGAATGCCAACTTTGGAACCTCTGTACTAATTTTGTATAATAGGAAAAGCAGATTTCGAGTGAAACGTAAGCATGCCCAGAGAATATCGGCCAACAAACGCTTTCAACTCAGTGCCTCTGCATGCAACTATTAGTATCATCGCCTACATGTGTGTAAACCAATATCTATTGCATTTCATCTATAGAGACACTAAATTTCATTGCATTTCGTTGCCTGTTTTCTATCTCAAACGTAGAATTTAACCAAGAAGTGGGCTACAGCCCCATGATGTAGTAGCTTAACTACAACATAATCCAGTCAAATTTATCATATCAAACTACATTACCAGTCTCTCAAGTAACAGGGCTAACTTGTTGTTATATTTTAGAAAAAATAACACATTTCTGTTCCCCTCTCCATACCAATTACTTCTAACTTCACAGCGCAAATGCATTTTGCACTTTCGAGTCTTTGACACCTTATTTGACAATGAAGAAATGTCCAAATCTTACACAGTCTTGTTGGGTTCGTTGGACCAAAGTCCTATAGTACAGCATGGTGACTTCGAAGAAAGCAGGTTGAGGAGAGAGTCCTCGGTGGTGTTGCCATAAAATACTGTTAATATTATGTACAGTTTCTCACTGGCTTTTGTTAAAAAAACAAAACAAAACAAAACAAAACAACTGTAGCTATTTATCTGTAACTGTAGCTTTTGTCTTTGCCTTTTGAGGATAAAAAATGTTATGTACCAGTTAATTGGCCCTCTGTATATCTATTATGTATAGATTATACATACTTACAACTCTGGTATTGACCATCTCTCTTGTCAGGAACACAGAGATCCAGGGATATGTTGATCTACCACGGGCTATTAAAAATAATGCAAAATGTCCAGTTGTGTAACATTAAGCTCTGCTCTGTTTAAAAGAGTAACATATTAGGTATTGTAAATACTGTTGTTAATGACTAATTTAGTAGGTTTTCTTACATTAAATCTGTTCCAAGTTGCATTACTGATGTGACATGAATGTGCTCAAAGAGACAGTGAAGGATATTGTTTAGCGTGCGTGCGATAAGGGTGACATCTTCACAGACATAATTAAAGGTTTGTTTTAATCTCGGAGTAATTTGCATCTGTATCTATGAAGTCATTTACATCCACTGAGGATACTGAATTCAGTTTAGTTCACTCTTCTCAATCAAGTGTCAAGATTCCTCATTGTAGTGTTGCACTTTTGACTCTCCAGTTGCTTTTGGTGACCCTGCAGGGCAAAATGATTTGTACAAGCTGTAAAACGAAATGAAGCTTTTCTTTTTAGTGGCTGCTTTGATGTTTACTTGCCATGTTAATTGAGCGGTGATTGGCTTTTCTGTTGTTTCTTTTTTCGTAATAAACCTGCTGTACTTTGATTTAGTGGTTGCTGTATTGTTTGAAGGAAAATCTATATTACTTTCTCTTTATTTCATTGGATAAAAGGACCAAGCTTTTCACTCCTCCTCCCTTCTAATGATGCAGTTTGCATTCCGCCAGGCTGTTGTGCTGTCTCCTGATAACTGGGGCCTGTCTCACCAACCAGGATCACTGAGCTAGCTGTAGACCTGCACTGAGTTAAACCAGCAACAGCTCCATCTACTTCTCTCTGTGTTGGAGATCAGGTGCGGTCCCAGCTTTGCAGCTTTCTGCATGAATCCTGCTGTGTGAAACAGGCCCCAGAAGTGCCATTGGTGTTCGGCTGCTGGAAGTCGCTCTTAGTTCTTCCACTTTAACTATTATTGTATTTGTTATATTTTTACGGCTCTTCGAGGTTCATTTGGTTCTATGTTGTAATTATTGTTTTACTTTTTTCTGAAACAGACAAATAAACTTTACTAGCTATTGCAACACTGTTATTATTCATTCTGTCCTCTGTGCATGTTTCAAATAACCCCTTATGTATGCTTTATTCAAGAAAACCACACTCTGCAGCTCAGAAGTCAACAGTATCTTACTACTTGGTACTCCTGAAACCTTGTCTTTTGCCCTCTTTACCACCAGCTGATGGTGATCCCCACCTAACATGAATCTGGTCCACTATTTAACACTGTTTAAAAATGACAGCCACTTGTGATGCCTTTCTGTTTTCAGGTGCATTATTGTTGCTATTCCTGATGCATTACTGTGTAAACAGAATTTTTTGCTTATATTGTTGGGTAGTTTAAGCTTCGAAGGTATTCTATGCAGGATTTTCCACAAAACAATGCAACTCATAAAAAAGTAACCCCCCTCAATCATCACTTATGACCCACTGAAAGTGTGTGGCAGTGGATTCATCTGCAGAGACCCTGCCATCTGCCTGTATTTTGTTATTTTGCTGTGGTCAGCACATTGCTGGGCTGCAGCCTTTGGGCATTGGGTGTGTAGCCCCCAGCCAATAACAGTGCGCAGGTGAGGTCTGAACTTCATAAAAATTTAGCGACCAGGCCTTGAGCAGCATGCATCTGAGAGGAAGCTACAAAAAATGGCAGACACAGTGCCATGAAAATGCAAAGATATTGAGAATTGAAATGCCAAGACGACAAAGCTCTGTGCCCATCACTTCCTGTCACCTTGACCAAGAGGTTACCACCTGGATGTTGTGGCAAGAGAAAAGAGGAAAATGTGTATTATTGTGGCAACACTTAGACATCAACCCAATGTAGACAAATAAAGAAGACAGGATCTGGGATAGAAGGACTAGTTCAGCGTTGATGGGTTGGACTTTAATATACAGTATATACAATATATGGAAATAATTTTTCTTTTTATTCCATCCGTCATCGACTTCAGGGGAACAACCTTTAGCTTTGTCTATGCTGGAAGAATACTGCTGTCTTCATATCCATGTTGTATATAGAGCCTTTATCTATAGAGCTCCAACTTTCAAAAACCTGCAGCCAACCTCGATCTGCAGATTCTGGCAGAAAGGTACAGTCCAAACTTCAATATACTGCCTCTACCACTTTCCTGAAGCCACAGCCTACACTTGAAGCCTCTGCAGATTCTGCCATCAACCTGCAGCCTCTGCCTGCATATTCTGGTAGAAAGCTAAAGCAGCTGCTAGCAACCTACAGCTGCTGTCCCCATCTACAGAATCTGCCAGAACCTGGTGTCATTGCCACCATCTGCAGATTCTGCCAGAAAGCTGCAGCCTGAACTTCCACCTACAACTTCTGCCAGCAACCTACAGCTGCTGCATCAGCCTGAAGAGTCTGGTATAAAGCTGCAGCCAAAATCTCAACCTACAGACTTTGTCAGCAGGCTGCTGCATTGATGTCCACCTACCCCTCCATTTGCCTAAGCCACAGCTGCAGCCTTATAATTATTATGATAATGATGGAAACTTGTATGTTATATTATCCTGGACTGGAAGGATCCCCTGAGTCCTTCCAGGTCTGCAGGAGTGACGTAGGCACTGCTGTTTTCTCTCAGCCACCGCTTCACCTGCACTGCAGCTGTACTGACTGAACTTGGATAGAAACTGTTATTTATCGGATTATTATACTGTTACTATTGTTTTTTATTAGAGATGTATACTTTCCTAACATTGTGAGTCAGTAAAAAAAACTCAAAATATTTCAGTTTCAGTTTGATCGTATATGATCAGGAGTCAGATGATCAGGCTAAATTCTGATATAGGTATAGTCAAGTACGTGACATCACCGTTATCCAAATGAGCCCCGCCCACTGCAAACCAGTGAGATTAGCACAGAGAAATAAAATAATAAAAATAAAATCCAGAAGTCTTCCGTTTAAAATAAACACAACTGCTCTGACCTCAGCAGAGAACATGTTCATGCAGGTCCAAATCATTTCTAATGAGAAGCAATTTGAGAAAATCGGTTTTCAGGCCCTTTCATTTGAACAAAAAGCTAACCCTACCATCACTGTGAGTAATGCACTGACAGAAAAACAAAATATTTCTCATATGAAATGACCAAAACTGTTTTTTTGTCAGATCAGTGTTCATCCAAATTGGACCTTATAACTCAAGCAAGAAGCTGAGTGATAAAATCGGTTTTCATAGCTTTTAATAGAAGTAGACAGGGCTGATTGAAAGAAACTACAGTAGCGACACCTGAAAAAGGAAGTTCCACCTTTTCATCACAACATATTTTCTGCAGTACTTCACAGGTTGATGGTATACAACAACGTGAACATGTATCCTCAGAATGAAATGTTCCCTCACAGTGATAATGCATGTCTGATTTCAGGCTTAGGCTTCTGTAGGGATGTTCCGTGTGTTGCTCACCGCCATCAAAAAGCATGCTTCTCTTTAATTTAAATATTATGAAGATATACATGAGGAGAACTATAACTGTCCACTGAAACCCTAAAAATTACTTGTGGGAAAAAACAGCAACAAAGGCAGCTTTAGGCACGTCAACATTGGCATCACTGCTCTCTCTACTTTATGACACCTGCAACAAATCTACACACCACCAGGAATACAAATAAAACATTCAAAGAAACTTAAATGTTTATCCAAAACACAAAGCTAAATAAAATAAAGTTCCAAATAAAAAAATGTAATTATTTATGCATGAAGAAATGAATCTGAATTAAAGAAATTGAAATTAATTTTAACCACACCTTGTGAGACAAATCAAAGATATAAAAGTCTTTGTGAGGACACTTGATTCATGTGCTGCAATTCCACATTTAGCGTGTTTCTTCCATTTCTCCCTGTTACTTCCAAAGCAGAGAAACAGCAACACTGATCCAGAGACAGTATGATATGCCCAAAGTGTGCCCTCCAGTGGATGTTGTGCTGACTGCAGCTGTAGTCGCAGGGGTGGCTGTAGTAGATTCTCGAGCCTGACCCCCACAAGTGCCCACATTTCCTACTCTGTCCACAACTGCCAGCTCTACACTCTGTGCACAGCAGGAGGCGCTGTAGGTAGCCACTGTAATGTTCTCGCCCCCTGCTCCATCCACTGTGCTGGTGTTGAGGGTGCCGTTCCCTTGGCGGACGGTGACGCTCTCGATGCCGGTTCCATTGATGCCATCGGTGAGATTAGCAACAAACTTCCACTGGGAGGAAGCACAGAGAGACGAAGAGGACGGACAGCTGGTTGATGAGCTGACCACCTGACACACTGGGCGGGAAATATCTGTCACCTGGAGACATGGAAACAGGAAACACTTTAAAAGTCATCAGGAAGAATGATTAACATTTTCCTATTTTCCTAACCATCAACTTCCTGCTTCCTTTAATTCCAGGACCTGAGTTCCTCTCTTACCTTGGAAGAAACAGAAAACCTGAGGACAGCGTAGTTGGTGTCAGTAGCAGCAGCGTTTTCTGCCTCGATGGTGAGGGTCACATCTGTTCCTGATGTAGCGCTGGCTGGCACTGTTAAGGTCACGGTGGCGTTGGCTTTGCCCCCACTGCCCGCTGCCACTGTGACGGTGCTGGGTGAAGCTGAAGGATAGCTGCGGTCATTGTTGGCTCGCACTGTGAACGAGCCGGTTGCAGAGTTGTTAACGACTCCGTTGGAGGTTGTGGTGACTGTGAAGGGGATGGAGATGGTTGAGCCGGGTTCTATGTTGGAGTTGTTGGCTTGGGCCTGAAAAAGTGAGGGGAAAGTTGGGGAGAAACGGGGTAAATCGTATCTTTTTGTATTGTGTGTAATTATATTTTGATGGGTGCTTGCAGCCCTGAGTGGAAAGAAGCACGGATGAAAGGAGGTCAGAAAGTAGCCGATTATGGCAGACCAAAACAAGATTAAGTCAATAGGCTAATGCAATCCTGTGTCTGGACGAGTTTGTCTTGTTACAGTATTTCCAATCAACCAAAAAATAATCTATAAACATCCCATCAGCAGATGTGAAGTCCATTAAAATCAGGATTATTTAAATCCTAAATGCTGAAGCAAAGCGAAGAGCCACTTTACTGCGACAGAAAACCAAAGGTGATGGAGCTCACAGTGACAGATATGCTTGAGGTCTTGATCTGAGTGGGGGCCTGCCTCTGGAAGCCGCTTTGCGTGGACCTGGAGGAGGAGCTGCTGTCCTCTCCTCTCAGGCGAACCGCAAAGTCACCTGCAGGGACTCCACTGAATGTCACCAGGAAGTTGCCACTTCCCACCGCCTGTAGGGGGCAGAACAAGGGAGACAAAGTTCGTCAAGGGGTAGACAGTAACATGAGCTGGTCGGCTCAGAGTTTGACTGCTAGCTGCAGTTTTCTGTATTATTTATCTGCGAGGTCATTGCTTTGCACAGAATATTGTAAAAGTCTACAGCATTTCAAGTCATTTCTCTGTTGCAGCCCTGCTTTGTAATTAGACTGATCAAACACGCCTGTTGCATTATGCAACGCCACGAATGATCCAAACTTCCTTTAATGCTTTGTTTTGAAATAAGTGAGAGAGATTAAATGACTACAATAGAGATTTAGTGTTGGATCACTGCCAACAAAGCTTATCTAGGTTCATGTTTCCTACATTCAAGGCAGCAAGTGCTTCCAATTCATTCCAACACTCGCTGAAAATCTATTTTTAGAGACAAGAAACATGCTCCCAGCAGTAAATGCACCTCACTAACCAACTTCGCCAAAAAAACTAAGTAATCATAACATGAAAATGCAAATCATAGGACTATTTTTAGACTCTCTAGTGGAGCATCCAGGGACACTGTAGATGTGAGATATTAGGGTCAGCTCAGTGACAACCAATGGCTTCCTTCAAGGCAACAAACATAAAATCTCGTTTTAATGTTTTTGTTTGGGGAGCTGAAAAGTACAGTGTACACTTTAGCTCCTGGGTGTGTGATACAGTATGATGACATGCCTGCAGCGATCCGTTGACCTCTGTTGGCCCTGAGCTGTCAAACAGAGTGACCTCTGTGACCTTTACTGTGTCACTTCCTGTCACAGAGACCAAGAGGCTGGCATTACCACCTGAAAGTTTTGACAAGAGAGGAAGGGAAACTAGATGAGTATCACTGTAACAGCTCCCGAGATGAGATGTGAACATTATGTCCATAACCCTAAGAATATTGAGAAGCTCGTGATGAGACAGATTAGTTTGGGTTGATGTGCTGGACTGTTTGGTACTTTTCTTTGAAAGGACAGTGAGAAAACAAACAAACATGGATGATTATGTGTGCAGCACCACGAGAAAACGGTAAAAAGTCTGACCTGAAAGAGGACGTCCCTCCTTTAGACTGAAGTCCCCATGAGCTCCTTCATGAGCTTCAACAAGGTTATAAATGAAGTTCACTGAACTTTGACCTGATGTACACACACACACACAACCATTTACAATTGCAAACAAAACTACAGACAGCAAACATGCTTTTGCAATTTCTTCTCATGTAACTCTCACTGCCTGTCGGTGACCTCCTTAACAGTACTGACCTGTGACCTTAACAGAGTAGGGACTACTAGAGGCAACACTGATTTCCCATGATCCTGTTTGATTGTCAGTGTTGAGGCTCAAACGACGCAGGTTTCCTGCTGTGGTGAAGGATGCCAGAGGACCACTGGACTGACTGGAACTCTGAGATACACCTAGAAGAGAGCGAGACACTGTTAAAACACTACTAAAACAATACTGTTGTCTGTCAGCACAGACAAATGTAATGTTTCTGGCAGCTGATGAAGGGAGAAAGATGCCGCTCCCTCTACGGATATAAAGAGCTCATTCTAAGGTAACGAAAACACAACGATCCTTATGTTACCATTATACACTCATGAAAACATACTATTCTCCATTTCTGCCATATTCTGCTAATAGATGCATCTAAATCTTATGCTTTTTAACCTGAGAGACAGATGCAGTAACAACACCTTTGGAGCTGGTGAGATTGAAGGTAAGAGATGGGGCTCCTGTGATGTAGGCAGTCATGTTCCTTAAAGAACCATCAACGGTAAATGTGAAATTATCAGGCCTGCCCGGATTCCTCACCACCTGAAAAACTGTCACCTGACAGAAGAGGGAACAGAAACTGCATATTTATACAGCACGGTAACATCTTCATTCAGGTATGTTTGCCTTGTTCGATGTCTCACCACAGCACTGGCTGATGAGTCCTCTATTACACTTGTAGCCAGAGAGAGGTCGGACTTGGTGACTTCAATGGATTGACCTCCAGAGGCTCGGGCTAGGTCACGGTACAGCTGGGCGTCCGATTGGCTCATTGAGCGTGGACTCGTACCCTGAAGGCTTCTGCGGCGCCGTCGACTGGCCAGGACGTCTGTCAACATAAAAGTTACCTGAAAGTACAGGGAGAGAAAAAAATGCTCATGAAGGCTATATTATAATTTCTTTATGGAATGTGTTGACATTAAAGAGCGAGGATGGTAAATAGTCACCTCTTACCACTGACTTGGTGCTCTCTATGAGGGCAGTGATGGTGCTTTTCAGATGAGCATCTTTAGCTGGAGCGTCAGTGAAGACAAAGATCTCAGAGGAGGGTGGAGCAGCAGTCAGGGCAAGCTGGCATTTTAATAGACCACAAGAATAGGAGGTGTTATTTATCAAAAATGGTCTTGAATGAAAAAAAAAAGTTGATAAACTGAAAGTTGATAGACTTCAACAGGAATCGTCTCATGACATGATGATAATGTTGTTTTACAAAACTTTGCTGCCCAAATGCTGATTCCAAGAAAAGAAAACAGTGGAAAACACTGTCGTCAACACCTGCAGTCCAGACAAGCACAACTCCGGGATGTCTCCTCCTCCGCTTGCAGTCAGTTTGTTGATGCGGTCTTTGAAGACATCTGCGTTGGTCGTCATAGTCAACGGTCCAAAACCTGGATAGAGAAATGATAAGCGATGCCTCTCACTGTCACTCGCCTGATTATAAATCCTGCTTCGATCACTGGGGCTAAAGTACTCACTCACAATTTGCTATTATAGAAAAAACATGCAGGTTTGGTACTTTCTGTTCATGCTCACAGTAGAATACGGTCTTCTTTCATTGAAAGATGAAGTCTTCACTCATAAACTACAACTACATCTGTACCTGGGTCGTTGAAAGGCACCAGTATGTAGGCAGAGGGCTCCTGCTCCGTCCCCCTCTTACGGTCAATGATGTCAAAGGAAACTCTCTTAGCCTCACTTATGTCGTCGCTCATGCTGCCTGTGGTGTCAATGACGAAACACAGCACAGAGGACTGGGAGAGGCCCATCAATCTGCAGGAAGACGTGAGAGACACAACACAATTCCTTATCCTGCTCAGCATTGGTAATTTATCTGTCAGTGATTATCATTTGATCTTGTGCAAGGTGAATAACTAAAGATGGCTAAATGCAAGGCGACTGCCCAAGCAACAGGATCATGAAATGATCCAGCACAGAAACTAGGCCTGGATATCTATGATGAAAGATGAAGCATGGATACATCTTCACCGTTGGGATAATTTTTCATCTTATAGTAGACTTTATTTGCCTTGTGTAGGGTCACATACCGCAGGAAGTTCTTGTCTCCGGTAGCTACTCTGATGTCCTCCAGTAGCTCCATAGTGGCATTGACAGCCAGATCAGCTGCTTTGTGGTGAAGTGAGCCATGGCTGGATCCAGTGTCGTCCTTACTGATGCCCCCCACCGGGTCCTGTTTGCTTGTCTTGTCAAATGATCCACCGTGGCTGCATTTACCTTGGACCAGTGAGCAAATGTTTTTCATGTCACCGACACATCCTCACAAAATACTAATAGACGAACAAGACAAAAATGCAGATGATCCTTTAAAAGCTACCCGCAGGTTTGGATGAGGAGAAGATGTTGAAGTAGCCTGAGGTGAGGAGCCCCTGCTGCAGCAGCTCGGGCAGAAGGTTGTCTGCACAGTTCCCTCCTGTACAGCTTCTGCAGGTCGGAGTGTTTGGGCCTGCAGCAAATTCAACAACAAAAACCAAACCTGGTGTGGTTAATTCAAATATGGGACAACACATCTACACATTACGCTACTTCAAACAAGACACAAATATCTCTATGTGTGCTAATAATTGTAATCAAACCCGGTATGAATAATTATTATTTCATGTTTCTATTAGTGGATTAACTGTGATGATCGCTGATTTAATCACTAATTGATTAAGTTTAAATTGTAGACATTCCTCTTCAATGGGCAGAGCAACTGTGAATAATAGACTTTGTGAATTACAATGTGGTTTAGTTTTAAAAAGACAAACTAAAAGGTGTAATGTGTGGACACTAAGCAGGAGGCATGTGTGTTGAGTCAAACATGCCAAAATATTGGGTAACAATGCCCCCATTTTCATGCCTGGCTTTGTGTGTGTATGTACGCATGTACTGTGAAGTCTTTATGAGTCACGTCAAGGTGGATGTTTGTCCGCTGACAGACGGCAGATAAACTCACAATGTGCCTAGTGTGATTTCTCACTCAAGCATGTGCAGCCAGCATGGCTGAGCAGCAATCTTGTGGACGTGAGGCAGCAGCATCCTACCTGCCAGGTTCTCGAGAGGTTGGTCTGGTCTGATCAGAGCGCTGTAAGGAGCTTTGTTCCCCAGCTCCACCCAGTTACTATGGCTGTAGAAGTCCTTCAGATACACAATATGAGACATTGTTTACCACACCACCGTTGCTTGTTGTTTTGATCACGCCTGTCACCTCAATAACGGCACACAAACTCAGGAACAATAATCATCGTCCTCACCTGTAGGGTATGACAGACTCGTCCAAGAGTCCACCTCCCTGCGATGAAGCTCTCCAGCTTCACACTGGCCTTCACGGCAGACACGCCTCAACGGGAGAAGGGAGAACGGAGAGAGTTATGTACAAACTGAAGCTGCACTATGAAACTATAAAACATACTCGTCCGCAAAACCTGAATCAAGACACGCAGCTGATGTGAAAAATGATTTCCTCACTGTGTCTCGTTGAAATGCAGTAAAGCCTCCCTGACTGCCCAAGAGTAAAAGAGTGCAAGGGACTCACTACACCTGGCTCTAAGTGGAGGATCACCATAGATGCATCCTTTGTGGTGAAGTCACACCATCACTTTTTTTTTTGCCATTTGGCAACACCAGCTGGCTAGATTGTCTTGTGCCATGTAGATTTTGTAATTCACCTCCACTGAGCCTGATTTTTTTGCTTTCCTAAACGACTTCCTGAGTTATGGAACTCTTACAGAAATAATGTGACATCTAAAATAAAAATGAAAGAAATACATACAGTATGCTTTTGATATGTTTTATATGTTTCTTTTGTAGGAAAGCAATGCTTGATGTGCACCTGCCGTGATGATATCACGCCCTCCCTGGAAGGTCTCGTCATCAAAGTGGTGCTCCTCGCTCAGTGCAAAAGCCACGTCCACCTTAGCGTTGCTGAAATACATGTTTGCAATGGAAGTTCGGAACATGACAGTTGAGACGAGAGAGGTGGAGGTACCTGCAGAGGAACAGGCCCTTTGCACCCTGGCAACGGTCAGGCTGTCGTCAATCTGGGGACAAAGACATGACAAATGGCTGCATGCTTGGAAACCTAGGTTTAAAACACTAATTCTGTGTTCTCATGACTTGTATAGTTTTGAACTTAACACTGATTATTAGAGTATTAAATAGTATTAAATATCAGTTGTAGAGCTTAATATCTTAACCCCATCTTCCAGGGGAAACGTTACACAAAACTGGCCCCATATTATACAATAGAAATAAATATTATGTATTCTAGATATTGTTACGTGCCACAGTGATCTGTTTCTCAGCTTCAGCGTGGTTTTCCAACTCACAGTCAGGCTGAAGTCCCTTCCCTCAGAGGCAGCGATGTCTCGGCAGACCTCAGCCGTCTTCCTGAGGACCGCCCTCTGTGTGATGTCACGGTGAGTGGTGGAGTTCCCATCAAATGAGAAGAGGGGTTGGAAGCTGTGAATGAAGCCTGGCAGGGAGAGGACCACCACCACCAGGAACATGACTGTGTGTCTGGCAGCCACGATGGAGGATGACGAAGTTGGAAGAAGGAGAAATCTGGATGGATACCGTCTCTGAACCTGCCTCGACTCCTCTCTCGGCCTGTTTTCAACTCTTCCCTTCACTAGCTCACTTTTTGTACTGCTTTTACCAGCACCAAAAATCAGCTGAACAGAAGCGGGGGACTGTTGGTCATCTGTAGTAGCTCCCCCACAATGGGTTGCCACAAACAGAAAACAATGAGGTCAGGCACAGAGACGGTTACTGGAGGTGAACCAGGAGTAACGAGGCAACAAGTGGCAAGTGAAAACACCTGAGGAGGAAAGAGAAAGAGAAAATCAGCACAGACAGAAAGACAGGGGGTAATAAAACTGGCAGATGTTCAAAATTCTACAACACAACAGAGAAATGACATGGACCAAACAGATGGCATTAATGCTGCATACTATCCTGAGAGAACACTCAAAATGAGATGATTTTCTTCTAAGATTTTTAAACGCTGGCACACTTGCTTGTGAGGTTTCAGGGCTGGCGTAGATGCTAAGTCAAATATAGGAATCTCTGCTTCTAAAGCTTCAAGATAATCCCCAAGAATATAAGATCAAGAGCAACTCATGTGCTATTTAAACAGTTTCAAATCAATGTTTAACCTAATTCAAAAGACAACCCTTATATAGAAAAAAAAGAGAAAAATACTAATATTACCACACAGAACTTTAATTATGGCACTAATGCTATTAAGATAAAACAAGTACAAATGGTACAGTGTGTAAGACTACGACTATAATATACAGTACAATACATACATACATATACAATATACAGAAGGTTCAAATAGGTTTTACACACTCTTACCTGTGTGTACTCTCGCTCTTCAGCAGTCCAGCCTTATTCTGATTAAAGCTTCAGTATTACCGTGTCAGCATTCCGTGTTTATTCTCAGGTAGACTGTACGTGTGTAGACCTGCGTCCTTTCTGCGTTATCTGAAAACTTCAAGAGTGTGTGTGAGTGTGTGTGCTGAGAGACAGCAAGTGCGTGACCTCATTCCTCCCCCCCGAACAGTTACGGCTGATTGAGCTGATGAATAGAATTTCACACACATACACACACACATTTCTTTTTGCGTGTGCGTCGTGTTTGAGGGAGAACATGGGTGTGAGTGTGCTTTCCATCGTATGTCATGCCTCCCTTTACAAATTAGATTCTTTTTCATCAAGCCCAGATCCGTGTGACAGGACCCATCCATCCATCTGTCCCTATCAGATGGATGTCTCTCTCTTTCACATGGCTAAATCATACAGGCAAACTGTTCACATCGATAGGCAATGTGTGTTTCCAGTTAAAGGAACAGTGCAACACGTTTGTGTGTCCAGTATGGAGCAGGAGTCATGTTTAGTCTTAGCATAAAGATCAGAAGCAGAGGGACACACAGTTTGGCTTTCTCCAAAACTCCAAAACACGCCTACCAACACAAACTTCACACAAACCTAAGTCGCTGTATAATTTGTTTGGATACTCTGCACTCCAACAGAAATATAAAACTTCACTCTTGTGCAGGATCTCCTGGAGCACAGGTTGAGGTTAAGCATGTTTGGTGGACAACACATTTCTTCTGCATGGCAAAAATCTTGGAAAACCACTGTAAGGACACGACAAAACAAGCAAGATACAATGTTTTAATTAGTGAATTTTGGAGGTGTCCATCTTTTTTTTTTTTTTAATTTTGGACAGAATATCTGATAGAAGATACATCATCATCAGCAAGTCAGTCAGGCTGATATCTGTCATGCATGCAACCTCCCACATAAACACACACACACACACACACACACACACACACACGCATATTTTAAAACTGTAAGTCACACAGACAGACCCTCCCTAGCTGAGACATGCAGTTCTCAGGAAATAGCCTTTACCCTCCTCTGGCCACTCTTAAGGCACTTTGTTCATAGATGGAGATTTACAAATGAGGACACATGTGACCGAACTTCTTAAGCCAATAAGAGGACAGGTCATTTTTTCCATGTTTCCATGCACATTAGCACCTCAGGAGGAGCGCAGGTAAGAATCTTGTCACACAGCGCCACAGCGTCAACTTCCAAAATCCTGCTCACAACACACTGTGAGTAACTGTGCACCACCTAAAACAACACAGTTAAGAAGATAAACTTTGCTGTCTTTCACCTCCTCACTCCCTCTATGAGTTTGTTGACTTTAAAAGAGCAGAATTTTTCAACTGTATCTCACTGAGTGATTGCGAAATTTCAGAGAAGAATGCGTGTGAGATTGTGACAAAGACGAACTTGTGAAGCAACATTCCTCAGTTTTCAATACACAAGAAAATATGGAAGCCGAGCATTCGCGTAAATGATGTTTTGCCTCACCAGTGGGCCGTGCAGCGCATACAAAACAGGAAACTTAAGGAGCTGATAAAGAGAGCGAGATTCTGTTTTAATTATTTTATCAACTGAATGGTGATAAAGGGGAAACGGACTGCCAGCGGGCCTGAAACTTTCAGCAGTTATGAACAAAGCATTTTATTCCAACCTTAATGTACAGATTGCAAATATGGTATACATTAGCTGGAATGAACAATGATAACAGCACATTCCTCTTTTGCTATGCATGAAGTTTTAAAACACAGAAATGTCAGCCTACCCCAGGCCACAATGGGATTGCTGCCAACTGTAAAGCTCAGAGGACCATTTTTATTTAAAATTAAATCTTTAAATCACAGCTGTAGCAGGAGAATATGTGTCGTTATGCAAAGATACAGCACTGTGAACGGCAGTTTTCTTATTGTTTTCTAACACTTTCACAATAAGACAGGGTAGAGAAAGAGACACAATTATCATACAAGTGATGCTAAAAATTACCCAGAATCCATCCACTGGTAACGCAGATATTGGATGCAGCCTATTGCTCTCCCTATCGTAGACACAGTTTAGGTCGCTCTTCAGTCTGTAGAAGACCTCACACCTCTGTGCATCCGTCTCGATGCCAGTGACTCTGAAAACCTCATATGGGGGAATCAGCACCTGGCTCTCCTGTTTCCAGGCTGAATAATGTGTCACGTCAGCACCAAAACACGTGTGTACTTCAAAACATGAGGCGCTCCCGGTGAGGTTCCACCTGCCAGAGCCTAACATGAAGGCGCTGAACCGGATTAGTCTGTTAGAGACATTTAGATTTAAAAGTGTCTCTGTTCTGTAGTTGGTGGTGAGACATGTCACCTGACTGTGCTTCAGAATCTGAATGGCTTCACTCAGGGAGAAATAAAGGGAGCGGGACTCAAATGTCTCCTTTGGCTGTATTCTAGCACTCTCTGCAGTGTCGGGGTCCGGCTGGACATGCTGCAGTATCATATTAGTGTACATGTATATAACAATTGAATGATGTTTCTTTATGTAGTCATGTGAAGGCTCTCTCGCTTTTTGCTCTGCGTTCCTCCAGGCTTGACTGAAGTTTGTGCTGGAGTCCCACATCTGCATTATGGCTTCATCAGGCACAACCGTAGCTTTGGATGTGCAGTCTTCATCAGTGTCATCATTCAGTTCATAAGGCAGATCCTGAATAGAAAGGAGAAACATGCTGTTCAGTATTTATCCACTAGATGGAAGCATACACTTAGTGAACAGTATTAAGCTGGAACCTCTGCTGCATAGGCCGCATTTTCCTTGAAATACAACGACAGATCATATCTTTGACAGTGCATACTTAACAATCAGGAAAGTGTTCTTACATACTCCATAACTCCATTTATATTAGGGTTAAAATTTTCTTTTATGTCAATATGCAGTAAAATAATAAGCTTTAAATACCTCTCCAACAATATCCTGCCAGCTGAGTGCCACATATATGACAGCACACACCAGCAGTCCCACCAGTAGAACAAGAGAAGTGACGGCACACGCAGTTACAGTTTTTCTCTTCCGTGAAGGCATAGTGCATCTGGAACAGAGGAAATCTGTCACACATATCATTGTTTCTGGGATCAAGAGGAGCAACCCCTACAGTGCCTGGATGGGGGCAATAATATGTCCATAATGTGAGGTTGCACAGGTCAGACCCAATAGTCGTGTGATGGCAGGGATACCTGCACTGTTCACTGATATCTGATTTAAGTTTAAACTTGTAAACTATTGTCTACATGCTTTCAGTTAGCCTCACTTCTTGTATGTGCCACATTTCCTCACTAGGAGGATCACAAATGGGAAATGCATCAAGGGAGAGTGAGTGAAGCGACTCTGAATGCTGGTGTTTTGCATGCTTTTGGCTCTCCTGATGGCGAATGAGTCACTTACACACCTCTGTATCTACCTGGCCAGGTGGCGCTCTTATCAACAACAACCTGCAGTGCCCCTGAAGGGCTCAAGTACAATATTAAACATACATGTTTCCATGTGATGTATTGTACAAGAGTTACTTTGAAGCAAACTTTCAACTGAATCTTAACAGTACAATTTACTTGAAGGGATTGTGACTCTCCCTGTAAAATTCACAGTAGCTCGACTGTATAAAGCCAGTTGATCTAAATACAAATGAAGACGTGGCTTTGCATATGAATGTCATGTTGTCCTTCCCTATAGACTCTTGACTGCAGTAAACTTTTGACAATTTGATGTGTGTGTGTGCAGAAAGTACATTTTAAAAAGCTATATGCTGTAAATGCTTTTGTAACTTACCACATTATGAACAGCACTTTGGAGAAGTTTTGTCTCATTGCATATCCAGAGTGAAAAATGTCTTCTGTTTTACTCAGTGCTTTTGGTGTTACGCACCTAAGTGACTTGCCCTTGTTTGTGTTTGCCCGCGCAAGCTGCCAAACTGGATTTGCAAGTGTTACCACATGTTGAACCTCCCGTCTGGCAATGCAAGCCCTGAAATGACAGCGAGAACTGCATTCACACACACAAGTGGCGTCTCATGAAACACTATTTAAACAGTTCAAGATAGAGTCCTTATTAGCTGTGATGCCTTTGGGCAAAGTGTAGAAGAATGTTTGTGTGGTTGTTCCTGTAAATCCTGTGAGCTGTGATTTCCTTGCAGGACAGCAACACCATTGCACCTCTTCCCTCAGAGGAATATCATGCTGCTGTTGAAAGCACCTGGCAGGGGAAAGGTAAGCCAAATTTCATACGTTAGCGAATTCAGGAAATATTGTGTGTCACCTGATTATCGCTTATATCATACATTTCTTGCTTTTTAGAGCCATTTTTTGTTTAAAGAGGTATCTTTCTTGTTAGTAAGATATGAAGTTTGGCAAAGGACTGGCGTGTCAGCTGAAGTCAGTCAGAAACTGGGCAGCCCTTGGTGTGTTGTTGACGGTGGCGCTCCTGTTGTATCATGACCCATTTCTACTACTCTGGTGGCCTCAGAGACCTGCTGAGGTGGGATAACACTTCTTTCTTTCACATGCACCAAAAACATGCATTTTAGCAACACTGACAATATCCAATCAACACTGAATATTCCAAACCGTGTGTTATTTGTTGATTTTGCTCACTGTAGCTGTTTCTCATCTGCCCCTGCAGAAACCTAAGAGTGTTGGTTTACCTCTGGATATGGCAACAGATTCCATTGATGACATGTATGATGGTTGCCGACGTGAAACAGCCTCTGTGATCGACCTGTTTGGCGTGTTCGAGTGGCACTTCAACAGAAACTTCAGTTTGGCCTGGGCTTCAGCTGAAAGGAATGCAAAGAAACCTGTGCACGAGAACCTGCAAGAAGACCATGCTACAGTGATGTACATGTACACAAGCTTCAAAAATATCCAACAAGATTTCAACAAAGCAGTGAAAACGGGGAAAGACAAGTACAGCACGTACAGATTTAAGTTCCACTATTTCTACTTTTACCTGACTGATGCCATTCAAGCTCTGCGTCACAATCAGACATCGTGCAGAACCACCTATCACAGGACACGGACACTGTTTGATGTCACCATCAATACCAGCATGCGTTTCGGTGCTTTCACCTGGGTAGCGTCAGGCAAGCAGTCCTTTGATTTTAATGGCAATGTGTCTTGTTTTGAGATCCAGACATGCTTTGGCGCTGATATAACATATTACTCTGCTACAAAACAAATTGGACAGGTGCTGATTCCTCCCTATGAGGTCTTCCAAATCACGGATGTACTGACAAATGAGCCATGGTGCAAAGTAGTCTACAAGCTGCAGAGCACCAAAATGCCAATGACGGATTTAAATTGCAAATTGAATCAAAGGAATATAAAAACGTATATTGAAGCGGTTTCAACACAGTGGCAGGCGAGCAGCATTTGGATGATGTCAGCATGCATAATTCTGTTGGTTGTCATTTCTTTAGTTCTTGTAAAGCGCAGGCAGAGGTGTTTTGTGGCTGCTGTGCTTGGTACTCTGCTGGTGGTGATGACGACTCTGGTGATGTTGGGAGTCAGCCTCACAGCGGAGTGATGATATGGTAATGGGTGTCAGTCATTGAGATAATTCAGAAATGTATTTTTTGAAAGTTATGGAGGTATGAAAATGTTTCCTTCGCTCAGTTTTCAGAGGCTATACTTTGCACAATAAATAAAACAAACAAACAAAAAAACCCCAACAACTCACAATTCATGTGTCATTGATTATTTTATAAAATCATGAGTTCCAACATGGTACCTCTGTATAGAAAAGTATCCAAAAAGAGGTCAAAGCAGAATAAAGCCTAAAGCAGTTAAAGGGGTGATTTAATTGGATTCTGATGCGCTGCCTACACACACTGGCTTTATGGTATGAAAAGTAGCTCATTATTTCAACATATTTACACAAACTGCACCACTGTATGCCATAATAATAATACATGATATATAAAGTTATCCTCGGTGAAAAATGTATCAGTATTATTTAAGCTTTTAAAACAAAATGACATTAATGAACACTATTTTGTGCAATTGTTCTCATTTTTATTAAGGACACAAAAAGCAGTTTTGGTAAGCGCATCATAGACTCACCATGGACTCTCTCTGCATGTGTCTGTGTAGCGTGCTTTTCTGTTTATCTGCACTGCCTCTGTTTTGTACAGCAAACAGCCCTGTGTATCATGACATATATTAATATAAATTATAAAAAATAATTAGACTTGTGTTTATAAAGAAAATGACACATTTTGAGGCAGTGGGTTTGTCAAAAGAAATGACACTGCATGAACACTGATTATTTCCATGAGACTGACTTGAATGTTTGTGAGTCATAAATTCCTTAAAAAAAAACAAAAAAAACAACCTTTTCCAACAATGGAAATTTGAGAGGTGGTTATAATTGAAACACTGTTGTTATACCATTGGTCATTCCCAGAGGTACAGACCTGTATCATTCATTCTAATCAAAGATGAATGACTTGTCTGGGTTGTCGTCATGAAGGTTAAAACCTTTGATTGGAATGACCTGCAGCTGCTGCAGACGGGCAGGAGCTCAGCTTAACAATTAACCTGCAAGTCACCAGAGTAGCGCTGCACCATGTGAGAACTGAGCTGTGGTAAGTCAATAAAAGTCTTCATTTCCTACCTGTTTGATCCATCCAAACCAGTTTTACACAATTACTGTTACACTGACATCACTCGGTAAGGTTAGAGGAAGCCAGTAGATTCAAGTAAGATAACTGGAAATTGAGTGAATTGCACAGAACAAATGTACCACCTGACAGAGATTTGTGTGCAGGGGTCTGTGCTGCTGGAAGATGGCAATGATGACAGTTTGGGCAACACTGCTAATGACATATGGAGCCTCTGTAGGAACTGCTAAGGTAATGCTGCTGGGAAGCTTTCTGAACTGTGGACAGCATCTGTTAGAAGCAACAAGTAAGATTTCTATTATTTTTTTTCTCGCTGTACTCGAAGCTCGGGGAGTCGGAGAGAGAGGCCCTGATTCCCCCTTACGAGGTCTTTAAAGTCACCAGGATAGAGAGGAGGTCTGAGCAGAAGAGTCTTCCATGTGAGGTGGTCTACAAAGTGAAAAGCACAGGAAAAACTCTTTCCAACATGAATTGTGCTCTTTTCTGAAACAGGCCGGTCACACACATTTAACATGAAATTTGAAGTTAAAAAGATAATATACTGGGCAACACCAGATTAATGATTTTGACTTGTCTGTTGACTCGTCATTTACATATCTGTGACTACAGCGGTGTTGTTTTAGTGGTATCTGTCTGCAACTGGATAAACTGGGTGCATTAAAGGAAAACAGTTGTCCTATAATCCTGTCAGAATTGTCAAACTGTATATAAAAAATGAAATTTTACCAGGTTGTGTCTAATGCTTTTTTTTTTTTTTTTTTGCATGCATGCATGCATAATAATGCTAAATCACAGACATGAAAACACATGAGTACTGGCTAAATGACCTGAATCTGAAGAGCTCCAACTTGTGATTGGATAGTCCAAACCTGTTCAAACAAGGTGTGGGAGGTAGTGAACCTGCTTAAATGTTGTGAGCCTCCAGCTGCTCGCTGATCTCCTCCCGCCCCTCTGCTTGCATTATGAGGCCGTGTCAGAGGAAGTTGCAGAAGCTTGTGTTAAGCTGATAGAGGTAAAAATTCTTACTTGAATGGACTCAGTAACACAAATGATGAGACATTGTCTAAGTTTGTTTGTTTGTTGAAAATTTTAATTCCTCAACTTTTTTTGTGCTTTTGATGGGCTAACTTTTCACATCTGGATAATAGGGGTAGCTTTAGTTGTACGTTGTACAGTCACGTCTTATCAGTGCCAACCAGCAGAGCTAATATCAATATCAATATTTTCAATCCTTTAAAGTTTTTTCACAACAGTTAGGGCTGTGGCTATATACACTAGTGTGATGGCGCTCACAATGCTCAGTGTAGCAGTGAAACATTTCTGTAGTATTATCTTTGGATCATTTCACTTGCAAATAGCTATGAGAGGAGCTGGAAAATAGCATTATATGTGACCCTGTGCCTTTCTATGTCCGATGAGCTGCTTGCCTTTACACCAAGTCAAAGTGGAGAGTTCAGCTCCCAGAGCTCCCAGCAGCTGTCAGACACACATTCAGTGCACACAAGCCTGAATTTGGGCATCTTCTGACATGATGAAGTATTTTCTGCTGTTATGCCCTGTGTCATAACAAAACCAGACATACAAACATAACCAGAGGCTGTCTGTGAAGATCCTCAGGCATCCAGCTCGTGGTTATCCAAGAAGGGTTGAATCAAGGGCAACTGGACTTGTTTCACCTCTCATCCACAGGGCATCTTCAGTTCTGACTGACTAGTAGGATTTCCCAGGTTTTTAACCTTTGTGGTTATCAAGGTCATTGACACCACTGGATACCAAGGACTGTAATGGCAGTAGTTAAGAATCGTTTGAGTCACATGATGCCAAGAGGAAATGACGGTCAGCAGTTGTTGCACGAGGCCAATTGTGAATACGTGTTGAGGGATGGTTTCTCCTTTTTTATGTAAATTGCCTCTTTCATTCCTCTTTCACACCTTCTGGCCTCACTTTCCAAAATACATACACTGTCGTCCTGGAGTGTCTCTTATCTTTCAGGTGTAGGCAAACTGCTGGGTCTTGACCTGACAAGTTGGCCCTCCTGTGGCGCATCAAGAGTTTAATGGTTGTTTAGTTTCCACGCTATACAGGTCTGTGCACTTCTTACTGCATCCCTGCACTGTATCCCTCAGATGTCTGTAGTCCTTCTCTTGGGCCAGGGTACTTGTTGGTTCACTATGAGCTTGGTGTTGCAGGGTTTCGCTACTGTAACTTCTGCTCCAGTGGGTGGTGAGAACCACAGAGTAAGTATTGGTCTTTGTGTGACAGGGTGCGCTTTATGCTCCAATGGCGGCTCCAGCCCTCCTCAACATGTGTGGTACAGTCCAAAAATGCCAAGCTGCTGTTCCTGACCTCCTCTCATGTGACCTGATGTTGGGTGAAGCAACAAATGCCCTTTCATACATTACTGATCCTGACTTTCACACATTAAAATTATTATTGTAACATCCTTTAATACATACAAATTGTTATTATTAAATTTGGCATGAGCAGTCATGACAAAATATATTCGAACTGCAGCACATACAGCAGGTAAAATAGAACAGATAAGAAAACCATACAATAAATCGCTCCATTAAATTGTGATCTCAATGTCATATAGTTACACACCGTAAATACACTGCACAAACTTTGCTGGTTGACTGCCTCTAACAGCTCGAAGTTTGCATGGAGGGCCCTGGCCATGCTTTATATCTGTTAGGTGGCAAACATGCAAAGCAGTGTTGTATCTTTGGATGATTTCTCTTGCAAATCATATGAGTTAAGAGAAGAGAGACCATTGTTCCCCCAACGAGTCACTGTGAAAGTTCCAGAAATGTCCATCATTAGTGTGGAAGACACCACATGAAGGTGAAAATAGAATTTCAAATGTGTGATGAGAGATTGTGTGACCCTGAGCTCAAATGTGTCCTGATAGCCACTTGCTAGACCAAATAATATTAATATTAAGAGACTTTTGCAGGTAATGAAGATTTATGTATTTACTCGAGCTTGATTCTACTTTCCAAATTGTTTGATAGTTTTAATTGTTGGTGGAGCTGGTTTAAGGACTTTTCCACACAATAAAACCTGCTGAGGTCTGCGGCAGAGGCGGAGGTTCACCTTCTAGCACGACAATCACCTCAGGAATCCTTTGCATGCTTTTTTTGGTCCAACTTAATGCTTGTGTCACAACAAAAAGTACTTTGTACCTTAAAAGCACTCTTTGTGTTATTCCGTTTATCAAATGGTAAAAATCCATTTGAATTTGTAAGCGCTGTAATTTAATTAAAACACCACTCTATCAATGACATACATTTCAATTTACGATGTGAGAACGGTTTAAGAAAACTTAAGCAACGAAAACAAAGGAAAGGCTATTTCCAGACCACTGCAGATGGCACTCTGAGGGATCTTGACTTTTCTGTACTTTGAAGGGTTGAAGAAAACAATCAAAATGCCGCATGAGCACGGCTGCTAACGCTCACACTGATATCCTCTGCTCTCATGTGGCACCGAGGGCGGAGTTTGCCCCTGCACACACAGGCGGAGCAGAGGACACACAGGTGAAGGGAAGATAATGTTGTCAGTGATCTACAAGCTAACGTGCTAATGGATTGTGTGTTTTTTGTTTTTTGCTTTTTTGTTTTTTTTCTGAGCTGGACCAGAGAAGATTTTGTTAAAACTGGTCAGTGATGCTATTTTGATCTCATTGTTCTCTATGAAGTTTAACTTTTGTCCTTGTGTTCTCTGATGAATGTGGCATGAGGTTAACATAACGTTGTCATAATTTTGTTTTTATGAAAATTCTTCACAACTGTTTTGGAAGAAGGAAATAACAATCTGTGTCTGACCTCCCATCATTATAACAACTGATACAATGAAAATACACTTTATCCTTTCATTAACTGAAAAATAATAGTTCATTCAGTAACACACCACGAGGACGGACGGTGGCACGTTTGGAAGTAGAGAGGTGAAAAAGCCAGTCGGCAAGAGAAATATTAAGAAATAAAATAAATATTAAATATAATTATATTTAATCATGATACTTGAGACCATCTTTAGCAGCTCAATAACATAGTTTACATTACATTACATTTGATATGATTTTTCCAAATTTTTGCTCCTAAACCTGATTTTGAACTGATGACACATTTCACAAGTGTGCCACAAAAAAAAAGACTCATTACTTCAGTTTGAGGTTTCTGATCATACATTTGAACAGAATGTTTTCATATGAAAATGTTTCTCTAGCTGTAATAAAGATATACACATGCTAGTAAGACCTCTTGTTTAAAGACAACCTCTCTGTCTTACAGCACATCTTAAAGATTATACTACCACACTTTGGCCTACTTTCATTTCCTCTGCATAATCCCACCAAATATACTGTATGAAAAAGGGTTGAATATGACATCTCTCTCACCGATGCCACATGCACCTGCAATGTTCTCTGTGTGTTTGAAATTTGTATAACACACCAAAATATTATTATTCTGTTCAGACATATAGAAGAGTAATGATGTCTGGTTTTACACTGAAAGACACCGCTTGAGCGTTTGTGGTTCTGTTACTTGGTTTTGGTTTCCGGGCTGTTTGTCCGGTTCTGACTAAACCATTCAGAAACACACCCATGTCAGATAAATGATACACATCACATACACACACACATGTGTGTGCGTGAGGACATGTGACACGTCTGTTCACCAAGCCAAGGTGTATATATAGAGATGAAAGCAAGTCCCGAACACATGCCGAGGACCAGTTGCCTGATCAAAACCTTTGACCTGAGGGGTTGACTTACTGCACAACATCTTCTCATCCTGAAGGCTGGTGAGTTTGTCTTTCAAATCAACCTTCTGAGAAGAGTTTAGCATTGGCCAGTAATGTTAATTACATTCATGTAGTTATGCATCGATATTACTGCACTCCAAAAAAGCATACAGTGGCACAACTTAAAAAATGAGACACATTTACACACATATACACTGTATATAGTGTAATACTGTTCATTGTTGTCGACTCTGATTCAGGAACAGTTTTCATGACTGCAGTGATGAAGGCAATCTTTGCTCCACTGTGTTTTCTCCTTTGCTGGATGCTGCCTGTTGACTCCATGGCGGTGAGTGGAGGATGAAGATATAGCTTGGTTTGAGGCTGGATGACAAGCTGTGCTTTAAAAACAAGCACGACTGAGTCCTTTAACTGACTTTTTAAAATACAAACATAGCTTTTGTTAGTCAAAACTGCAGAAAGCAAATTGTGCAGTCAAACTTTAGCTTATTTATTATAGTGGCAGTGTTACCTGATACCATAGATCATTGAGTTTGGAGGATTTAGGGCCTATTCAATAAAATGCATGATAGTGGGTTTCTTTAAACAGACACTCACAGTAGTAAAGTTTCATCAGTGTCTGACCTCCCTCTTCATCATTTTCTTTCTTTCCCTTTTAGATCAACCCCACTGTCCGAGATGCCGTCCCAAGCAAACCGCTGAGCATGGTTGAAGATTCAGTTGATGACATGTACTTTGGCTGCAAAGACGCAATGATGGAAAAAGTCAAGAACAAATACATTAAGGAAGAAAAGGACAGAATACCATTTGCAGAAGCTTGGAGTGAAGCAGAGAGATGTGCTGAAGAGAAACTGAAGCACACAAAGCACATGGCTCTAACCAAAGATCACATCAAGGCAATCTGTGCTTATACGTCTGACAAACTGTACAAGCCTTTTAATGCTGCAGTCCGGACAGAAAAGAGCATCTACGGGTCCTTATTCCAGTTCCACTCTTTACATTTCCTGCTCACATCTGCCATACAGATATTGAATAGCAAGTACCACTGTCACACCACTTACAGGCGTACCAGTTTAAGGTTTACTGGCGAAGTCCACCAGATTATTCGGTTTGGTACCTTTGCCTCCAGCTCTTACAGAACAGACTTGACAAAATTTGGTAACGAGACCTGCTTTAAAATCAAGACCTGTTCAGGTGCCTCTTTGAAGAGTTATTCAATGTATAAGGATGAGGAAGAAGTGCTCATCCCCCCCTATGAGACATTCAAGATAACTGAGATAATTAATGGCAAGGTTAACATTCAAGGTCTGAATGATTGTAAAGTCATCTACGTCCTGGAGAGTGCAGGCGGTCGGAGCATTCTGAACTGCAAACTTCTGGACCCGTGAGAGTCCAGCAGGTGGGGAAAGGCATTCTTTAAACCATCTTTAAACATTCTTACTCTCCTGTCACAACTGAATGTTATATAACATAGTGCATTCTCTACAATCTGTATCTTTGTGCTTCGGGTTTGTGTGGTCATTGCAGGCTTATGTGTTACACTTTTCTTCAGGAACATTTTAAACATTGTAAAAATTCCTGCAAGTGAACACTTGTCATTAAACTGCTCAATGCAATAATGCTGGTTACGTGCTTTCATTGTGTGATGGTTTATTCACCGACTTACAAGTTCAGCAGCTGCGTTAAAGGGCTTCTGTTACAGTCACAGATGATGGAGGACAATGGCTGGCTGTTGTCGAATCTTTAAGATGTTAGAAGTACAAGGCTGTAAACAGAAGTGCTGTGTGGGTTGCTTTCCAGTAACTTTAGAGTTGCATTTTTTACATGCTGCATCGTCTTAGTTGGGCAGTCACTGAACACATTCAGGACTATATACCTACCGACTGTTGCCAGGCTGCTTGTTCAACCACAGTGTCGTCTGAAGGCACCTTTGACAGAGCTGCTCTGAGTAACAGAAAGTAATTCAACCACTGTGTTTTTGCTGGTTAGTAATCAAAATGTGATTTGAACGAATTTGGCCAACACTGGCCCCTGGTGGACATTTAAGAATAATGGCTGTGTACTAAAAAGCTCATCAATCAAATATATGTGAATATATATAAAAAAAAAAAATGAGAATGGGGATTTATAATATGCAGCTTTAGCACCCATCACATTCTTCAAGTTGATCAATAGATTTGGGATTAATTAATTAACAAGCAAAATAATTCATAACTAATTCATTCATTCATTAATGTATATTCATTAATATGAAACACAGTCTGTGTTCAGTTTAATAACTTAATCTATCTCAAGTGGAACAATCAAAAAGTGTGTGTGTGTGTGTGTATTAACCAGCTACTGTATTGTCATTTCATTTCCTACCTGGTTGAACTCCATGAACCTGTAATGTTAGATAACAAACCGCATGAAGCAGTCAGCAGGCTGCAATGTGTGTTTTCATAAACACATCACAGCAGGAACTTCAGAACCGTCCCGGTGGACAACTGCCCTCCCATTTAAGACCTGACAGTGATGTATCAGTGATCAATAAAAGTAATAAACGATTCACTCCGAAAGATTCTGCTCTTTGACTTTTAGGATGTCCTTGAATGGGATAATGGAGGTGACGTCCTTAATTGGCTGTGGTCAAACTGATGAAAATAGTCTGGTGCAAATGACTACGCAAGAAAAGCATATGGGAGACATTTCAAATGTCCTGAATAAGACATAAGGTTGTGCAAAAAATGATCTGAAGCGAAGAAAGGATGAGACTCTCTCAGCAAAGATCGCATGCATATAAAATATCTGAGCATGAAAAGTTTTATATGATGTTCAGTGATGTAGTCGGGACCAACAGGAGCCTCTGATTCGGTCTGGTCCTGTTTCTTTCTTTCCCTTACAGTGAGGACACAGTAGATCTAAACTGCAGAGCGGCATATTGATACAGATCAGCCTTCACATTTATTTGCTGAATGTCTTCAGCAATTTTAAACCCATTAGCCTTGTTTTGTATACTAGAAATAATTCTAACCAATACGACAACTAAATCAAATATATTGCATTGAAAGCATTTCCTGTATACTTCTCCATCTTTCCATGGTAGCTGCACATAGCACGGTTTATTTTCATATGCACCAACCACAGCACCTGTTAAACGCCCATGCAGGCTTTGCATGCAGGAATGGATTACTCGTCGATGTTATTTGTTTACCGATCAGCAGATGAAAACAGATGTTTTGTGGCTGATGTGATTGAAGCTGGAGCTCCTCCTGTACATTTGGGAATGAACTCAGGGAAAGACAAGGTTAGTGCTTTCATGTTTCTAGACTTTATTTTTCTCTTTCCAGGCAATATGTGAAACAGTAAATGAGATCATTTTCTTCATCTTTCTGCCAGAGTTATCACATATTGGACAGCTCTCTTCTTTGTTCATCAGCTTGTATGTATTCATCTTGTGAATTGTAGATTTTATTTAGAGTCACTCTTGACACTTTGGCACAGATTTGTTTAGAGACGGACATTTAGTGACGCAGACAAAAAGCGTGATTAAGATAAGATAAGATAAGATAAGACTTTATTGATCTCACAATGGAGAAGTTGACTGGACAGTTTGTGGGTTTGTTCAGTTTATAAAACAGGTCTAGGCAAAAGATTTGGACAGCATCTGTTAGAAGCAACAAGTAAGATTTCTATTTTCTATTATTTTCAGAACTCTGCAGAACGTGGGTTAAAAGCTCCGCTGGATTTGGCTCCAAATACTGTAGATGACATGTATGCTGGCTGCAAAGACAAGATGGAGTACAGAGTGAAGGAGGAGTACTTGGCAAATGAGAAGAACCAAGACAAAAATTTCACCTTGGCCTGGGATGAAGCAGAAAAATACTATAACAAAAAATGGAAGCGCAGAAAGGGAAAGCGACCCTCCACCTCCCTGGGGAAAGAGCAGATCATGGCTATTTATGTTTACACCCTTGACAAACCAAAAATCTATTTGGATTTCAACAATGCAGTTCGAACCCAGAAGTCTAAGTACAAGACCACATTCAGGTATCACGCGCTTCACTTTTTCCTGACTGACGCCCTTCAAACTCTCAACGCTCGCAAACCTGAAGAAGAAAGATGCCTCACTGGCTACCGTAGAGCCGACAGTTACTTTAGCCAAGATGTTCTGAACAAGCTGATCCGCTTTGGCTCTTTTACCTCCAGCTCAATGGGATGGTATCCCGGCGCCGAAAGATTTGGAGACAAGTCATGTTTTGAGATTATCACATGCTCCGGAGCGGACGTCTCGCTGTACTCGAAGCTCGGGGAGTCGGAGAGAGAGGCCCTGATTCCCCCTTACGAGGTCTTTAAAGTCACCAGGATAGAGAGGAGGTCTGAGCAGAAGAGTCTTCCATGTGAGGTGGTCTACAAAGTGAAAAGCACAGGAAAAACTCTTTCCAACATGAATTGTGCTCTTTTCTGAAACACACACACATTTAAAATTGAAAATTGAAGTTAAAAAGATAATATACTGGGCAACACCAGATTAATGATTTTGACTTGTCTGTTGACTCGTCATTTACATATCTGTGACTACAGCGGTGTTGTTTTAGTGGTATCTGTCTGCAACTGGATAAACTGGGTGCATTAAAGGAAAACAGTTGTCCTATAATCCTGTCAATCCTGTCCTGCATGCATGCATAATAATGCTAATTGACAGACATGAAAACACATGAGTACTGGCTAAATGACCTGAATCTGAAGAGCTCCAACTTGTGATTGGAAAGTCCAAACCTGTTCAAACAAGGTGTGGGAGGTAGTGAACCTGCTTAAATGTTGTGAGCCTCCAGCTGCTCGCTGATCTCCTCCCGCCCCTCTGCTTGCATTATGAGGCCGTGTCAGAGGAAGTTGCAGAAGCTTGTGTTAAGCTGATAGAGGTAAAAATTCTTACTTGAATGGACTCAGTAACACAAATGATGAGACATTGTCTAAGTTTGTTTGTTTGTTGAAAATTTTAATTCCTCAACTTTTTTTGTGCTTTTGATGGGCTAACTTTTCACATCTGGATAATAGGGGTAGCTTTAGTTGAGTCAGATCTATTGTATGTCACTTTACGTATGTAATCTGAACCTTCTCATCTTGAAAACAAAGAAATGATAGGACTATCATTCCATTATATGGTTCAAAGCAAATGCAGATAAATATAGTAATTATTTTATTTGAAGACAACCATATATACAAACAAACTCAGATGCTTACTTTTTGTATCTGTCCTTTTTACTACCACAAGAGATATTAAGGAAATGCAAAAACTGAGAGTAAATGAGATCCAAAATATAATGCAGAGAAGAGTCAGTGCTGTCTCTGTCCTTAAAACATATTTCCAGGCTGTGTCGTGCCTGTTGCCCTCTGTCTGCTGGGATAGATGGCAGCCACAGTGACCCTGTGCAGGTTTACAGAATGGATGGATGGATGTTTCTCTCTACCAGCAGGTTGTTGTGTATTAATTCAAAAGATTAGTTCACCTCCTTTACACAAAATCACATATACCTCACCTCTCTTTCTAATTTTAGTTGAACTAAACTGACTGCACCTCTTTTTGCCCTCTACATACCCATACAGTATTTTTCAGTTAGGCAGAAATGACCGACCACCGCAAACTAGAAGTTTCCCTGACATTTGCCTCAGGTAAATTAGTACCATGATTTATGCATAAACCATAAACATGTAGCCTTTTTCGTTTGACTCCACAGGTACATTTGTAAAAAGAACTCACCTCCATGTGCTGTCCTGACCACACATTACACATTCTTCAGACCAGTACGGCAAAGCCTGCAAATAACGTGGCGGCAGTTTGGCTGGAATAGACTTTATCCTGTACCAGGTCAACGTAAGTGAATGTGGGATTATTGATTTCACAAGGTAAATGATTCTTGAAAAACTGCTCAGTAATGGAGGCATCTGCAGCGACTGTGACGACTGATATGTGGCCGCGTTTCAGAGTAACTTGCTGACATATTTTTCTTTAAAATGTTCGTCAAAGCTGCAGATTAGTTGTTTGATTCCCTTTAACATACTGTTGTACAATTTATATTGTGACCTGACTGTAATAAAGTGTGACTGAAACAGAGACATGCCTTTTGTTTCTTAGTCATTACTACCTGTAGTGAAGGATTACTACAAAAAAACCTTCTTTGATCCTTCTACTTACATAAATTCAAATAAGTCTTTCACATCACCTGTTTCAACTACTTGTTACTGGCTGCTGTGCTGTCTTCTGACCCCCGCTTTACTGCAGCATGACACCTGCCCTGCAGTAACTTCCTCCTCTGACTGTTTTACATACTGTGAGGAGATTGCAGATTCAGTGCCAGACGTTATACAGTCACGTCTTATCAGTGCAGACCAGATAAATGTGTTCTTGAATGACAGAGAAGCATGTATTTAATGGGAAGCGTGGTGATCGCAGACCTAATATCAATATCAATATTTTCAATCCTTTAAAGTTTTTTCATAACAGTTAGGGCTGTTGCTATATACACTAGTATGACTAGTGTATATAGCATCTTTGGATCATTTCACTTCCAAATAGCTATGAGAGGAGCTGGAAAATAGTATTATATGTGACCCTGAGGACTTTCTACGTCCGATGAGCTGCTTGCCTTTACACCAAGTCAAAGTGGAGAGTTCAGCTCCCAGAGCTCCCAGCAGCTGTCAGACACACATTCAGCGCACACAAGCCTGAATTTGGGCATCTTCTGACATGATGAATCTGTTTAACTATTTTCTGTTTTTATGCCCTGTGTCATAACAAAACCAGACATACAAACATAACCAGAGGCTGTCTGTGAAGATCCTCAGGCATCCAGCTCGTGGTTATCCAAGAAGGGTTGAATCAAGGGCAACTGGACTTGTTTCACCTCTCATCCACAGGGCATCTTCAATTCTGACTGACTAGTGGGGAGTCCCACGTTTTTAATTTTTGTGGTTTGAGGCCAATTGTGAATACGTGTTGAGGGATGGTTTCTCCTTTTTTATGTAAATTGCCTCTTTCATTCCTCTTTCACACCTTCTGGCCTCACTTTCCAAAATACATACACTGTCGTCCTGGAGTGTCTCTTATCTTTCAGGTGTAGGCAAACTGCTGGGTCTTGACCTGACGAGTTGGCCCTCCTGTGGTGCATCAAGAGTTTAATGGTTGTTTAGTTTCCACGTTATACAGGTCTGTGCACTTCTTACTGCATCCCTGCACAGTATCCCTCGGATGTCTATAGTCCTTCTCTTGGGCCAGGGTACTTGAGGAATGCACAGACTTGTATATTGGGGAAACCAAACAGCCACTGAGCAGACGCATGGCACAACGCAGAAGGGCTAACTCTTTAGGTCTAGTCTCAGCTGTTTACCTGCATCTCAAGGAGAAAGCACACTCCTTTGAGGATAAAAATGTGCATATTCTGGACAGAGAAGACAGATGGTTCAAAAGAGGAGTAAGAGAAGCCATCTATGTCAACGTTGAAAAACCACCACCTATCTCCCACATACAATGCTGTCCTTTCATCTCTCCCTAAGAAATTCAAAGATTTTGCCTCTGAAAACAAACAACAAACCCATTCACACATGGCTCCAGGAGCCTCCCAATGACAACAATGGGACATTAATGAGGCAAACGACTGTCGTTGACACCCAAGGGTTGCACCCTACCCCACCTTAATGGGGGGATCGTTTGCCTCACAATAGAGTGATACCATTCTTGGTTTTGGGGGTTGGCCTCACTCAGGGGATAAATACTTGAACCTAACACCATTGCATTGGACTAGAGCTGTCCTATCTAGTCTGGGGCGCATGAACTGATGAAGCCTGCTCGGATGAGAAGCGAAACGTCTTCTAAGACAAACTGACGAGGTCCAGTTGCGAACGATTGAATGCCCTAAAGCTTACAATGACCTGGATGAATGAGAATATTCACAGGGATGGTTCATTATGAGCTTGGTGTTGCAGGGTTCTGCTACTGTAACTCCTGCTCCAGTGGGTGCTGAGAACCACAGAGTAAGTATTGGTCTTTGTGTGACAGGGTGTGCTTTATACTCCAATGTGGCGGCTCCAGCCCTCTTCAACATGTGTGGTACAGTCCAAAATGCCAAGCTGCTGTTCCTGACCTCCTCTCATGTGACCTGATGTTGGGTGAACCAACAAATGCCCTTTCATACATTACCGATCCAGACTTTCACACATTAAAATTATTATTGTAACATCCTTTAATACATACAAATTGTTATTATTAAATTTGGCATGAGCAGTCATGACAAAGTATATTAGAACTGCAGCACATACAGCAGGTAAAATAGAACAGAAAAGAAGACCATACAATAAATTGCTCCATTAAATTGTGATCTCAATGTCATATAGTTACACCCCTTAAAATACACTGCACAAATTTGCACTCAATGTGACCTTTGCTGGTTGACTGCCTCTAACAGCTCTAAGTTTGCATGGAGGGCCCTGGCCATGCTTTATGTCTGTTAGGTGGCAAACATGCAAAGCAGTGTTGTATCTTTGGATGATTTCTCTTGCAAATCATATGAGTTAAGAGAAGAGAGACCATTGTTCCCCCAACGAGTCAATGTGAAAGTTCCAGAAATGTCCATCATTAGTGTGGAAGACACCACATGAAGGTGAAAATAAAATTTCAAATGTGTGATGAGAGATTGTGTGACCCTAAGCTCAAATGTGTCCTGAGAGCCACTTGCTAGACCAAATAATATTAATATTAAGAGACTTTTGCAGGTAATGAAGATTTATGTATTTACTCGAGCTTGATTCTACTTTCCAAATTGTTTGATAGTTTAAATTGTTGGTGGAGCTGGTTTAAGGACTTTTCCACACAATAAAACCTGCTGAGGTCTGCAGCAGAGGCAGAGGTTCACCTTCCAGCAGGACAATCACCTCAGGAATCCTTTGCATGCTTTTTTTGTCCAACTTAATGCTTGTGTCACAACAAAAAGTATTTTGTACCTTGAAAGCGCTCTTTGTGTTATTGCGTTTATCAAATGGTAAAAATCCATTTGAATTTGTAACACTTCAAAATGAGAAAAAGTAGAAGAGCGGTGAAAACTAAACACCACTCTGTCAATGACATAAATTTCAATTTACAATGTGAGAACGGTTTAAGAAAACTTAAGCAAAGAAAAGAAGAGCTATTTCCTTTCAGATTCCTGAAATAATAATAATTATCAATAATTACAAATGAACATAATGTTATTCGGATCATGTCAAGTGGGGTGAATTTGAAGTTCAGTGGATATCTCCTCACCATCTGCTGGCTGTCCATTCTGAAAAAAATCAGCTCTGGCTCTGCAAATGGGAAACAAAGCGGCTGGCACCGAGCCTCACAGCACTGTTTCAGCCATTGGCAGAAAAACGAGACGGCCATGTCAGAGTCACTCACGCCTCCTTTAAGAGTGAAATGAATAAAATTAAAATATAGACTAAAGTAGACAGAATAAAAAATTAGCCTAATAACCATGTTGTGTCTGAAAGTAAAGTCTGTATTATTTAAATTGTCATTTTATTGTCAAACTCAGTTATCACATGCTTATTATGAATACGCTAAGATGGCCGAGTGGTTAAGATAAGCCCTTTACATTCCTGTTTATGATCACGTTTCTCTTGCGCTCACGAGCTATATATAAGTGTATGGTACCGCCCTCTCAGTCAGTGAAGACTGCAGAGACAGACTTCCTCGTCTCTTTGAAGGCTGTTTCTGCTTGACTCCACAAGTTGTCAGAGATTCTTTTATTTAACAACTGAGTCTCCAGGTTTCTGCTTTGGAGCGGGATGGCAGTGATGGCAGTTTGGGCAGCAGTGCTAATCGCTTACAGAGTCTCTACAGGAAGTGCAATAGTGTATATGCTGGGCGATGGCTTTCTTCATTGCACCTGCTTCCATTGACGTCTGTAAGTAAGATGATGTGATCATTTGTTCTGACAGTGTCAATCATTTCTTTGAAGGAGTCTGCTTCTGGGACTTCTGGGTCGAAGACTGCCCTTCCATTGGACATGGCTGAAGACTCTGTTGATGACATGTACAGCTACTGCAAAGATAAAATGATGTCCAAGGTGCAATCTGAAATCCTGGAGAATGAAAAAAACAAAAATGAGAAATTCAAAAGTGCCTGGAATAAAGCAGAGGAAGTCTACAACCAAAGCTGGAAGCCTAAAACAGCAACGCTATCTCCCTACGCACTGACGAAAGAAGAGTTTATAGCAGTTTATGTCTATACCTCTGCTCCAGGGGATCCTCATATTGAGTTCAATAACGCAGTTCGGAACAGCAGATCTGCGTACAAGACCACGTTCGGGTATCACGCGCTTCACTTTTTCCTGACCACCGCTGTTCAGAAACTCAATTCTGAAGCAGGCAAATGTACAACTGGCTACCGCGGAGTCAATGTCGCCCTCAAAGACAATGTTCTCAACAAGGAGATTCGCTTTGGCTCTTTTGCCTCAACTACAATGTTTGGCTTGGCTAAGGCTAAACAATATGGAGACAAGTCCTGTTTCAAGATTTTAACATGTTTTGGAGGAGATGTCTCTATATACTCTAAATTTGGAGACGCAGAGGCAGAAGTGCTGATTCCTCCATATGAAGTGTTTAAAGTCAAAAGTATTAAGAAGAGATCTGAGCAGCCGGGCCTTGAATGTGAGGTGGTCTATGAAGTGGACAGTACAGAAATCGAACATTCTGGTCTGAATTGTGCTTTTTTTCCCAAATAAGCAGTCTAACACATTTTCCACACAGTTAACATAGAGTTTTACGACACATCATGTCATCTATTTCAAATGATCTTCAATCAACATGCAGCCAAATATGGATTTCTTTCTTATGCACGCGCAGGAAAACACCAACATTAACATTTGAATAACTTCAGTAACACTGTCAAACTGAATTTAAACGCTGAATGGGCAGAGGTGTGAATGTTATTCTGTGCAACAAGCGTTAAATGACGATGAGCCATTAGATGCACGAAAACGAAGCCTTCAAATTGTGGGTTGTTCCAAAAAACATTAGAAATAGTAAATGATTTCAAACAGCTTTTTTGAAGAGCCTGATGAAGCTGCAAACCATGTGGCTCTCTTCCACTTCCACAAAATGTTTAAAGAATAATTTAGAAGTTGGTCACCGGATACTATCATAGTAATACGTTTTATTGAGTTTATTCTTGCGTCGCCTGTGTTTGAATTAGATCCATAATCCTTCCTTCGATGTTGTTGTATGAAAAAGGTGCCAAAAAAATAAATCAGTAAACACCCTTGTGTTTCACAAATTGTGCGTGTTGTCAAATGTTTTTACAGCAGTTTGATTCACATACCTCGGTGTGCTCTCACTGTCTCACTACCAGAATCCAAATGGGAGTAGCTCTGAACTGACCATAAAGTTCATTTGCTTACCTGAGTCATTTTCACTTATCACTGTGTGTTCACAGCAATTAAGCCTCAGAGCAGCAGCAAGTGATTTGCAGCACGCACACCATGCTGTGCTTGCAGTAGAAGCTGTTGGGGCTGTATGCCTGTCTGTGGAGACCCCTGCAGATGACACTCTGAGGGAAAATGACTTTTCTGTGCTTTGAAGGGTTGAAGAAAACAATCAAAATGCTGCGGGAGCACGGCTGCTAACGCTCACACTGCTATCCTCTGCTCTCATGTTGCACCGAGGGCGGAGTTTGCCCCTGCACACACAGGCGGAGCAGAGGACACACAGGTGAAGGGAAGATAATGTTGTCAGTGGTCTACAAGCTAACGTGCTGATGGATTCTGTGTTTTGTTTTTTGTTTTTTTGTTTTGAGTTGGACCAGAGAAGATTTGGTTAAAACAGGTCAGTGATGCTATTTTGATCTCATCATTCTCTATGAAGTTTAACTTTTGTCCTTGTGTTCTCTGATCAATGTGGCATGAGGTTAACAAACTGGTCAGAACTTTGTTTTTATGAAAATTCTTCACAACTGTTCTGGCAGAAGGAAATAATCTGTGTCTGACTGAAGAAATGAAATAGATATTAAATATAATTCATGCCAAATGTCATTTTAATGATGACATTTGGCATGAATTATATTTAATAATGATACTTGAGACCATCTTTAGCAGCTCAATAACATAGTTTACATTACATTACATTTGATATGATATGTTTTTTTCTAAATTTTGCTCCTAAACCTCAATTTGAACTGATGACACATTTCACAAGTGCACCACAAAAAAAAAAAAAAAAAAAAAAAAGACTCATTACTTCAGTTTGAGGTTTCTGATCATACATTTAAACAGAATGTTTTCATATGAAAATGTTTCTCTGGCTGTAATAAAGATATACACATGTTAGTGAGACCTCTTGTTTAAATAAATGCTTCGCTGACAAACCAGCAAAGAAGGGAAACAGTGTCATCTAGTGGTGAATTAAACAGAATGAAGGTGAACTGCAAACTGTGTCTCAGACAGTGAGCGAGCCTCCAGTCCGAGAAAGCTGACCCACCAACATCACACTTTTCACGGCTCTGGGATGTCATATAACAAGCAATCATACAGTCAATCATAGCTTCGATTAGAGTTCAACATCATCTCCTTAACATTTGTGAAATAACCCACTAAGCTAAGATGCACACTGTAAAAACACCAGCTTACGTTCTTTGACATAAATAACGATTGTAAGTTGTTCGGCCCCAGAAACCTTAATTTTCAGCATTCAAAATGATCACTGAAACAAGCATTGCTGTCTTATTTACACATACTTCCCAGCATGCATTGCATTCAGCTCCAGAAATCTGAAGAGTGTTACATGATGGAGGCTGTGATGGGTCTGTTTATACACGTGTCTGAGAGAGATCAGATGTTCTTCTTTCTCAGCAAATGTAAGTTAGCAGAAGAAAGAGGCACGTCAATGCCTCATGCAAACAGGGTCATTATGTGCCACCGTCAACCCTCAGTCGATGTCCACGTGACGTCGCACTCATCAGGCTTCCTGCAACACTCTGCTGGTTATTCTTGCAGGTGACCGGGTGGGTCGTCAGAGCCACTGGCTACACCTGAGAGGTGGGGGTGGCTGACGGCACCAGAGGGCTGCTCTCTCTCTCAACATGGCCTCCACTGAGTTGATATGAGAGAAGTGTTTTCCATTACATAAATGAAGCGCTTGAGGACATGTGCAAGATTTATGAAACTGTTTATGTGTCCAGAACAAAAGATGAATTTTGTAGATTTTGATGTAGAATAATTTGAATTTTTAATTCAAAATAAATGGAGGACAACAAGAGCATTCAGAGTACGGAACACCCATAAATATATATATATATATAAATATATGTGTGTGTGTGTGTGTGTGTGTGTGTGTGTGTAGATAGCTACATTGACAGTGAACATTAGAATTTGCTGAAGCAGAGAAGTTTTCGGGTCCTGTGGAGGTAGAGGAGGGGCTGTACAAACCCAGTTGTTAAAGCTAAGGATGTGGAGATGGTTATGGCAGAGGTGAACTCCAGAGGGTTCAAGCAACATTGCAGTGGAATAACAGCCACATACAAAAAGAAATTAATGGCCATGACGATCATGGTAAGCAAAATGATTTTAAAGGCCCTTCTCTTCACTGCACTGCTCTTCTTCTTCTCTGTGGCTTTTCCTCCTGGCCCAGGGCGTTTCAGAGCCCTGAGGACTGAGAGACAGCAGAAAAGCATGACAGAGAAGAAGAGAACATTCTGGATGAAACTCCCATAAAGGTACAGAGGGTTCGAATATGTGAACATAGAGTAGATGCAGGAAACCAAAGCAATAAGCCAGGCGAAGCAGCAGCAGGCCACCCTGTACCTCAGGGCTCTAAAGCGCAGAAATAACACGGGGTGGACGACCCCTACGTAGCACTCCACACAGATGCAACATTGTGAAAGAGGACGGGCTGTATAAAAAAGGCCACGTGAAAACATGAAGGCTTTAAACCAGAAGAGCAGTTTCAACCTCAGAAAAACAAAATACCATATGTTGGATAAAGATAAAAATATCTCAGACATGGCCAGGTTGAGGGAAAAGAAGTCTGAGGCCAGCGTCTCTTTGGCTCCTGCCAATATCAGCCACATGACACAAGCATTCAGAGGGAGACCCAGGACGTTGTTCACCAAACCCGAGGCGATGGCTAAAGCCTCATAATAAGATCCGACAACAGACAAGTGGTTCTCTGCAGAGGTGGCGTTCATTTTGTGACTGTGAAGAAGAAGACAATCAGTTGGGGCTTGTTCATACAAAGAAGAATGCACGAGAATGCAAGTAACCCTTTTTTCAGCAACAGACCTGTACAATAATTTGAGAAGCAGCTCACAGAAATAACACACTGCACAAATTCAGCGAACTGGGATTCAAACCTGGTGCCGAGCTGAACGGTGTCCGGACTCCCGGTCAGGCAGCGGAGAGGTGAAGATGTAAAGTGACACACAAACAGCTCTGCAGGCTCTTTTCACTTAGTTTACTGTTGACATAATTAAATACACTACAAAAACAACTATCGGGGGACAGGCTGCAAAATGTAAATTTCAGTCAATAACAAAAGGAAAACAGGGCTCGCTGCCTTTAGAGCGTGTCTGGCGAGATACAGGTGCACAGTGCAGGTGTAACGGTCAGTTCACATCATTTACAAAAAATCTCTTTTTCTCATCTATCTCTGCAAGTCATGGAAAGTGACTAAGAACATTTACTCAATTAGTAAGTACAGTTTTGACGTTCTTGTACTGTACTTTATCTGATAATTCTAGTATGTAATTTGTGTCCAGATTCAGATTAATAATACACAATATAACAGACTGATGGAATTACCGAGTATTTATCCTCCATCCATATCTGTTCAAGTTGGTTTTTCTAACATGTTAACAATGTTCTTACTTACTCATTATTTTCTGTTTTGCTAAAGATGTCCTGTATTTTTTCATTTATTTGTTCATGAACTGATAATGTCTGAAAAGCAGTGCATCCCAGTTTTTGTCTCATGCACGTGCAAAGCATCTCCATGCATGCTCGTAACGCAACACGCGTTCCCAACGGTGGTTTCGCAGTGTTCTGCTGACATGCAGGTGGCGGTAAAGCTCCAAGAACTGTAGCAATGCACCAGCAAGGGCAGTGAAGAAGAGGTTTTCCCCTGTGGCACAAACGCCTGAGAGCAAAGTATCAAGTAGTAGAGCATAAAAAGAATACCATTCAATAAAAGCTCATTTAAAATGCCACCTGAACCTCATGATGTACTTAATTATTTTTTTCGTCTGTTGTAATATACACTAACACTGCTGCAGTCAATATGAACAATATAACAGCTGCTGACATTTCTGCAGTAGTTCGACTGCTTCCTTCGACACCTGTAAGTTTGCATGCAGGACCCTGGCCGTGTCTGTTACGTGACGAACATGCAAAGCAGCGCTGCATCGTTGGGTCGTTTCACTTGCAAATCATGCGAGCTTCGAGGAGAGAGGCTGATGTTCCTCCCATGAGTCACTGTGAAGGTTCCAGATCAGTTAAAAATGTCATCACAATAACACATTCGATTTAAAATGTAATATGAGAGATAACGCTATGTGACCCTGAGGTTATCGAGCGTGTCCTGCTTTACCTAATGGCTGTCAAGGCAAAAGTGGCAGCAGCAGCAGCTTTCAGAGCTCTGACACACACTGTCAGTGGACACAAGCCAGCTGGTTTGTGGTATTTCCTGATATGAATGTGTCAAAACCTTTTTTTTCCCCCTCACCATTAAAGTTGAGCTTTGGGTCAGCAGTCCCTTTATTGGTTGATTGGTTGTTTGGTTGTTTAAAGTGCATCTGGTTGAAGTTCATGAAGTGTGTTTTGGGTGCAATGGCATTTATATATATATGAATACTCATGAATACTCTCTTACAAATAAAATAAATTGGCCTTCTGATAATGTATGTATGATATTTGTTAACAAATGATGACATAAACATTTACAGTATGACTTAGGAAGATTCACTGCATATTCATCCACAACAAGAACTCGTTCAGCAGTCTAATGTTGATTAATGTGTTTATTATTAGGATGAAAATAGATGTTTCCACCATCAACCATACAGCCACAACTCCACTGTAGGTGTCACCTGAAGAAAACACTGTGAGGGATGCTCGGGCAGGAGTTGCATTCCCTGCAAACCTTCTCTCGGTCTTTGCACCAGTGTCTATGTCCTGTGGCTTATAACGAAGAGAAGGAAAGAGAGGAAGCCCCTGATTTCATCCCTCTTCTCAGTTGTCAGAGCTCTGAAACGCCGTGGACCAGGAGAGGGCCAGAGGGACCAACCCAGAGGTAACAGCATGAGGAAAAGGGCTTCTGATTTCATCTGGACTAACCTGTCAGCTGTCAAATCCTTGACGGGAGTAATACTAAAGCTTTGTTGTTGTTTTTTTTCACAGTTCTGTAAATATCTGTGTCTTTATTATCCCAGGTTTTGACCCACCCAGCCCACATTTCAGAGTGAAGAAAATTCACAATAAATGCTGACATCTATAGGCAGACGAAAGGTCATTTGATGCCAAAAATAACGAAATTAAACATAGTTAGAAATGAGTCATAAAATACAGCGAAATTGTACAATGCAGTAGTTGAAATGATCATATTTAATTACTTTATTTAAAAATATTTCTCTTAATATTTTAATATATTTTATTAGATTTATATGTAATTATAAAGCTGTTTTTAGTGTTTCATGTCATGGTTGCTGAAAGTTGCTCTCTGTAAGACAATAAAAACTTGAACAGTTTGCAACACCATGTACGTTTTTGTTTTTGTACAGTTTACAAACACCCAAATATACAAGCATATTCTTACCATCCAGCTGCAGGTTGTTACTTCTCATAAAAACATCACAGCCCTCTATATAGGCCTTCTGTTATTAGCATTAGAGGACTGCATTGCTATACTTGCTGTGTCCCTTTTAATATTCCTCCAAACAAGCAGGACATAAACGCAGTGGTACATGCATCTCAAATCATGCTCAGTGAGACATTATCATTGCGTATTGCAGGGGCATGCACAGTCTGCTCACAACAACATAAAAGAGGTTTCAAATTCATTTTTGCAAACAACAACTTTACATTGCACAGTACAAAGTTCTGTAACTTTCACACAAAGTCTTAGTAAGGCAGGGCACTCTGCTTCAGCTGGCAGAGGGTAACAGAGGAGCCCACACCAAAACCAGCAAACAAAGGCTCGCTGAACTGAGCTTTGAACCTGTGGATAAGCTCCATAGCCTCTGATACTGAATAAAAGGCCACAGTGTTGCCGGCATAATCGAGGTACACACCGATTCGTGTGGCCCTGTGAGCATCAGGAAGGTCTCGGTCTACTTTGTTGTGCCAGGCAGAGTAGCCTGAGTCTGAGCACAGGAGGCTCCAAGACTTGTCGTTGTAGCCCAGCAGGCTGTGCGAATTTTTCCCTTTGCGACTGATGCTTTTGTAGGCCACCCCGATGGAAAACTCCCCGCTCCACTCTGCCTCCCAGTAAAATCTAAAACCAGTCAGAGGCTCCTTGCACAGCACCTGGGAGAAGCCATCAAAGCGCTCCGGATGATCTCCGTAAAACTGTACCGTTTTCTTGCGCGTGACCCTCTGGTTCCCGTCCGACAGGACCAGCTCTTTATAGACCGTGTTTGGATCGAAGGACATCTTGCAGGCGTCTGAGCAAAGAAAGCCATACACATTTCTTGATTATTTATCTTTAGATGCGGAGCATTTCATTGATCAAGATCATTTCCCTCACTAATTGTTTTTAACCCACAATAACTAAACCTCTGAGAAAACTAAATAAATAAATATTGCTGTCATGGAAAAGCAAATATGTTAAAGCAGTCACTTTGTTTATAGCGACAGGCACCGAATGGACCGACCATAAACACTTTACTCACATCTTAAGAAGTCTGTCCTGGTTTTTGGCTCCTGAAAATCAACTCTGGAAGGAACTGTTGTGATGAGAAAACATGGAGACGTATTAATTAGTTTTTATCTGAAGTGAATCGATAAATTACAAATGAGAGACCATTAAAACACTTTATGTCTGCGTCTTCCTTGTTCTCGTCCCAAAGATAAAACCTATATGATTGATCCTCACGTGTGCTTAAAGGTAAAATTGGACAGACACTCACCTTTGAGTCGTTTGTCTCCATTTCTTGGCAGAAGTATGTAGACGGGGGTTTCACTCACTGTGAAGATGATACAGAGTCAGTGTAACTGGCCCACTTTACAGTTTTCATAGTATAAATATATTTTGTCATTATCATGTGCTGGACACAAACCTGTTTTGGAGATTTTGCTCAGTTCCTTCTTACAGATCTCGTCCAGATGTTCCTTCATCTCGGTGGCTGTCTTGCTCATCTCTCCGAAGGAGAACTGAGGGTTGATGAGCACTTTGGGCACCATGGCCTCGGGAGGAACACACAGGGTCGGAAAATTCTGTTCAGCGAGAAACAGGAGTTCTGTTATCCAGTCAGCAAGTCAGGAACACAAACAGAAAAGCAGCTTGAAGAAAAGAACATATTTTCAATTGGTGGGGCCTTGATTTGTGAATACACTGCCATCTAAAAAGTCCTATTCCATTCCAGTGTTCCACCAATGTTACATTGCATGAGAAGCGTTAAGGCGTAACATTTGCTGCAGCTCTGCACGGTCTCTCAGCACCTGAAGAAAGTGGATGTTGTCCTCTGTTTCGAGGATCTGACGTAGCTCTGCGTCTCTGCGCTGCAGCTCCAGTATCTCCTGCTCCAGACGGTCCACGTAGCCCTCAGCCTGGGACATCGCTGCCTGCATGTTGGCCATTATCATCTGACTGATTTCGGCCTTCCAGCGCTCCACCGCCTGCAGCATTTCATGGAATGTCTTGTCGCTTTCTGCCTGCGCTCGCTGGGCGCAGCTCTAAAAGGTAAATCGGTTTGTCCATTTAGACAAGAGTGTGGCACGAGATTTGATGCCACCAGATGAAGTAGCTCAGGTTACACTGTGCCACCTCCCAAATGTCACATCGCACATGAAAACGCACGGATGCAATTATTCATATTTGATTAGGTGATGTCTGATCTTACTTTTAGGACATCCACATTATGTTTGAGCTCCTGCAGCTCCTTCATCCTCTCCTGAATGATGTGCTGGACTTCGGACTGGGTGATCACCAAGACTTTCTGTTGGAGGAACATGATAAGAGCTTCAGAGAACAAGACATGCGATTAATCTGTGGCATTTTGCATCATTTTGGATGTAGCTTCAGTGATTCAACATTCATGAAACTGATAAAAAGGAAATGTTGAAGTCACAACTGACAGCTGTGACTCACAATCCTGCAGACTCACTTGTTTTTCGACGCGCTCTTCTTCTGCTGAGGTGATGTTGTGGCTGCGGTGCTCTCTGACAGTACACAGCACGCAGATGCACATCTGGTCAGAGCGACAGAACAGCTCCAGGCCTTTCTCGTGCTGGGGGCAGATCTTCCTGTCCAGGTGGCCCGTCTCATCCACCAGCTTGTGCCTCTTGAAGGTGGATGACTCGTAGTGTGGCTTGACGTGCGTTTCGCAGTAGTAGGCCAGGCACATGAGGCACGACTTGACGGCCTTGTTGCGCCGGCCGACGCAGAAGTCGCAGAAGGATTCCCGGTGCATGTAGGGGAAAGGGGTGAGCTCCGGAAGCTGGCGGCGTGGCTCGTGGTGCACGTCGGGCAGATTGCGTCTCAGCACGGGCCTCGGGGTGAAGGTTGCGCGGCACTGTGGGCAGCTGTATACGCCCATGTGGTCGAACTGGTCCCAGTAGATCTTAATGCACTCCAGGCAATAGGTGTCACCACAGGGGATGGTGACCGGGTCTCTCATTGCGTCCACACACAGGGGACAGTAATCCTCTGGTGGTAAAGGGAAACTAGACTCAGCCATGATGATGTTGGGTGAGACAAATCTGGGATGAACTCTGGATCAGAATAGCCTTTAGTCAATTCCTCAAACTGTTAATATGAGTAAATCAGCAAGTGATGGTGAGTCAAGTGGTGTCAGCCAGTATGATGCCCAGAGGGAGTCCAGCCTCAGGCTCCTGTGATCCTCCAACACCTTTTCAAACCAGAGGCAGAACTGTGTCCTTTAAAGACAAGCCTTTGTTTGTACTGTAAGCAGACAGGTGACGTCTTCCCGCAGCATCTGAGTGAAAGTACAGAGGTCTGCACCCGTGACGGAATCTGCTGAGCAAGCAGATGAACTCACACAGTGAGGTCAGGTCGAGTTGTGAGCAAAATAGTAAAGTAATGTAGAGGTTATCCATCTCATTTCAGGAAGCACCGGACTGGTGTTAAACTGAAAATGAGTTGATACTGATGTCTGTTAGCTTTAACACTTTGTATATTTACAAGACAAGACAAGAGTGTTTACCATAACACACATAACAGGAACTAATCAGTGATTAGTTCAGGGAAGCGCTATCAGCTGTCTCCTGTTGCTTTACACTGATTGGGCGAGGACTGGAGTGGTCAGCGTTGGTTAGTGGGAACCTTCACGCCCTCCAGATTTCCATTTGACTGAGCAGTGAGTTTCATGATGGTGCATAAGGGCAAAACAACTTGTTGTGTGTATCCTGTGAACAAAACACACAGCTTTTAGTGTCTGGATGTGGGTATCCACAGGAGCTCATTCAAACCTGAAAAACAGTGCGAAGTATAAACAGAAGACAGAAGACAATGCTGGAACAATAATTTCTGTTTTATTATTTATTATATTATACTCTTAAACTGACTGATTGTCTCGTACACGGACTAACCCTGTTGCATTTATTTATATTTTTTCATGCTTCTGCTGTAAAATGTTTATCATTAATTTGGTGAACCCCAGAGTAGCAAGTCTATACTATGTATGTAACAAATTAATGGAAAAAAAACCTAATTTACTTCAAAATCTAAACAGTATATGTATGGATGTATACCTAAAACTTACAGTATGTGGACAAGAAATGTCTGAATGGGACTTTGATATCACACTTACATACAAATGTATGTATGTATGAACATAATGTGAGTGTAGGTTAGGGTTCGATCAGCCCAATAAATCATGAATCATATTGTGGATTCTTTAGAGAAGTTTCCTCTAAATGGTTTAATTGACTATTATTAAAGTTCACCCCAGTTCTGGTAATTTCTTCTCATTTTCAATAATTCAACAAATTATCTGTTTTTAATACTAAAAGTTTAAAACTGTCATTGTAGATGATGAATTATCCTCCTCATTTTAATTTAACTGATCAGGTTGGGGTTTGTGGATTTTCATATCAATGAATGGTCTGTCTCATGGTAAAATCATGTCTAATGTCATTATTAAAGTCCTTGGTTTGCAGCCTCCATAGACTCTGCTTATTGCTGCGAACCAAGCACTTTTACAGCTTTACTCCCTAATGTTTGAGTCTCTTCAGGTAAAAGAGGTCACTGTGAGCTTTCTCATGATTAAGATAAGATAAGATAAAACTTTATTTATCCCCAACCGGGGAAATTTGGGAACTTCAATTTTATTGACTAATACTTGTTTCCAAGGATCACTCACCTTCAGTGACTACCAAATGTAGTACCTGTAAATAGCTGTTCAAGTTTAAAAAGCGCTGCATGAAGGAACAGCGACGGTTCATCACTGGTGGCTGAACAGGCACCATTACAAATAAAAACAGCCACTTTTGCTCATGTGGCAGATTGATACTGAGCCAGGGGGCGCATTTGCAAAAATATGGAAGATATTTTCCTAGGGGAACTACAATTGTGGAGTACCAAACTTCCTGAACTAAATTAATTGATTTAAGACTCTAAATCACTGGTTGTCAACCTGGGGTCCTGGCCCACTAGGGGTCGCCAAAGTTTGATTTAAAGCCTCTTGATTTTAAGGGATGTAAGAAATCTTTTTCTTACAGAATTCATTCAGATTGCTTGTCTTACACAAGCATCATGGAGTTATAGCATTCACTATTTAGATTAATTGTCCAGTTTACAGTTGTTCTGCACTATTATTGCTATTATTATTGAATAGAATATGTAATAGCGGTAAAATATCTGGCTATATCAGGGGATGTCACTTTACTCAATCATAGAAAATGGGTCCCTTATGGAAAAAATGTTGGGAAACGCTGCTCTAACTGAATAAAAATGCATTATGTTTTGATTTTTAAGCCCACATTTTATCGATAAATGTGTGGAGAGTTGCACTTTAAGGTGTCGACCCTCGGGTTCCTGTGCAAGGCTCCACCTTCTTGCAAATCTCAGTTTAATGGCTGTCTGCAGTCTGACTATCCCCACTTTCCCACTTGATATGAAAGCATAGGTGCATGTACTGAATCTCAACAGCAGTGCTGTTTGACCTCTACAGTGCAGCTGTGGCGCACACATACTCCTGCTCTGTGGTCCTGCTCTGATATCCACTTTGAATGATATGAAGCTGTGAGATGGGACAATCTTCCCTGTAATGTGTCAGCTTCACACTGTCAGTGTTCTTTGTCCTTTGAAGGGCCGCTCTCATCTCTGTCCAGACAAGAGGGCTCTTGTGACGATGACAGTGTGAGAGACACAGAGAGCGAGCAGGAGGGCGGGCGAGCGAGCATGGCACACAGCTGTGAGTTGAGTTTGCTGTTAAAGGAAAAGGGTGAGAACGGTGAATTCCAGGGAGAACGGCGACAGTAATAATGATGATTTATGCAACGCCTGCCCCAAAGCGCGGCTTACAGAAGGAATACCCGAGGATAAGTAACACAAATAAACAGGACAATGAATTTGACAATGAAGTTAAATCAAATGAGCAGGACATGATAAATCTCTCCACAGAAGCAGGTCTCTGCTCAGAGGCGAGGAGCGAATGAGTCTGAATAGACACAAGACACAAGGCTGAGAGGCCATGATGTCACTGACTGTGCTGGTTGGTACTCTCTCCCCCCTCCCCTCCTCCCTCCCCTTCCCTCTCTCCTCCCCTCTCTCCTCCTGCATCTCTGTGTCCTTACATCTCTGTCGTCATTGTGAGTCAGTCTGGGAGTGGCAGGAAGGAGGAGGAGAGGCTGAGGAGAAAGAAGAAGAAAGAGGAGGACTACGGATATTCACGCAGCATCCTTCCACTTACGGCAGCAGGTACACTTTACTCTCTCTTTTTCATCATCAGCGTTTCATACCGTGGTAACCGAAACAACAACGGGGGCGGGGATGGGAACAGCAGCAACAAAACAAACACACGTCCGAGGACGTGATATTTAACAGTTGCCATGGGATCTTGTCTAATTTCATGCTCTAGTAAAGACAGTCAGTGTTATTTACATATGCTTTTTGTGCTATTTGTTTTCATGGTTTAATGGCTTATAGCCAAGTTGCTACTTTAAACATGGATAAAAATGCATTTAGATGCATTTTGTTTTTTAAGGCTAAAAACAATTAAATTATGAATCTTCCTTTAAATATTCTTTTTATTTATATTTATGAATCATGTTTTTATGTCACTGTTTATTACCCAACCTAACCGAACAAACATCCTTACTCTACAGCCAACAGCACTTAAGTGATGGACAAGTGTGTGTGTCAGTGTGTGTTTGTGTGTGTGAGAGAGAGGTTGAGTGGAGGAGAGAAAGAGAAGGAGCATGTTTGTTCATTCACTGGAAATTGAACAGCAGAGCAGCCATTTGGAAGCCGAGCTGATTGAATTAAATTGGCACCAAGAGCAGCTTGAGTAACGCAAACATAATGATGGATGTGAAAGTGTGTGTGTGTGTGTGTGTGTGTGTGTGTGTGTGTGCGTGTCGGAGAGACAGAGAGAGAATGAGAGAGAGAAAATGTTCACTTAGACTGACCACGATGGCAGCCACTTCTTGGCAGTTTGATCGCTAATCAGCTAATAGATGAGTTTGCCTTTGCCTTTGCCTTTGCGTGCCCCCCGTGTCTGACAGCATGGCTGAGGGCTCGGTGTCTGTAGCAGAGGTGGAGACCTCCTTCCAGAAGTTTGCAGTCCACGGAGACACTAAGGCCACGGGGAAGGAGATGAACGGCAAGAACTTTGCCAAGATCTGCAAGGACTGCACCATCATCGACGGCAAGAACGTCACCACCACGGATGTCGACATAGTTTTCAGCAAAGTCAAGTAAGATTTCGCTCAGGCTCGGTTTTCCACACCTAAAATGTTCTTAGCACAGCATCCCTCTCCCAGTGTGTAACAAACAGGGAAATGTTTCATCATTGACCCCATGATGCTAAATGAAAAGTCAGGGGCTCACAGTCACTTCATCCTCATCAAATTTCACGGCAACCCCTCCAGATGTTTCACCAAAAGCCCCAAATGCTGACTTCACGCTGCTGCCAGAGGAAGTCAAGCCCTGAATCGACGCCGAGGTATTTCAGCGTGCTCACTGTGTGTTTTCCCTCAGGGCAAAGTCGGCTCGCGTAATCACGTTCGAGCAGTTCAACCAGGCCCTGACGGAGTTGGCTCCCAAACGTTTCAAAGGCAAAAGCAAAGAGGAGGCGCTTCAGCAGCTCTATGGTCTCATCGTTGGTAAGGAGCCAACCAACGTCGGAATCACTGTGAGTCCTTCGCCAAAGTTACATGTCATGCTCTAACTGACCCACCACCGTTACGACTGATTGATAATGCTTGTTTGTTTTATTAGTTAAGTTTTCCTGTGAATTTGAGCTTCTGATGTTTTTAGAGAGTGGCGAAGGCGGCGGCGGTGGACAGGCTGACCGACACCACCAAATACACCGGAACGCACAAGGAGCGGTTCGACGACTCGGGCAAAGGGAAGGGAAAGGCCGGCCGCGAAGACCTCCCGGACACCAGTGGCTATGTGGCAGCTTACAAGGGCAGCGGCACTTACGATGACAAAGTGAAAGAAGCATAATCCTGCTGACGGATGATGAAAAACTGGTTTAACCGATAACCTGAATTAGGGTCGATAAAAAAAACACACATAAATGCATTGGCTACTACTTTTTGAAGACAAAATGTAGTGTACCGTGTTATTCCAGTGGGCCGAGCATTCACCACACTTTTAATGGAGAATTAATGAGAAAAAAGACATAAATGGAGTTTCAGGATTTTCACAAGACAACCGGGATGAGAAACTCACAGTGCTCTGTATATTTTCAGCCAAAAGATAAACTGTACTCGTAGCCGAGCGTGCTTTAAAGAAACTGACTTTGCTCTGTAGAATAGTTAACACTGTGCCTTACAAGTGATGTAGCCAGCAGTGTGAACGCTCTGATATACAGTAATGCTGCTGCTGTTCTCAGTTACCTTCATGCTTTAACAAATGAAGCTCCTTCGCTTGCTGCGCTTATCGCTTTATATTTCAGTGCCTTTTGCTGCATGACCAATCGTTATTGTTCTTGTCATGGAATTTATTCACGTCATTAAATGTAATTTAATATGCTACATGAAATATAGAAGTACAGTATGTATAAAATGTAATGAGAAGTGAAGAACAAAGAATAAGTAAATAAACAGGCTCGTCCTGCCTTGAATGGACTTGAATTAGGCTCAATAATGAATGGTTGTAAGTCTAATTAACACTGTATCAGTCTATTTTGCCGTGGACATGAGTGCTAAGTACCTGGATTGCCTCTCTGACTTGTTGCTGGTGTACTTGTTTGGGAGATTCACACACGTGTTCCTGTTTGGGGATTTGTTTTAGGTGGCATTAGTTGTCGCTGCTCTTCGATCCACTGCTTTGTTGAACAAATATTTTCCACAAATAAAGTCTGTTGCATTAGCTGCTCCTGTTCGTTCAGGTTTCTGTGTGCCTTCGCCACAGGTGCCGTAGAAAGCACCAGTTCTGAGGACAGTGACGCTTTTGTGGCATTCATTTCACACTCATTTGTAGGCAGCGATAAGAAAACAGGATGGTCCACTCTCACCTGATTTGGATCCTGGGGAAACTGGTCAGGGGACTGGGATTAAATGTTTTGTCTGCTCCTGTGCGCAGACACTTGGTTCAAGAGGAAGCCTGTGTGGGTGTTTGTCCCCAACTACCTGTAACTAGGGTGGACATTTGGCCATTCACTTGGCTGGGGAGTGTGTCAGGACCGGCACGTGTCCAAATGTTGTAACCCAGTAGTCATCCGTCTTGCTGAAACATGCAGTTGTTGTCTAGAAGTGCTTCCTACCCGTCCTGACATGCAATGAATCGCCCTGCTTCCCAGACCTCCTGGAAGGGTCCGCATGATGTCGTTGTCCCATCTGACAGGGGGTCACCTCCTGAGGGGGAGGAGGAACTGGCAAACGACGATGCAATTTTGAGGGGTTTTCTAGAAAGGTCTGAACCCCCCACTGAAGGATTTGTGGCAGTTTGCCTCCAGTTTGTGCTCGTGTTTTTAAAAAGGTGGCCAGTGCTTGCTGCACCTCATCTGCAGCTCTTTGGTGATGCCTGTAAGGCAGGGACTGGAGATGAGCTCATGCTCTCTTGTATTCTGTTTTCCTGCTCTTAAAGAGCTCCTATAACCCGATTGAGGTTTCTTAGAGGGAAGCTGATGCTAGCATCAGAAATGTTCAGGTGGACTGTCTGCCTTATGTTACAGTTTGCTACAGATTGCTTTTGCCTCAGGTGGGACGGTTGGTTGTGACATTTAACTATCAGCACTCCTCTTGCTGTAGTGTGGTTTTTCTTCTGCAGGTTGCTCGCAGGTGGAGATGGGCGGATTCATCTAACCTGATGTCTTACACGTGGCCAGGCTGGGCCCAGGTTATTTATTCTGGTTCATTCTGTCTTTGTCTTTCCACATCACCATCCACCCTTTTGCTCTGGTTTTCCTCTGTTGTTGTTGCAACCACTACTGACTTACAGACTAAAGAGTCAAATATTATGTTGCTTTTGGCTTAGTTTGAAATAAAATATTGTTTAAATTCCTTGAAATCTTGTGTGGTCTCCCTCTTTGTCGAGTTTACAGAGCTGTAACAACTGTACTGATGAATCTACAGTAGAAAATACTCTCACATTGTCTTTACTCCATATTTTTCCTTACTGACATTATGCTCTGTCTCTGAGAATTAAACTCTAAAAACTGCATTTCAAGAGAAGAGAACGTAAAATTTTATATATATAAATGCACCAACATGATGGTGTTATACTGTTATATCACACTTCATTCATTTATTTCACTGACCTGTGTGGGATGCTGCATTGTAGCATCATAACAAAAGATAATTAAGAAGCATTTGTTCATAATTTGGGGAAATATTGTTAGAACATACATAATAATATCCTCAAAACCAACTTTTAGTCGCTGGCATTAGCTTTAACAGACAGGAGGTGGATTTTCAGTATCAGAAAATAAAAGAAAACTATTTCTCAGGTAATATTCTCAGTAAATAACTTTAAAGCAATGAAGGTTAAAGATAACAACCCTCATCTAAGCCCTGCAGAGATATCTGGGATCGGGTTTCTTAACATAAAGAGTCCTTGAGGAACAATAAACACTCAGTATACACTCATCCTCCTGCCTGGACCCTCCTTGTAATGTGACCCTGATGGCATTTATGGAGCCATTTTAACAATGCTCCTCGTACGGTGCACATGTTTAAAGATCGCTTTCCTCCTCTACCTGTCACACTATAGAGGTGAGCTGATAAGCATCACCTGGGTTTTGTGTGGATTCTCCATTGAATTTCATAATACAGCCTGCACTCTCTACATTGCCACGCTGAACTCATGCTGAGCTCCCAACGCATATGAAGAAATAATCCAGTAAATTCATTCCATATGGTAAAACTTTGTTGAGTAATAATTTGTGTTGTGAAAAGTTACTTTTCTTCTTTTCATCTATTCAAATTTGCTGCTGGTTATCTGAGATGAAGATTCTTTCTATAAAGACGTGCAAATAAAACCTGCATTACATCACCTGCACTGGACTTCAGGGTGAAGTTGTTCGTTATGCTGGGATATCACTCCACCACATGTTTGTCCACCGTGCCTGTGGATAGGTGCTGGACGACCAGTGTACAGGTTTTGGGGCTTTTCACTGAGAACAAGTGCATGTTGCATCTGGGAAGGATGAAAAGTAGCCTGCTTTTAGAGGAAGTAGCTAGAAAAGCCATTACAAGTACACTTTTGTTTTTTGTGCTTAATTTTAAAATATGTTTGACATATACTTTTTTAAAAAAAGTACTTCCAACTAGATGTCATTAAGTTATTAATTCTAATTCTGCAGTACTTAAATTGGTATTTCAAAGTACTTTGTGTAAGTGTGTTGTAAATTGCACTTACGTGTACTTTTAGAACATGCTGTAAATTACAAATACTTTTATTAGTGTACTTATGAAAAGTATTTCAAGTCACTGATTTTGAAATCACTTCATTTTAGGCATATTTAAGTATATTTCCAACACATTGGTGATACTATACAATACAGTACTGTAAGAGTGCTTTAAATACTCATGAATACTGATTTGCACTGGTGTACTTCCTTACATCAGTACTCAAGGACTACTTGAGTACAGTGTATTTAAAGGTGACAAAATATAGCACTTAGTACATTATTCAAAAAGTATAATTTAAGTATAATATTTTTTCACCTGGGGGTGGAAACGACGAGAATAAAACCAAGACAGTTACACTACAGACTGCAAACCCAAAACCCTGAGTCAAAGACGCTAAAAAGCTCACAGGGGGACTGTATAGTCAATTATCTGTGGGTTCAGATACAAGCTAAAACTTTCAGAGTACTTGTAGTCATTTGATCCATTGCTAGTATAAAAATATTCATTATAGCAGCTGTAAACACAGCTATGGCACATCCAGAATAAGAGCGGAGTTTGTACAGAGTTTGGATCAAATATTTATACTTCAAGAAGACAGTCTTATAGAAAATCAAAAACGAGCTCACTAACCTACATGTTGTGAGACAGATGAGGTTCCGGTCATGTGCAGCTCTACAAATCTCACCCTTAATGGTGCAGTATTACAGAACTGTAATGTCTTAATTGCAGGTAATTAGACAATAAATCACAATAAATCGTTCAGCTCCTATGACCTAAAAAACATCTCTGCTGCTCATTAAACAGACTTAAATAATGTTACTATTCAAGGCAACACTTTCCATTTCAATCTGCTTTCTCATGGACTGACAAAAAGACTTACACACACTAGTGGGAACAGCAGCCTTCTAGGACCTTCTTTGACCCAGTGTCATCAGTATCCAGGGACGGGTGCAGAGGGAGGACACAGCAGGCTTATCATAAACAACAAGCTGAGCAATTCTATCAGCCAACCTGACACCTCTGACCTAATAACCAACATATACACACAGGCTCTGTAAGATACAATCTGTAGGAGATTTTGATATACACTGGGGAGCTTATCAGGACGGTCCCTGCTGAAACCTGCCCTCACAGGTCACACCCAGCTCGAGGAGCACCTGGCTGGAAGTGTGGATGGGAGGGGAATCAATTTAGTGAAACAGACCGTTCATGGATTACTGGCCCACTCCACCCACTTGGAAATAAAAGTGAGGTAAAAAGGAGCATCTCTTACAGGCTAACTGCAACACCCCAACGTCCTCACTGTGTGTGCCTTTTTACCTTTCACTGTTCATCACGATTACTGCTGCTTTAAACGCTGGACTATAAGATTTTACGTGGATACAGGTTGAAGAGGACGTTCTGTACTAGACTGCAGTGAGTACAGTTTGTTTTACTGTATACTATACTATACAGTTAGTGCATAAGCATGCATAAGTTATTGTGTCTTTTCTTTCCCCAACCTTGTTTACATCCTTTAGCACAGCTGGATACAGCTTGAATTTTAAATTAGAAATTGAATCCTCTCCACAGTGAGACAGATGCACATAATAGTATACACCAGAGACTATAAATGAATGTTGTTTTTTTTTTTAGTTTTTTAGTCGGTTACTGTATAGCTACTGTATAACTACAAACTACTGTGTCTGCAGGCACTTCCTTGCGTTGTGAGATGAGAGTTGTAGCATGCACTCTGTTCGCCTTGGTCCTGCTGTGGGACAGCGTGAGAGCCGAAAATACTATCAGCAGCCTTCGAGCGGCGGCAGGTAAACCAATCTGTTATTCAGCTACTGTGCTGAGTATTACTTCACATGCTGAAAAACAGCTGAGGCTTAACAGGGCATGCTGGCTAAGAGCCCTTTTGCTGCACATTGTGGATGGGGGGCAAAGATACAGAGGAAGGAAGAAAAAGAAGTCTTTATATCATGTGTGGACTTTGTGCCCATCACAGGCAATATTGGATATAGTGAGGTCTCTTTTAAATCTTATTTTGATGCACACATACAGTAGATATCACAATTCTCCCATCATGCTCAGCTCAAAACACCCATTAATTTCTCTCCAGTTCAGTGCATGAAATGTGTTGATGAGTCCTTCCCTTCCTTTCCATCCACATTTGCAGTTGCGTGGAAGGGGGAGCTGCCGTGCACGAATTGGGACTGTGAGTGTGCGTTCAAGCGCCAACGGGGCTGCTGCTGCGCCGCGGGTGAGCTCCGAGAAGTGGAGGATCAGGTCTTCGCAAGAGTGATGGACCTGTTGACCAGCATGTCCCAGCTGGGTGACAGCATCCTTGAAGTCATAGGTACTCTGGAACACGGGCACTGATGGAAACAGGCCACAGAACCAAGAGGCTATTCTGATTAAGTCCATATGAATGTGATTATAGCTGTTGAACACTTTTGTGTTGTTTTGAGGTTATTAACTACAGCCAATACTGAAGCAACAGTGTCACCTGGTCGTATTTTAGATTATCATGAAAGTACCTGAAATACGAAAGTTGTTTTTTTGTTTCAACTTTAAAGCTACCTTGAATGAAAAGTCATCCTTGCCTCATAATCAGTTGAATTATCATTGAATTGTAATCAAAAGCTGCGGTAGCGGTCGCTAGGAGCAGTTCACTTTACGCATCGATTAAAGACATGTGTTGTTGAAGAGTTGTCTCTCTAAGTCAAAGTGTTGATCTCCATCATACTTGTAGCCTTTCTTCTGATGCTATTTTTCAAAACTTTTGCAAGAAAGCAAGTAAGCTATGCAAGGACGATGTGCCCATCTTCTTTCCCACCTACTTAAGGTCTGATTAGTCAAAACGTTTCTCTAAAAAGCTTTTTGTGACCTTTTTGAATTGGTGAACAGATCTGACATGTGGGATTCAGAGGTCTGGGAGAGATACATGTGACATGTGATGTGATCAAAAGCTCCAGATCAGCTTGGACCATGACGTGAGGCTATTCTGTCTCACGCCATGGTCTGTGAATGTGACAATACTAACATATGAGCACGTCCTTCCCTGTTGGCTTGTCTCTGTCTCAGGAGGGATGAGGGTTGCGTTCACGGCCTCCATGAGCGGCAGAACAAACTGCTTCGGACCTTTCACCAGGAACAGCCCCATTCCTTATGATGTAATCACCCTCAACCATGGCAGTGGATATAACCCCGCCCTGGGTAAGTGCTCACAAGTGCCATGCAAACGTGTTGTCCAACCACGAATCATGTATTCAATGTATCAATTTAAATTTAACATAACATTATTCGTTCCAGGCATATTCACAGCTCCTCGTTCAGGACTGTACTCCTTCTCCTTCTCGGTGTATTCCAAGGTGGCCAAGGAGGGCGAGAGGATGTACTACAAGGTGCAGCTCATGAGAAACAACGAGGTGGTGGCATCTATTTGGGAAGACAACAGAGAGGACTCAGAAGACAGCAGCTCCCAGACTGTACTGCTGTCACTGCAGCGGGGAGGTCAGGTCTATCTAGAGCTGATGAACGGCAGACAGATATGTGGCATCGTCGAGGGCTTAAACACCTTCTCTGGCGCCTTGATTTACTCCACTCTCGCCTAAAATATTGATGTATGTCACTGTGGTCTAATGTGTCTGGCTGGTCCAAAGCTTCTGAAAGTGCACTCAAATTTACATATGTGTTTTTGTTTTTTTTCAAAAGTAAAGCTGAAATTACAACATGAAAATAAAGACGACCATAAAATACATGTTTTGACGCACAGTAATGCCTTAAATGTTACTGCACTGGGTGGGATCTTTTTTTTTCTTTTCGAAATTTAATAAAAGATAGAATCAAATGCATTTCCGAGAATAAATTCATGTTTTTTTTTTTCTTAATGAATAGTGAAATTAAAGGATAGTGGCTTTAATACAGAATGAATGGCACCACACTAAACCCTATCAGCTATAGGGCATACAAGCAGTTGTTTACCTATTTGCTAGTATGATGACTGCAGAGTACTAGTGCAGAGATCTGTCCACGATTATCAATCAAGTGCCATCCACAAAATCTGGAACAGTGGAGATCTCGGGAACTTGATAATCATCTGTTGTGAGACGAGCCTAAGGTCCTTCAGTCTATTACTGTAGCTCTGATCCGGGACTGTGTACTACATATCATGGTCCCTCCTGGCTAACTCCTGGAATGCAATTAAGTCTCAGTTTCTGAAGGAAATCTTATTTATTTTAAAGACTTAAAAGCTGGAGGGAAAATGACATTAGATGACTGCAACAGAAAACATTATTTACTGTGACACAGAGAAGCCCCTTCCATTTAAGTCAATACAAACCATGTAAAAGTCAAGCACGGCACAGAGCTCCTTCCTGCCTCACCAGCTAATGCTGTTCTGCAGCTGGGTGCTCAGTGCTGTGCACTTGGGGCAGAAAGATATAAATGAGACTACAGTTGTAATTATTAGAACTGGTGCACCAGTATTCACTTGTATTATACAATCCCAGATCAAGGCTATCCGCTGAAACATTCTCTTTAAGCCTCTCATGAACTCTCTCCTCAAATGTGCGTTTGTGTTAACCACATTTTCACCGTCATTTCACACAGCGTCATATCACTCGACGTGCCTTTCCATTATGTCTGTGAATCACTCAACCCATCCAAAGTTTCTCCACCAAAGTCAAACTCACAGCATTTTGTAACGGACAGGTTCCCTTCATTTCCCAAGAATAAGAAGCAGTGGTGGAGGAAGTATTCAAATCTTTTCAGCACTAATACCACACTGAGAATACACATCGAGTATCACCTTGCACTCAAAACCTCACATACGTGTGTATGTATGATCAGTAAAATGTACTTAAAGTATCAGAAGTAAAAGTATTCATTGAGTAGTAAAATGTTTCCTATTTTTTTTAGATTGATACTGCTGCATTACTGTGTATGTTACATGTTACTGCTCTATATGGTACATAGGCAGTGACAGTGGTGAGGGGTTTTAATCTCTTAAATTCAGTCATTTTTATCAATTGCTGATCTAAATTTTTTTTTTGGTATTGAATGGTCCTGCTCCTAAATACCTGGTAGCAACCCCCTGCCCTGCTAGCAACCCCCAGGTCACAGGTTGTGACTAAGGGTGATCAGGCTTTTGCTATTAGAGCCCCCACACTATGAAACAGCATTGTATCATGAAAGAAATCTGAGTTATTTAATGTAAAGCACCAATGAATTAGAAATACGAATGCAGATAGGAAGTATTTGAATAGAAACTGCCATGCAATGCAATATTATGCAGATAAAATATAATAAGATATAAAATGTATGTTATGTAGAGGAAAAAAGTGGAACGAAAAAAGACCATTGCTGGCATATATAACTTTATTTCAAAACCACGTTCAATGCACATACAGTACATTAGCTCATCTGACAACAAATGGTTACAAACAGATGAAGAAAATTGTGTTGCTACTAAGGCCTTTACATTACATTAAAGTATATGCTCAGCTGCTTTTGTAACACAAGCTTGAGTTTGGGCTGTTGTTTACCCACTTTCTCACTTTGAAGGCTGAGTGAAAATAGCATTTCACTGCTCAAAGCTTCTGACAAAGGGCTTCTTAGCAAAGAGACAGAGCAGAGTTGGAAACTATGTGTTAAACTATTCTGTACTGTATAACAGAGTAAATAACAGGAACAGCAATCAAGTGTAGTTACACCTGAAAGCAATTTAGACATAAACAATTCCTTACTTGGAGTTTCTTAGTCCTCAGGATGTAGTGGATAGGATGGAAAGCCCCAAACCAAATCGTAACGCAGTACGCCAAGGGCTGCGCAATGCACAGTATTTCCTTTTCTATTTTCCCAGCCAGGGGGACCATAGTGATCAGAGGTAGATAGCCGAAAAACAAAATCACCACGAAGATCAGGACGATATTGAATGCCCTTTTCTTGATCAGGTTGGACCCCTCCCTCTCCCCTTCCCCTGGCGAGGGCTGTTTCAGAGCCCTAAGAATTGATAAGCAGCAGAAAGAGCTGACGATAAAGACGGAAACAAAAAGTGTCACGTTTATGCCCACTGGTACCGGGCTTACACTGCACATCAACATTTCGACTAGACCAAGAGGGATGGTTTCCAGCCAGACAATGCAACAAAAGCTCATCCTGTAGCGCAGGGGTTTATACCTGAGGTACAGCACAGGGTGGACGACTGCAAAGTAGCGTTCTACACAGACGTTGCTCTGGAATTGAATCTTGACTGAGAATATAACGCTGATGAGTTTAGTCAATGCAAGTTTCACATCAGAGTTGGTTATGACAATTAGTATCTCCATGAATCCAAAAAGCAGCTCTGTGAGGACCAAGTGGAACTCAGAAACGTCCATCCTGTCTGTCCAGAAGACAGGAGATGATATCATCAGCCACAGGACCCAGCCATTGGCGGGCAGAAAGATCAGTGTGTAAGGCAGAATTGCAGGGATATAGATGGGAGACTCCAGACAGAAAACACAGTCTGTGAGGTTTTCTTCTCCTGCCGTGAGGTTTTGCATGTTTCCTGGAAAGAAGTGCAAGGGGAAAAAAGCAGTGTAGAGGAAACGCTTTTTCAACAGTCTGACTCAGCTCAGCTCTTTCTTAATGACGACAACCTGGTCAGTGGAATCCTTTAAATCCAGTTATCAAGGGGGACAGTGTGAGTATGTCAGCGACTCGTACATACATGTAATTTGCAAGAGAGGAAGGGCATTTTCTCTTCACTTTTTAGCCATTACCCCAAATCTTTTGCCTAGGCCTGTTTTATAAACTGAACAAACCCACAAACTGTCCAGTGAATTTCTCCATTGTCAGATCAATAAAGTCTTATCTTATCTTATCTTAATCACGCTTTTTGTCTGCGTCACTAAATGTCCGTCTCTAAACAAATCTGTGCTAAAGTGTCAAGAGTGACTCTCAATAAAATCTACAATTCACAAGATGAATACATACAAGCTAATGAACAAAGAAGAGAGCTGTCCAGTATGTGATAACTCTGGCAGCAAGATGAAGAAAGTGATCTCATTTACTGTTTCACATATTGCCTGGAAAGAGAAAAATAAAGTCTAGAAACATGAAAGCACTAACCTTGTCTTTCCCTGAGTTCATTCCCAAATGTACAGGAGGAGCTCCAGCTTCAATCACATCAGCCACAAAACATCTGTTTTCATCTGCTGATCGGTAAACAAATAACATCGACGAGTAATCCATTCCTGCATGCAAAGCCTGCATGGGCGTTTAACAGGTGCTGTGGTTGGTGCATATGAAAATAAACCGTGCTATGTGCAGCTACCATGGAAAGATGGAGAAGTATACAGGAAATGCTTTCAATGCAATATATTTGATTTAGTTGTCGTATTGATTAGAATTATTTCTAGTATACAAAACAAGGCTAATGGGTTTAAAACTGCTGAACTGAAGACATTCAGCAAATAAATATGAAGGCTGATCTGTATGCCGCTCTGCAGTTTAGATCTACTGTGTGCTCCCTGTAAGGGATGGATAAAGAAACAGGACCAAACTGAATCAGAGGCTCCTGTTGATCTGGATTACATCACTGAACATCATATAAAACTTTTCATGCTCAGATATTTTACATGCCTTCGATATTTGCTGAGAGAGTCTCATCTTTTCTTCGCTTCAGATCATTTTTTGCACAACCTTGTGCTTTGTTCAGGACATTTGAAATGTCTCCCATATGCTTTTCTTGCGTAGTCATTTGCACCAGACTATTTTCATCAGTTTGACCACAGCCAATTAAGGACGTCACCTCCATTATCCCATTCAAGGACATCCTAAAAGTCAAAGAGCAGAATATTTCGGAGTGAATCGTTTATTACTTTTATTGATCACTGATACATCACTGTCAGGTCTTAAATGGGAGGGCAGTTGTCCACCGGGACGGTTCTGAAGTTCCTGCCGTGATGTGTTTATGAAAACACACATTGCAGCCTGCTGACTGCTTCATGCGGTTTGTTATCTAACATTACAGGTTCATGGAGTTCAACCAGGTAGGAAATGAAATGACAATACAGTAGCTGGTTAATACACACACGCACACACACACACACACTTTTCGATTGTTCCACTTGAGATAGATTAAGTTATTAAACTGAACACAGACCGTGTTTCGTATTATTAATGAATGAATTAATTAGTTATTAATTATTTTGCTTGTTAATTAATTAATCCCAAATCTATTGATCAACTTGAAGAATGTGATGGGTGCTAAAGCTGCATATTAGTAATCCCCATTCTCATTTTTTTGATCACAAATTATATTTGATTGATGAGCTTTTTAGTACACTGCCATTATTCTTAAATGTCCACCAGGGGCCAGTGTTGGCCAAATTCATTCAAATCACATTTTGATTACTAACCAGCAAAAGTACAGTGGTTGAATTACTTTCTGTTACTCAGAGCAGCTCTGTCGAAGGTGCCTTCAGACGACACTGTGGTTGAACAAGCAGCCTGGCAACAGTCGGTAGGTATATAGTCCTGAATGTCTTCAGTGACTGCCCAACTAAGACGATGCAGCATGTAAAAAATGCAACTCTAAAGTTACTGGAAGGCAACCCACACAGCACTTCTGTTTACAGCCTTGAACTTCTAACATCTTAAAGATTCGGCAACAGCCAGCCATTGTCCTCCATCATCTGTGACTGTAACAGAAGCCCTTTAACACAGCTGCTGAACTTGTAAGTCGGTGAATAAACCATCACACAATGAAAGCACGGAACCAGCATTATTGCACTGAGCAGTTTAATGACAAGTGTTCACTTGCAGGAATTTTTACAATGTTTAAAATGTTCCTGAAGAAAAGTGTAACACATAAGCCTGCAATGACCACACAAACCCGAAGCACAAAGATACAGATTGTAGAGAATGCACTATGTTGTATAACATTCAGTTGTGACAGGAGAGTAAGAATGTTTAAAGATGGTTTAAAGAATGCCTTCCCCCACCTGCTGGACTCTCACGGGTCCAGAAGTTTGCAGTTCAGATTGCTCCGAACGCCTGCACTTTCCAGGACGTAGACGACTTTACAATCATTCAGACCTTGAATGTTAACCTTGCCATTAATTATCTCAGTTATCTTGAACATCTCATAGGGGGGGATGAGCACTTCTTCCTCATCGTCATACATTGAATAACTCTTCAAAGAGGCACCTGAACAGGTCTTGATTTTAAAGCAGGTCTCGTTACCAAAATTTGTCAAGTCTGTGCTGTAAGAGCTGGAGGCAAAGGAACCAAACCGAATAATCTGGTGGACTTTGCCAGTAAACCTAACACTGGCACGCCTGTAAGTGGTGTGACAGTAGTACTTGCTATTCAATATCTGTATGGCAGATGTGAGCAGGAAATGTAAAGAGTGGAACTGGAATGAAGACCCGTAGATGCTCTTTTCTGTCCGGACTGCAGTATTAAAGGGCCTGTACAGTTTGTCAGACGTATAAGCACAGATTGCCTTTATGTGATCTTTGGTTAGAGCCATGTGCTTTGTGTGCTTCAGTTTCTTTTTAGCACATTTCTCTGCTTCACTCCAGACATCTGCAAATGGTCTTATGTGCTTTTCTTCCTTAATGTATTTGTACTTGACTATTTTCATCATTGCGTCCTTGCAGCCAAAGTACATGTCATCAACTGAATCTTCAACCATGCTCAGCGGGATGCTTGGGACGGCATCTCGGACAGTGAAGTTGAAACGGATCTAAAAGGGAAAGAAAGAAAATGATGAAGAGGGAGGTCATTGGACAGACACTAATGAAACTTTACTGTGAGTGTCTTTTTAAAAACCCGCCCTGGGTGCTGAAATTGTTTTCCTGAGTGAGGTCATGCAAACCCACTGTCACGCATTTTATTGAATAGGCCTAAACTCTCCAAGTTCAATGATCTATGGTATCAGGTAACACTGCCACTATAATAAATAAGCTAAAGTTTGACTGCACAATTTGCTTTCTGCAGTTTTGACTAACAAAAGCTATGTTTGTATTTTAAAAAGCCAGTTTAAGGACTCAGTCGTGCTTGTTTTTAAAGCACAGCTTGTCATCCAGCCTCAAACCAAGCTATATCTTCATCCTCCACTCACCGTCATGGAGTCAACAGGCAGCATCCAGCAAAGGAGAAAACACAGTGGAGCAAAGATTGCCTTCATCACTGTCATGAAAACTGTTCCTGAATCAGAGTCGACAACAATGAACAGTATTACACTATATACAGTGTATATGTGTGTAAATGTGTCTCATTTTTTAAGTTGTGCCACTGTATGCTTTTTTGGAGTGCAGTAATATCGATGCATAACTACATGAATGTAATTAACATTACTGGCCAATGCTAAACTCTTCTCAGAAGGTTGATTTGAAAGCTCAACTCACCAGCCTTCAGGATGAGAAGATGTTGTGCAGTAAGTCAACCCCTCAGGTCAAAGGTTTTGATCAGGCAACTGGTCCTCGGCATGTGTTCAGGACTTGCTTTCATCTCTATATATACACCTTGGCTTGGTGACCAGACGTGTCACATGTCCTCACACACACGCATGTGTGTGTTTGTGCGTGTGTATGTGCTGTGTATCATTTATCTGACATGGGTGTGTTTCTGAATGGTTTAGTCAGAAACGGACAAACAGCCCGGAAACCAAAACCAAGTAACAGAACCACAAACGCTCAAGCGGTGTCTTTCAGTGTAAAACCAGACATCATTACTCTTCTATATGTTTGAACAGAATAATAATATTTCGGTGTGTTATACAAATTTCAAACACATAGATAACATTGCAGATGCATGTGGCAGTCAGTGAGAGAGATGTCATATTCAACCCTTTTTCATACAGTATATTTGGTGGGATTATGCAGAGGAAATGAAAGTAGGCCAAAGTGAAGTAGTATGATCTTTAAGATGTGCTGTAAGACAGAGAGGTTGTCTTTAAGGTAATGGTGTTTCTGTATTGGGTTATGTAGGTTCTGGGCTCACAGGTCCCAGTCTTAGACTGAAACACAGAACTTTACAACTACATGATGCTCATCTTAAAAAGAAAATTCTTAGATTATCTTGAACCAGTGGTGTCCACACACTGCCTCACACCTTCATAGTCTCTGTTCCAGCCTCTAACCACACTGATGACATTCCTCCTTCTGCGTCATGTGGTAACACAAGCTGACATGGAACACATCACTGTTCATTTCTCATATCGCCTATATGCGAAAATTACTCTTTAAAGCCAGTCATGAATTTGTGAATTCACTCACTTTGACATTATTAGGAGTGTGAGTGATGGCAAATTACAAAGGTTCACTATCACATAAAAGCTGCAGAGTGAAATTTCTGATTTTGTTAGAAGAATTGTGAAAGAACTGAGAGCTTTGACTGTCCTGTTTTATCTGGTAACATGTAGAAATAAGAAACATAACTGTAGCTGAATGGTTGCAATATACAAAAAAACTGCTTGATGTTTTATTGCGATCTCATTTTTGAACCTGTAGTTGCATTGCAAGATGTGAAGTAACAAAGTACTTATTCCTGAGTACTGCACTGAAGTATTATGCCTTTAAAGTACTGCAATTGCACCTAAATTTTACTTTTTGACTGAATTCTGTCCTTTTTACACTGCTGCGATAAAATAAAATAAAAACTCCTCACAATGAGTCAAAGAAGTTGCTCACTTCATGTGTGGGAATGTGTCATTTCACTGAAGCTGCCACCTGTGGTTGAGCTGTGGAGCTAAGAGGAAACACACACACACACACACACACACATCAACCACACAAACCAAAATATACTTGCTGTGCATGTACATATTTCTATGTTTTTGGATTTTAACAAAGTTTTCAGATAGATGTATTATTTAGTGTTACTGCAACTTTCTGTTCTGCTCTGATCTCTTCCAATAATACAAGTGTGTCCTTCAGTTTCATACCAAGAAAAATGCTATAGACCATCCTCTCCCTATCGATAATCTCTCTTTGTGCAGCTCTTCTGCTTTTTTTCTGCTGAACTGAACTGAACTACTTGAAGAAGCTTGTAACCACTCTGATTTGATCCGATACTGTATCTGTCTTTGAACTAATCAGTGGTTCTGCAGGAGAGAAAACATCTAACTGTAGCCCTTTGTCTGTCTGTGCAGAGAGCCTGGCTCCGCTGCCGTCTGTCTGATGACATGTAGTACAACTTGCCCTACATTTGCATGAAAAGCTGCATCAGCATCAGCTCCCCCTGATCTCTAAAGCTGCATATTCACTTTGTTCATGGTCTTTTTCTTCTTCTTCTTTTTCATATTCACCCTTGTTTGATGAAAACTCAGAGAAGAGTTTCCATTTCTTCTTTAGGGAAGAAATGGAGGGAGGAGGAAAATGTTGAAAGTGGTGGGAAAGAAGGCAGGTTGCAATATTAGCAGATGAGGGAAGGGTGTGCGGATAAGGAAAGGAAGGAAAACAACTAAGGAGGGAGGAAAGAAGAAGATGCAGAGGGAAAGGATGGAGCAGGTCAGGGGATGAAGAGGTAGGTGAGTGGAAAATGGAAAATATAAGTTGGAAGTAGGAAGGAAGTGGGAGAGTAACAGGTCTTTGACAGTGTGACAAGGAGCTGACCTGAGTGATTTAAAGCACAAATTGAATCCTCAATCTCAGTGTGGCAGACCGACTGCCAGAATACAAATGCAGGGTTGAAGCTGCCGCTGTGTCAGGGCAGGTAAGGTCATGTGAGCTGGACTGAAAGACAGCGGCCAGGGAAATGTATTCAGAGTTTCTCTATGAGTATGTCAAGCATGGCTTTGGTGTGAGCCAACAGTAATATTTGGATCTGAAGCAGACAGTTTCCTACTTCTTTGCAGAGCACACAGTCATGATATATCATTCATATATGAAATAATTTGCAATACATGGGACATTTCAATGTTTAAATTTGTAGTACCTCAAGAAGTATAATAGTAAGACTCCAATGAGAGAGCAACACTGAAATATCATAGACAAGACTAAACTGCTCAGTTTCCCCCAGATGTTCAAGGGAGTATGCATTGCTTTCACTGTTGAAAAGCAAAAATGAAGTGATGGTGTCAAACAACAACGTTTCTAATATTTTCACACCTGTAGTGTTTCTGATCTCATGTTGCTCGCTGACACTTGCGGGAACTAGCTGATGCACATTTTGTTTGTCAAGCAAGGTTTTAGGAAGTGTCATGTCACGGTCTCTGCCCGTTACTTAGTGCTCACACCTGTCTCTCTCTCTGCCTACGGGCGCATGAGTAGGGGCGGAGCCGATCTCCTCAGGAGTGAAACCAATTACACACACCTGACACTAATCAACCCATCAGCGCTGGCTTCTTAAGCCGGACCAAACACTCCTCCAGTGCCAGATTATTCCCTCATGTCTCCCATGCATTGTCTCACTCCTAAGGAGAATCTAACCATGCTTCCTGTACATTGTTGTTTCGAGAAGTTATAACAGGAAGGCTCATGCAATTAGAACTTCTCCATTGTTAAATTAAGTTTTAAATTATGTTTTCACATTTGTAGCATTTTATGAATTTTGAAATTCTGAAATTCAGGGTTAGAAAGAAAAAAAAGCTGTTTTGACAGTTTAAAAAAGCCTCCACATCGTCTCAGTGCAGTTAATGTATTCCCTGTCTTCAGACTGGCCTTATAACGTTTAATGAGGAAACCGAACTGTAGCTGACGTCAACAGATATTCACGACACAATCATAAAAATAATGTCCAAACCAGCCACACATGACGGTTCAATGTAATGTTAACACATAAAGCTAAATAATTTGATCCATAGGCCAGCTTTGCTATTTGGCATGTCTCATGGATATGACTGTATCATGTCAGTCTAATGCCCAGAATACTCCACTCACACTGTGACTGCTAAAGGAAACAAATGACACATTTTCCCACCATCAGTGGGGGTCACCAGCCATTGTGTTGCGTTTTACGCGGATGCAGCTGCACTTTACCCACTACAAGAAAGAAGCAACATATTAGACCATATGCAGAACTTCTGTATAATAACAATATTTAAACCTTAAACCTGTTTGCAGGGCCACCAGTTTTTATCATTTATATCAGCTGCCAATGCAAAACAGAGGCCAAAAGCAGATTCTCCAGTCGTCTGAGCTCAAATGTCCGGTGCATGTCGCATGACAATCCCAGAATTCATCACAACATAGACAAAGACATGCGTGGAAGTGAAAGAAAGACAGCTATATTAGACTTGTTTGTCTAGAAAAACCATGTTTCCTGTGAGAAGCCACACTGTCAGTACACTGCATGTGAAAAGGACGGACAAGATACAAGTGCAAGAAGCACACTAAGAATGTCTTTTAGAAACTGTGAAAAGTTCTTGCCTTCATTGATGTACAGTATAATATGTTGGGGAAGTATGAAAAGTTAAGCCAGCAACAATCAAATAAACCCTATGCATGAATTTAGGGGCTGAGGAGAATGTATGGATATATTGTAATGAGCCTGGAGTTTAGAAGGATTGTGTGCACATAGTTTGCTGAACAAGCCTAAACTTCTCAGTTAGTTTTAACTTTGCTTTGCCATTTGAAGAAGAACCGCCGGGCATTTATTTAGCATGCCATGCAGCAGTCTAGATTGCTGCTCCTCCTGCACTCTCCAGGATATACACAAGCTCACAGTCATTCAGACCCTGGTCAAATTTACTCTGTACTTGAGTTCTAATGAACTTCTCATAGGGCGTGGATATGCACCTCAAGCTCTTCATCTTCGAGGTGTGGATATTTTTTCAGGACAGCTCCAGTACAGGTCTTTATTTTAAGGCAGGTCTTCTTACCAACTTCTTCAGCTCTTTTCTCTCAGAGCTGGTGGCAAAGAAGCCAAACTGTGTTATTTGGCTGACGTCGCCCATAAAAACACAGCCTTGGTTTTGCAGTACGTAGAGCGACGTTTTGCATTATTACTGAGGATCTGTGTAGCTGTGTGGATGTCAGCCAGAAATGGAAGCAGTGGAATGAGAAGGAGGTGCCATAGATTGTTCTGTTGGTCCGGACTGCAGCATTGAACATTTAATAAAACCTTTTTTTTTCAGATGTATAAGGACAAATTGCTTGATCCTTAGTTAAAGCCTCTTCCTCTTCATGTATTTTACCTTGATCATTTTCATCATTGTTTCATTGCAGTACATCATCAACAGCATCTCTAACCACTCTCACTGGGATGTCCTGGTTTGCTTGAAGATAAAACTGATCCAGAAGAAGGAGGGAGAAGGAGGGAAAAGATGGGAGGATAGGTCATGAATTAGCAAAATATAATGTAAATAAAAGGCATAATAACAAAGTGTAACTTACATTACGATAACTGACGCATTTGATGCTGAGACGTTCGGTACGACTGCAAACCTGTGTACCGCACTCGACTCGCTCACGATACCAGCCGTTGACACTACCTGTTCATACTGTACCATCTTGGTGAATATTCAAGTTGCTGCTTTGGGGCCTCTGGGCTTGCCAGAGAGAGTGCGGCTCAGATAGCATTTTTCTGTCCAAGAGAGTAGTAACTGACCCCGACTCGAACCTGACAGCCATTATTTTTTTATGTCCAAACCCGACCTAAGCCAGATGCAGTTGATGGAAGAGATTGTGTTGCCCTATCATGCAGGTGTTGTTAGTAAGTCAGCATCCTGCAATAGTATGATTAATTCTGGGGATTTTAGGGACTTTAGAAACGACTGATTGAAAGGATGATACTGTGGATCAATCAATGCTTTCCCGCAAAATGCAACCTGTTTGATCCCATAATCAGAGGATTAAGCAAAAGAGATTTGTTGGCATGGTAAATTAATGCTTCCTTTCCCACTCAAGAATATAATCATTTATACAAAAATAGATTTCAGGAATAAATAGATGTCTTTTGTGTTTCTGTTTCCTTTTGGTTCGTGCTCTCCTGACCCCAAGCTTGCGAGCCAAGTACGATTAAGAGGGCTTTTGTGCTTGATCTCGAAATTAAGAACACCTTCTTCTGAGCTGAAGTTTACCACCAAAATTGGTCAGGTTTAAAGAATTTCCATTGATTTTCAGTCAGCCTAGATGTCACGGGGTGGAATGTATGAATATATATAATACATATATATTGAATAAAATAATGAAACACAGCAGAGCGACCAGAATGTTCTTCTGCACAGGTAAAACTGTTGGACAGAAAAAGATAATATTCACCTGACTTTGAGCAGTGACCATGCTATCCTTCCATCCTGTAATAAGACACGACCTGTTATGTGTGAAAAGTTCTGAGCCAAAACACAAACAAATCTCTTGATAGACTTAAAAGACCACAATGGCTGTTCAGTCAGCCAGCTCATGTGTAATGGACAAGTTTGTGAATATAAAATACGCACAGCAATGAAATTTGGTGTCTGACATAGTCTGCACTGATCAAACCACAGGCAAGTACCACAGGTCAGACTACTATGGAATACCAGATGTGCCCATGATTGTAGCTTCTTTTGGTTACCCTGTCTCCTTATTTGATTAATTAGTGTAGAAACATACAGGACAACTGGGGGAGGGAGAGTCGAGGACGATGTGCAGCAAAGGTCCCTCCCAGGTCAGAAATGAATCAGAGATGTTACAATTACGCGTGTGTGTCACCACAAGGCCACAGGGATCCACCAACGAATAAGATGGAGCTGCCAGAAGCTACTAGTGAACAAGCTTTTCAACTTTGGAGTTTCAGTAAGATGAGGCTGCATGTGCATATGGCAATTTCAAGCGTTACAAGGGGACAATATGTCAACATGTGGTTTGTGCCATGTTCTCACTGACTGTGCCCCAAGTGGCCAAAAAGTCAATTCATGTGACTGATTCATCTGATGAGGCACAAGTAGACCTTGAGTCCAAAGCTGACAATAATGTAATATTCCTTTGCTGTATTTCACCCAGAGCCATCAAAATCAATCATGGAGCCATTATGAGACAAACCACGATGGTGACAAACAATTCATCACACACATCGCCAGCCCGGTACTATGGCGATGGCAAAAGACAATGCAATGTTTGATTTTGTCTGCAAAACAGTTTCATTTGGAGAATGTTGTTGTCCTTCTTCAGCGAGTAGAAAACACAGTGTAAAGAAAATGACAGGCGAGAGAAATGAACTGTGTGAATGAATGAATGAATTTTCTGATGCCTAATTAACAAAACAGGAAGAGAGGAATGGGGATCATCAGTGTTTCAGTACACACACACACACACAAACGCATAAGATAAGATATAACTAAACTGATCCCACACCGAGGAGATTAAGATGTTACAGCAAGAATAAAAAGTAGATGTAGAAAAGAACAAATAGACAACAAAAAGAAATACAAAATAAAAATCAACAATATATGTACATGACATGCAAAAAGAGTACAAAATAACATTGCCTCGAATATTTTAACTGCACATGGTATGCACGAAGGCCAAATTAGTCAGGGGTCCTGCCACGTGCACTGAATATGAATATTAGGTTTGGACATGACATTATTATTAAACATATTGGAGTGGAGCAAAGTGGAATGTTTGTATGTGTGTATGTGTGCTTGTATGTGTGTGTTTGCATGTGTGCATGTACTGCAGTTGTGTTTTGACTCTTAAGCATATCTAGGCTTTTTTGTTGTTTGTTTCTGGTGAACTGAATTTAATTTATAGTTGATTTAGGTGATTGAGTATGTGTATCATGTTTGGTGGCTGTTATTAATTAGAATAGTGGTCTGGTGCTTGATGTTTTTGGGTTATTTTAGAATTTAGAATTTCTAATAATATCTTTCATAATACAAACAGTCGTGGGCAGAGCCAACATTAATTTGCACACAGAGATTAGGGTCTTAAACCATTTTATTAGATTTTCTACTCTGTTAGCCCTTTTTCACAGAAATTTGGACTTGTCATAGTGAGAAATTAAAACATTAACAGTGACTCTGTTGTAGTGTCCCAGAAAGAATCAAAGTGACAATGAGCCAAAGCGCAATACCAGCACCCCGAAACTGAGGCAGCTGAAAGAATTCAGCCATCGTTAATCTTATTACTGCACATGTGCTTTGGCTACTGTGACATGTCAAAATGTCTTTTGTCAAAAGGACTATTAACACGTATGAAGCATTAAAAAAAAGTTCCAGCAGATGGTAGCATCGTCCAACTATTTGGCCCTCAGTTATTGAGTCGCCTGAGCAGCTCTCAACACTGTGCTTCTGTTCGCGAGTGTCTATGTTTGCGTGTGTGCAAAGCATGTGTGGGTATGCCTCACCCCCACAGCATTTTGATTATTTTCAATCTTATCCTCAGCAGAGGCAACACAGTGAGAATGGGTTACAGGGGAGAAGGCAGAGCATGTTGGAGTGATATGGAGAAGAGAGCAGGGAGTATCGAATGGATTGCAGAAACAGAGGGAGGGAGAGGAGATACAAGATGCTCCGAGAGTCGATAAAAGGCAAAGTCGGGGGTAAGCGAGGTGGTTGGTTTTTCAGGAAGACAAGATAAAAAAAAATTTAAAAAAGAACCAGAGAAAGGTAGGCGTCAGTTAGAGAATAGGCATCAGTCTCCTGTTGCACTGCAGGCCCGGCAGAGAGACAAGAGAAAGACAGGCAGAGCCAGGTATTTAGATTGTGAGAGGACTGGAGCACAGCGAGGAAAGAGTGCAAGCAAACAGGGAGTGTGAGGATGCAGGAGGATGGGAGGGATCGGTGGAGGGTAGATGTTTGGTGTAGCTGTGGTGCACCTTGGAGAGCAAGAGAGGAGCACAGTAAAACAGCAAAAAGGGAGAGGTAGAGTGAGGATAGACCCAACAAACTGTGAGATGAGAGTGTGTGTGTGTGGGGGGGTAGTGTTCAATGAATTATGCCAAACATTCCGAGGTGAGAAAAAATAAATAAGTGCAGCTGAAAAATACAGAGGGAAAGGCTGACATGGATGGGAAGGACGCGGAGAGTCAAAACGCAGGGTACAAACTGTATTAATGATTTAGGTACAGCAGAGACACACACACACACACACACACACACACAGAGAGATAGAGAGAGAGAGAGAGAGAGAGAGAGAGAGAGAGGTGGTTAAGAAAGTAGCAGCAAGAGAGATTAAAGTAGAAAAGTCAAAGGGGTAGGAAGAGAAATTATAATGTGAGAGTGTGAAATGTGAGTCGATGAGCAAAAAGGAAGAGGGATGTAAGGAAAGAGAGAACTAGGATAGAAAAGTGGGGTTTGAGGGGAAGGAGGAAAGTAAGAGAGTAGGAAGGGAGGGAGTGTTAAATAGAGAGGGTTTGCAACAGGAAAATAAAAGCCAGGGGAAGGAGCAAATATGAGAAATTGTGGGAATGATGAGCTAGAGAAAGCTAGGGTGAGGAATGGTAAGAAGGAGGAGATGACCAGAATGTAAGGAATGGAGCTTGGGAAGGAGGTACAAGGAAGAAGGAGAAGGAGCCAAGGAGGGACAGAAAGTAGGAAGAGGGAGAGTGTGGAAGTAAAGCAGGGAAAGAAGCATGAATCCTTGCAGAGAGAGAGGAGGAAATCCATCAGAGCGTTGGTGAGGATGACAGAAAATGGAAAGAGTGGAAGACAGAAAGAGGAGGAAGGGGAAGGAAGAGGAACAACGAGCAGAGCCACGTGTCCTCCTGCTCAAAGGGAGAGAGGAGAAGGTTTGAAGAAAGACGGAATAGGGAGAAGAGATGAAAGTGGAATATTTACCATTTATACTGGCTATTGCAGCATGAATGGAAGGATACATTACAGACAATGAGAGAGCGGGGTGCCCCAGCAGGTATAATTTACACTGTATGAACTTCAGCTGATGACTGGAGGTAATAGAAAAAGCATTTTTTTTTAAGTGGGGTTGTGTGAGTGTATATACAATAAATGAGCGATTACCTGCAGTGGAAGGTGGCCGACAGGTGCCTAGTTCGGAGGTGCGGGCGGGAGCTAAGCAACATATCGCTGCCGGGGGCGTCATCCAAACCAAAACTCCGGTGTGTCAAAATGGGGGGGGGGGGGGGGGGGGGGCAATTAGAGCGGAGGCATGGTGGAGAGAAAAAGAAAATAATGATCCCGTTTTCTGCTGTTTGACATCGTGTTCAAAGACTTTGGGGGGATTATTTTAAAACTCCACCAAGCTCAGTAATCTCCCACTTCATACTGGGGTAAAAACTGTAGAGATCTTCACGTCAATAACTTGTGCTGTGCTTCTACACTGCTGCCACTTTATTAGAGTTATTATTCATACTGCATGTCTTCATATCTACCACTTCCTGTTTATTTATACATACCTCTATGCATGTGCACATCTCTCCGCACTTCTGGTTAGATGCTAAGCATGCATTTGATTGTCTCTGTACTTTGGACTGTGTGCAATGACTAATAAAGCTGAATCTAATCCAATCTATATATTTTTTCCAATTTATTCAAGATGTTATACTTTTGCAGTTCTCGCTTTCTTTAACCTCTCCACATGGCAACTATGTTTTGCTAAAGGAAAAGATTGCGTAAAATATGAGGAATGGATAAATGAGGTATCTCAAACACTTGACTTGGTTTGTGGACGGATCACAGTTCCGAGGAATAAAAAGGTGAATGCTTGTTAAAGTCTGTCACTTGATACAGCTCCAGTCACCTGCATGTTGGTGAGATATGTTAAACCTTTACTTTCTGCCTCACAAGATAAGGCCAAGCATCTTGCACTGACAGAGCACCAGGTAACAGTCGTGGGGTACAGATGTAATTCCAAGGCTGAAGTCCAGGCAGGACTTTAAAAGTGTTCAAATTCTCTTAATTGTTATTTCTGAAGAAGATATTTCATTGCATTAGCTCTATTGGATAAAGGCAGAATCATTGAAAGTTAAGGTCAAGAGCAGTCACACAGTGGAGAGCCGTGGCCAGCAGCGATACAAGCTATCATCATCATGACGGAAACAAGGGGGCTTATGCTTGGACTAAAGTCCTGACGGTGTACAGGCTGAGAGAGATGACGTACATGGATGGAGAGGCACATGGGAGGGGCGGAGGTGATTTAGGGAAGGATTTTAGTTTTAGTGAAGGGAGGCATGGAGGAGGGATGGAGATAATGTGGAGGGACGCAGAGCTGGACGGATAAAAATGAGTGAGAGTAAGCCAACAAACACAGAGCAAAGGAGGTGTACATAAAAGAGATATCAGTGAGTTACCACCAGCTGAGGATGGCTGGATGAGGCACGAAGACAGATATTTTTAGTATATTTTTTAGTGGATTTGCTCCAGCTGATATCAGCAAGGATGAAAGGAAGACAGGACAGGGAGAGAGAGACTGCAGAAAGAGACAGGCGTGTGGAGGTACAAGGCAATATGATTCAGTTTATAGATACACTGACATGACTTTTCTATAAAGAAAATATCTATGGCTGCACGGAGATGAGATATTTTTGTACGGAGGTATGAAAAATATAACCATAAATAGGCAGAATATGTGAAAATTTCAGCAACTTCCTGCACGGTAGCACAGCACAGCGATGGTAGTGATAGAACGATAGAAATGTGGGTGGTGGTTGAAAAAAAAAGCGATGGGGGGAGACATAAAAGGAAGTGCTCGGTCAACGGGTGATGGAGGCAAAGTGGAAGGAGGTGTTCCACTCTCAGTGAATCAGATCTGGCACATACATTGAGAACAGAGGGACGAGTGGGAGGAGGGAGAGAGACGCGGAGGAGGGACGAGGGAGAGGAGGTGTATAGGTAATATGTTTCGGTGAGTTAGTGCCAATAGACGGAGTCGAAGGGAACCTCTTCAAGTGGGTCACCGAGGCTGCAGGAACGGAAATTTATCATGCATGGCAGCACAGCATTGTGTGTGTGTGTGTGTGTGTGTGTGTGTGTGTGTGTGTGTGTTTGTGTGTCCCATTGTTTCCCTCTCTTTTACATACAGTTTTGAAAGGTGTGTGTGTGCGTACATGCGTGTGTGTGTGTGTCCATGTTATAGCAAGTCAAGCAGCTTTGACAGGGCACAGATGCTTCGTCGGGTGAGGAGAGGCTGTTCCTTCTGCCTCTCTCCTGCACCTCACTCCTCCATTTTTCTCTTCATCAGTTTCCTGCTCTCTCCTCTTTCCCACCTAATTATATCACTTCATTTTCCTGCTCCTTCTCCTCAATCTGTTTTCAAAATTCCCTTCCTGTTTTTCTTTTCCACCCACTCCACGTTTGAATGTGACTCCTGTTCTTTAGCAACCTTGCGAAATATTTGAATTAAGCCCACATGAGAAAAAAAAAAAGCGCTGTCGCGGAAACAACTTTGTGAGGCCAAGCTGTTTGTCACCTGTGCTAAAATGATGTGTTGTGTAGCAGAAATTTAAAAGAAAAAAAAGACAGGTGGCACTGGCAAAGCTAGTATATCAGAACACGTTGCATTTTAGCAGAACGTCACTGCTCTTCTTCATGCCAGCTTTTTTTCACACTTGCAGAAGCGCACGTTTCCATTTCATACGGGACAAGAAACGGCGAGAGATTCTGGCTTCTTTTGAGCAAATTGGAAATATTCCCTGTATCTCATCAGAAGTAGATCTTATCGACTAAATGGCGACCATGTGTCATGGTACTGTACAAGGCAACAGAAATCCTGAACAATCTTTATTTTTAAACTTTAAAACAGTTCCATTTTATGATTGACAGTGTGTCATGACTATTCACTTTCTGCTCTTCTCTGTTAATGACTAAACGCTCTAAACTACAAGCTGGTTGTTGTGTAAATACAGACAATGACAATAACATGAGATGGATCTGTTTTTTTTTGTTTCATGTTGATGACCATAGATGCTCAAAGCAAAATCAGGTTTCAGCACGATTTATTTATTATATTCGCTATGCACAGCTCCTATTGTACATACAAGGTTTCTATCACCACACAATTCAATTATTATTTTGAGAACAGTGTCTAGCCTTGCAGTAGATATTGGGTTATTCTTCATCAGACAGTCTTTGTTGCTTTTGTCCAGTCTTTCCACACAGAACCATAACCTCCAACTGGGTGCGGAGGTTATTTTTTTTCTTCTTCTGTAACATTATAGGCTCTCGGAACTGAATCCTTTTTTTTTCTTGGACAACTACATAAAGCATTGCAATCTCTAATCCCCGTAACAATCACGAATTAAAGAAGATACCCAGTCACTGTTATTCCGTAACATTTATTTTGCACTCTCTTACTTGCTCTGTTTTTCGACATATTTCTCTCAAGGTTTATTCAAATGAGGCCGGTGCTCAGTGGGCATTCTTTAAGCAGTGAATAACCCTCCAAATGACCTTCCAACAACTCTGTTTCCTGAAATCCATTTACAAAGGATTATGAGACATGCTGTTGCCCCGACACAATCGTCTGGAGCGGTGTGTTGCTTTTTGATCGAGTAAAGTGAAACTTGCAGCAAAACATTCAAAACATTAAGTGTTGCTTCTTTTTTCATACTGCCCCGCATGTGCTGAATTACACGATGCAATGCATTAAACAGTAAGGAAAGAGATTGTGTTTCTTTTCTTGCCAGATACCCCTGTGTTGGCCCCACTGTGTCACCGGACTGGCTCCATTCAAATGAAGGAGGAAATTCATTTTTTCACACAGTGTCACGTCAAAATTACCACATTGCTTCAAAAGTTGCATCCCAAAAATGCTCACTCTCTTTCCCGCCTTTCTCTCCTCTGCTTTCTGACTTCTTTCCCCCGTCTCCAGTTCACTGTCAGGTAGCTTACAGTGTCAGCGGCAGCGGCGGCAGTCCCCAGTGCCGTGCTATCGTTCTCACTTCCTGCTGTACTGCAAATGAACTGCTCTGAAGGTAACGGTGGTCGGGAGTCAGGAGTCGCACTGAAGTTTCCAGAAATAATAATGAAGACGTTGTGCACGCAAAGGTGTGTGTGTGTGTGTGTACATGTACCTGTGCACTTGCGCGTTTGCTTGTTTTTATTTTTTTCAGACTGGTCCAGACTGATAGAACCGCAAGTGGGAACAGAGGCATACAGGCGTTGCAGCTGATGAAAAAGGACATGAATTAACTTCTCCGTCAGGATGAGAAAGCACAAATGATGATTGAGAGACAGAACAAATGGATGGGACATGCTAAAAATCACTTTCAAAACAAATGGCTTCTCAGATAGCACGCAGTGCGTAGCTCCCAGGTGTAAAAGCTTTAGATGCTGAAAAATGAAATATGACATAAGGTATGGTTAAAGCTGCTGCAGGCAGGAGTTTTATTTTAAAATACCCCCATCCTATAACCTAAAAGGTGGGACTCAGCAGACAACAGCATCTCATCCCCACTAATGGAGACCAAGTAGATTTGCCCTATTTATCCAAATTAAATTCCTCTGCTGGGTATAGACTCTGTTGGGAAATGTTCTGAGCCAGCAGGAAGTGCAAATCGAAACTAAACAGTCCCGACTCCTAAAATGGTGTGTGAGCACTCTGTCCAAAGAAAGCTGGACTGAATATATGAGCCCGATTCCAAACAAACTGGGATGCTGTGTAAAACATGATTAAAAAGCAAATGCAATCATTTGCAAACCGACTGTGCTCTGTGTGTTTCACAAAGTGGTGAACCTCGCTCCATCCTGGCTTTCAGACCCAATCATGATACTATCACCTGTTACCAATGAACCTGTTCCAAGCAGGTGTTTTTGGAGCACTCCACGACTCTCCCAGTCTTTTGTTGCTCCCGTCCCAACTTGTTGGAAATGTGAATAAGCATACATTTACAAAAATCAGTGAAGTCGATGAGTAAAACATTAAATATATAGTGTTTGTACTGTTCAGTTGTCAGCAAGGATTAGCAAATGACCTCATTCTGTTTTATTTATGTTTTACACAGCAGCCCAGTTTTTTTGGAATCAGGGTTGTACATGAAAAAATTGGTTCTCTCCTCCTTTGGTATCTTTTATATGCAGTAACTCATCTCTGAGCAGCCAGGCTGGTACAGTTGAGTGCTTTTTTAAGTTTACTGACATCATCTCACAGGATTTCGGGAGTCATCAACTTGCAAATTGCCTGGTGCCTCTTTAAAACCGCCACACATTTATGAATATGCACTGTGCCAAGTGTGCTTGACTAGATTGCTAAGGATTTATTTAAAATAAAGTCAAAGTAGCTCCTGAAGCTGTCATCTGTCAATAAAGATTCATCTTTGTTTAATGACATCATCAACGGTAGCCTCCAGACGACCCAGGGTGGGCCCGATGAGGTCATTGCCATGTCCAGGGGGATACCATGCAGATGGAAAACATGATTTACTAACAGGTCAGTTGTTTCTTTGGCAGAGAGAAGCTTAGTCGGGGCGCAAAGTGAGAAATGTCTGGTTAATAATGTCAAAGATCGATTGGTACCAGGGTGACAGGCCGTTACCTGGATCTGGTTGGAGCTGCTGTGCCTTCTTGACTATGGCTTCAGTCTCCCAATTCACTGGTGCCACCTCGCATGATGAGGTTTTGGGCTCTGAGCCGGTTCCAACAGCACAGTGCTGCCGGGAGAAGGCACAGGGTGAAGTCTCCGATCTGCACCCGAGAGGACCGCACCTACCCCAGTATCAGAGGCATCCACCTCTAACATAAATTGTAGAGCGGGGTCTGGTTGGATGCGGACTGGAGCTGATGTGAGCAGCTCCTTGAGTCCGGAGAATGCAGCGAGCGCCTCCAAGGACCAGGAAAACGGTGAGTAGTTTGCAGCGCTGTTGAACTGAGCTGGGTTATACTGAGAGGTGTTTCTAATCTCTCCTCATTCATAGGATGGACAAACACCTGACCTGCTGAGGTTAGGATTCATTGCAGGGGTGTTGTATTACCTTTTACTACCCTAACTATATCTAGGTCTACCTAATCAACTGGCATGTACAGGGGAAGTATGACACTTTTAATAGCTTAATAATGTTGAAATGGATTAGCCTGCATTCCACATGCATACCTGTCATACCTGTCAGGCCTCGTACAGTTATGTGCACAAAAGTATGGATTCCTCATCTGTGTCTCATAGATCATTAGTCATTAACCAGGACAGACTCAACACAAACAGGACATTTCTTGTCTATTATACAGTAATTGTGTAGGCTACATTAACTTTTTGACTCAGATCCTGGGAAGACAGGTGTGCTCTTACACTGCTTATCCGGCCCATTGGGGCAGTTTGTGAAATAGTCACAAAATTGAATATATTAGATTTGTGAAATGTTTCTCTGCAGGTCTTTGAAAATGTAACCAGACATTACGTACTTATCAAAGTTGTGCTGAGTGTCATGGAAAAAAAAATGGACAAGCATGGACAGCACCTGACCAAATGGATCAGATGTTTGAGGGAAATTTAATTCTGGCAGACTTCAACAATTTATATCAGACATTCACATTTATATTACAATTGCATAAATATTAAATAGCAAAAACACAGAAATAAACAATAAATATCATACATAGTGCGTATAACAACAGCAGGAACAGCATTAACATGCTTGTCCAGATGCTGGCCCAGCAAAAATCCCATGGACGGATGATACTGAGCTACTGGTCACGGTCTGCTGGATTGCCTGCGGAGCATCCTACAGGGTAACTGCACACATCTTTGCCATGCCATTGGGCACAGTTTGCAGGACCGTTGGCGATGTCATGGAGGAAATGATGACCATCCTCCACGGAGGAAATGGAAGACGTGGGGGGCCAGCTTTGTTTGCATTGCTGGTCATGAGGCATTCTACTGTGCTGCTGGAGCCATCGATGGGTGCCACATCAGGATCCTTACTCCTCCACTCTTGCATTTTTGCATGTGTCTGGACTGAATCCTTTCTATTAGGAGATGCAGGATACCTGTGCCTACAGCACCCTCTTGCTGTTATGACGCCATACCGCCAGCTTCTAGCCAGATGCACTCTCGCTGCCTATTAAACAGACACTCACGCACTCAGGAGACACAGCAGATTGCTACTGTGGTGACTCCGACATACAACACATGACTTTTGATGAACAGGCCCAGTTGAAGCCCAGTGCACCACGCAAGAGCAAGCAGCATTACTGAGCAGGATCTTGACATTGTGCTGGCCCTCCATCGTCTTGAGGGCTGTGGAGATCTGGTTTCTGTTTGCCCCGGAGGTGACTGGTACCTGCGCCTCCCATGACGTTTGTGTGGCAGCAGGTGATATCCTGGAGGAGGAGGAAGGCCCAGATGACTCTGAGGATGACACGGGAAACACAGGTTTGATGCTTATACCTGGCTGAGTGAATGAAAGGTGTAGCAAAAACACAGATAACACAGTGACTGAGGAGACGTCCCGTGGTGTATTGAAGAGCAAATTACATTTTAAGAAGCCTTCTGATGGAAGTTTAGATGAAACCCGAATTTGTGTCCACATATCTCAGCAATTAAGTCTGAAGTTGACGACTATCTTTAGGCAAAGCAAATCTCTGTTGGTGTTACAAACGAGCACTGAAAGTGAAAGAGGTGTGGTGGAAGCTGAGTGAGATGCTGAAGGATAGGGAACCTGCATCGCAGTCCTCCAGAGAGGAAACAGAACCAGAGCCACCAAAGACAAAGCTGGACCTCCTGATGGGGTCAGAGTCTGACGATGAGGCTAGACATAAGGCAGAGCCCAGTGTCAGCACAGAGAGGGCACTCTGTCAGCTCTGTCATCTGAAGATGCCAACAAGCTAGTCTACACTCTTCTCTTGCCTCCAGCCCAGAAGAGTCTGACTATCTCCTGTGTGGCTGGCCGGCTCTGGCTTCTGACCGCAACACCACCGCCACCGCCTGTAGTGGCAGTCACATTTGCCGCAGCAACCAGGGGTAGACTAATCTAGTGTTGTGCCTGGAGTGCAGCATCCATTACATTTTACCACAGCCAGTTGGCAGCGGTCACACCTCTAGCCTTTTGTCTGTACGTGGGTCCGTAAGGATATTCACCATCCCTAATTAGCCTTATTTCAAGGGCCACAGCATATGTGTTAGGCTTCATGTATGGCCTGGTCTCTGTTTTCAGTGCAGTGCAAAGCAGAGAAACAAGCAGATTACCTAGCATTTGTCTCTTTGGCCTGTTTGGCAGTTGTTGCCAGGCCAGGAGTGGTAACAAAGTCCCTGGGCAAAACAAAAACATGAAAAAGAAGCGACACACTGCCACTTCAAAAAGATATTTATCATTATGAATGGAGACTGCTCAACTCTGGCTCCAACCCTTCCCCAGACATACAGACAATGATACAAGCTTTAAAATCAATACTCGCTCCCATCCACTTTTTGCTGAATTTCGCCTGCCTGTGAAAAGGCTGTCACTGGCCACCCGCCAGTCAGCGAGGGCAGTCAGTTGTCTCTTGATTGAAATACACCTTAAATAATAGCTATTGTAACAAGTATAGCAAAGTTGAACTTAAATACAATTTAAAGACATGAACAATAACTTTGACCTCAGCCAAGCCGATTTTCCTAGGAAAAAATACTAGATTTAGACACTGAGACCAAAGATCGCCCGTTAGATAAACCCAAAATGAATAACAGTATATTCTATTTAACCACTACAGAGACATTAAAGCCAGTAGCAAATTTCAGAAGGACTTGTCAAGATAAGACTGTTCTCTGCGAGTTACCGTGAGCGCTGATGGCCTGGTCATCTTGATAGTTGGCGAGGCGTGCTGGCTGTCCCGCTAGCAGGACTATTACTATTACAAAACTGGTCCTCCCATGAAACCACTGTCCCTGAGCGCTCCATAATGGCTGCTGTGTGTTCGAGCTTTGAGCAGCTACATGCGTTGGCTTCCCCAGCTACATGCGTCGGCTTCCCCAGAGAATTACTGTTCGACTGCACTGCCACATAGTGAATTTCAAGATATGGCGTTCATTGGCGGCATGTGCAGCCAAGCCAGATGGCGTCCACTGAAGATGTTCTCGTTCGAGTTTTGTTGTTTGTGGTCCAAAAAGGAAACTAATCTGGAAGCAGTCAGCAGTTCTCAGCAAAACACAAATAGACAAACAGCACCAAGGAGAGCTGTTTATAGCCCTCGGAGAGTATCAAACCTTCGAGAGTCTGACAACGTTACACTGCAATGACAAATCGGCGGAGCTCTCTTTTAATACAGCCGGGCCGCAGAGTTAATCAACGAGCCCTGTCTGCTACCAGCCAGACACACAAGAAAAAAAAAAAGAGTAGGAAATTGATCTTGTGAGCCAACAGTAATATGAGCCTAAAACTCAACCCAACAGCCGGCCAGGCTTCAATTATAGCCAAAGTTTGTGCTAGATTTGGACTCTGTCGGCTGGTTAGTCTGGATTTCAGTATCAACAGATCCTGAAATGGTCTGAAAAACATACATTGTTGTATCTGCGTTTGAGGACTTCAGAACTGGTATGGATTTGTTCTACATTTCCACCATTAGCAAAACAATTAAACCCATTTGAGCATCATTTGAGCAACATTTTCTTTCTTATAAATAGCACTCAGCTCTAATTATACATGACATTATGGAGGTGTCAAAACTACTCTGGCATTCTGAAACATGTCTTGCTATCACCTTTCATCTGCATGTTTGTGCGCATGCATGCAAAATACATGTGCCTCTGTGTGTTTATATACCGTACCTGTGATACTTTTTGGTCTCACTTGTATTGAACAGGAAGCTGTCCTAACACATTATCACCCCCTGAGGGGAGTGTGTTACAGGCTTGTGGCCAGCAGGAAGTATATTCTGACCACGTACAACAACAGCAGAGCCAAGATATTTATGCTCTTCTTATTGATGTCTACTTAACTCTTTTAAGTTTTACTGCTAAATTAGATTTGGGTTGTGACTACAGCAATATGCTTTTGTTAATGGATAGCTCTATCTTAAAGCTTTAAGCAGATGTGCTGTATAAAAGCCTGTTTTGATTTATAGAACTAAGAAAATCTTCTCACAACCTCTGGAGCCAATCTGTGTTTAATGGAGTAGCGGCCTAGCTGAGGTGTTCATTTGGATTTGGTACGTATCACCTACAGCTCTAGTCATGAGCTATTCTCTAAACTGACTGCCACCGGGATTGTCTGTCTACCTTACTTCTGACATTTGCATTGTGCTAAAGGTGTACTTTAACTGCCCTCAGGATAAGTGTGCGAGTGGTCTGAATGGCCTGTGGGGATTCAAGAAGTTGCTCAAACATGAAAACTGTTTGCTGACGTCATTATGTTTGCTATTAACTAGCAAAAAGTTAACGAGAAAACAGAGAGTGAGACTATCACATCTTGGTTTGCTCAAATATATCTGCCTCACGTGTATGTTACAACTTTGGCTTTTGAAGCATGCTCTACCTGTAATTAGGATGTTTTGAAAACCACTTAAAGGCATCACATTATGCTAATGCTGCCGTGACTGGTGGCACAGTAAAGGCATAATGCGGCAAATACTGTCGTTTTAAAATATTTTTTTATGTGAAATTATTTGGAGGATTATCATCTCGAAGTAAATACAGCTGCATACAAATGCTGTATCTCTCTGAGGGTGACTCACTTTTCTGTGCACTGTTCCTTTAAACAGTCACTCCAGCTGGACAGCTTTGTTGACCTGATGACTGTCCTGTCCTTAATTCAGACATGAATCACCACCAGCTCCAGTGATGCTATTCTGCCGCTGACCTCTGACACAGAATAGAGAGTATAGTTATCATTACGGTTCAGCAAAAGGTGCAGTCGGTTTGATCTGGATGGAATTCCTCTGGATATTCTGGGCTGTTTGCAGGGTATCACAGAGGAAACAGTGGCTGCTGTGTATTGGTGTGACTGGATCACTGCTTTCAGGAGGCGAAGTGTTTTTCGTCTGGCCGTATTGACTCGTTTTTAATTTGAAACGTGTCCCGCGGTCTGCACACTTTTCTCGACAGTGACTTCCGTTGGGATTTGCAGTTTCATTTAAAGAGTCCAGGGGATTTATTTTGGATTTGTGCGTAGTCTGAAGTGCGTTCCACAGTCGGTATTCTCCACCGGACTGTGCCGGTGCCACAGGGAATACTGGGTTTGATTTGTGATCAGTGTTGTTGTTTGGCATGCGTCTGCCGCACCCCGCTGAGACAATCTGATGGGAGGAAGAGAAAGTGATTAATGTAGTTCCTTCACAGGAACAAGTCCGAGAAGAGCTGTCATGGTAAGCAGACTAACGCGTGGTGAAAATCAATGTGTTCCCTTCGTTTCTTTTTTCTTTTTTTGACCACTTTATTGTGCATGACACTGCAATCATCCCTGAAGAGAAAAGACTTGTCCAGCTTCTCTGTGCCCTCCCGCCATGTCGCAACATGTGAAGGCACATGTGTGCCCTTTCAAGAAGATCAGAGGAACAGATTGTGAGTTTTTTTGTGTGTGTGTGTGTGTGTGTTTTTTAACATGATGGAAAAACGATTTTTTATCGGATCCATTTGTGTCACGCGCCCTAGCAACTGAATGCTTTGGATGGTGTGACATTAAAGGAGAACTCTGCCCATTTCAGTCGCTGTGGAGGGAGCTTTTTCTTTTTCAGGCCTGAGTGACGTCAACAGGGTTTTAACTGTAAAACATTGAGAAGCAGTGTGGGGGTTCACCAGTCAGGGAGCGCTTAACTAAAATGTGTGTGATTGAAATTGCAGCATTTTTGAGTTTGACGCATGCTAGGGACAAAAAGTCATCCATTAAAGGCAGTTTCAGCGGAGCAATGGAAAACAGTCTACGGAGAAGTTAATTACAGTTGGCAAGTGTTGTGTTTATTTCCACCATCAGGATTATGTTTGTTTTGAAATTCATTCCAAATTTTTGAAGAAAGGACCGGTGAGAGGTTACTTCTGCTTTTTGTCCTCGTGGAGGATGTAGGAGTTGAACTTGCTCCAGTATGTTCAGAATTATTTATCCAAACGGGGAAAGTAAATCTGCTCTCTTTACCAATTTCTGACCTGTGATGTATGTGACATTTACATGGTCATCGAATGAAGGAAACATGACCTCCTGCGGGTTCTCTGTTTTGGAAGCTATAGAAATATCAAATCTTTGCCAAATAGTGTTAAAAAATAATCTAATGTGTCTGCTGGTTCCATGAAAAGAAGGATTTATTTAAGCCTATATCTCTACCGTGTTGGAACATGATCTATAATGTCTGCGGTGTCCTCCCTTGGGAGAGCGTGATGCTAGGTTTGGAACGTGTCCAAGTGTGTGTAAAAATTTGCTGACTGACACTGTGTATAGTGCTGAGGCGTCCAGCAAAACCCCCAACGTCACCTCTCGTCTCTCTCATCCAGCTCATCTGTCTCTTCTTTCTGCCTGGCTCTTTTCCCCGTACATCTTTTTTTTTCACAGACAAATACATATAAATGGCACACAGACCTCCGTCAGATACAGACATCGTATATGGGCAAAAACGCATACAAACTGCCTTTATGATGCCACAGTGTCTCAGGCAGCGACAAGGTTTTTATTTAAAAATCCAGCCTCTGTCCACCAACAAAAGGGACGTAGGGAGCACTGCAGTTCTACACTGCAGGAGAAATGGAGGAGAGAAAACACTATAGACATGATAGGTATGACTGACAACAACCAAACTGTGAGGCTCTTGATTTTACCAAAAAAGACGGCGTTAGAATTGGAATGCCCAAATACAGCAGTATATAGGTGAATCTAGCTTTATTGTCTTCTTCTGTTTCTCTTAGCAGGTAGCGGTTAGCATGTAGCATTAGTTAAATGGTAGCATCGGAACTGTATTGTCTTCTTCTGTTCTTCCTAGCGGTTAGCATTAGCATTAGCAATAGTTAAATGGTAGCATCGGCACTGGCCACTACCTGGAGCATCTCTGGGTCAGTTGAACGTGGCGGTGCTGTTTGGATTGTGTAGGAGCAGTGTGAACTGGCACTAGGGGGGGTGACTCTGGGACACCGGAGTTCACTGCCTAACCTCCTGGAGGTGTAGTGGGACTAAGTAGGCGAAACAGTGTTGGAGGGAGGTTTCCACCTGATGACCCCCAGAGACGTGTTAGGAATCACTGCTCTTTGGCATGTATAGAGGCAGATTAGAGCTCCAAGGTTCTTCACTGAGAATGACTCCTCTTTTTGAGCACAAGTATCTTGTGTTTAAATTAACTGGTACCTATTTGATGATGTCCTTGAACTCATTCCACCCCCACAGAACGTAACAAAGCGGCATGTGGAAGTCTTGAAAGAGGTGTGGAACCGACTCACAAGATGAATTCAGTAAAGCAAGAGGGACATTCATGCATATATACAGACACACACACTGATGCAGGCACACACATACAAAAACACTTTGCGCTGATACAGATAGACACAATGAAATCATTAACTGTTTGATTATTATTGTTTTTATTATGACCAGTTCATCAATTTACAAGTTTAATTGTATGTTATAGGAACAAGGATGAGGTGACTTTTAGCACACCTCATGAGGCTCTCTTATGCCTAGACACACGCACACACACGCACGCATGGGCACGCACACACACACACATGCAATACACATTATGTTACATTTGAGGAATTCACTTTACAATATTCGAGTATTAGTTGTTAATATGCTGTTGTGATTGTTTTTACTTTAGATTATTAAAACTCAATTCAACTGCAATTTGTATCTGGTGTCCTTCCTATGGTTACAAAATGAAATGTAATGCTACTGGAAAGTCCTATACATTGAATTTGAGAGTAAACAACTACTTATATGTAAAGCTGTATTTGTCCCTTCAACCCCGTTACCCTCTTCATCCCCGTTATGCTAGTCTCAACTCCGTCACACCTACATTTTGATATATTATTTTCTAAAAATGTTGAAAAATTAATTTAATGTTTGTTGACTTTTGACTAAAATACTGAGAGCTATCATATGATCATTGATTTTGATTACAATTCTTCAGTTAAACTAAATTTTTGATGAAAAATGACAAGTGCGCTTTCACTTATTAGTTAGATTTCAGGATTTAAGAGAGCAAAAATGTGTGATTTTATGTAATTTTTCTATGTAAAATTATTGAATTAGTCTGGGGGACATCAGATTGATGCGAAAACATTGCTTTCTTTAAAAATATATTTTATGATAATATTCAGAGAGCCTCCATATTGTACATAACAGGGTTGAAGAATTACAGTCACCACATCTTGAAATAATGATCAATAATAAAAGAAAACTGATGCCTGAGATGGGAAAATGTGTTTTTCTGATAGTTAGATATGTCCTTAATGATGTGGGATATACATAGAAATAATATATGTTGGTAAAAAATTTGAAAATATCCAAGTCCAATTTTAGCCATTTCTCCAAGCAGAAAAAAAAAAAAAGTAAGAATTTCAGACCACAGACTGCTGCAAAAACAATAACAAAAAAAAGATCATTTCTGATGAGGATTTGTGGGTGAATCCTGGTTAATGATGAAAAAATACCTGCACACTTTAATCTCCTTCCCCGTTCTCCTTCTATTCTGCATGGACGGGACTGTGTTTGACCACAGATGGTCTTTCGCAGGTGTTCGTGGTTGAAGTGTTGTCATGTGCATGCACTGCAGATAATGAGTATTTTTGTTTTCTGCAGGCTGCTGTTACACAGAACCTGATGATTTTATGTATGTGTTTGTGTGTGTTTGTGTGTGTGTGTGTGTGCATCATGATGATTGCCAGTGATTGCCTAGGAGGGTGCTTCAGCCCTTGATCAGCACAATGGATAGTTTCCATGAGGCTGTGTGTGTGTGTGTGTGTGTGTGTGTGTGCAATCGCCAAAATGAAGCTTGCATTTGTGATACAAAGTTGTCACCACCATACTAGAAGGAAATAGCACTGCACCATCTTAGCTTCATAAGCACAAAGTCAGGTGAGCGCCACCAGCATTGATGCAACAGGGTTCCTTTGGAGAGAAAGTGACCAAACAAGCACAACATGACAAAAATGACTGTTATGTTTTGGGTTTTTTTTTAGTTTTTAGTTTTTCTTTTTTGCTACCACCAGCAGTAGCTTGCACCCATACCATAACTGGCCAAACTAAATATACTTCAATAAGATTCAGAATCCAGCACTAATCAGAAATCACTCTTCCATATGTGGACATTTTTCTGTCTGTAATAGTTCTCCACTGTTTAAAACATACTATTAAATGAAGGGGGAGAAAAAAAATGATGAACTTTAAATAGGGGGAAAAAAGGAAGGAATTAAGAGTTGATATCTTTCTAAGCCTGCACCCCTATCTAGTTTTTAAAGATCCCCATGTATGATTAGACAGTAGATTATCCGCCAGAAGCATAATTTACTCCAGGCAGTTTGTCCACTCAGTCTGTATCACTGATGGTTAATATTGATCAATTTTCTGGCAAACCACTAATTAAAATTCCAAAGGGAGAAGCAGGAAAATTGGCTTTGGGTTAAAGGCTGTGTTTTGTTCCCTGGATGGCTGCTGCATCTGTGCTCAACTCTAACAGAGATGTTAGACAGGTAATGAACCTCTCACTCGCAGATGCACACATGCACCCACATGCACAAATTAATGCTCAGGCGTGCTAACGTAGGCTTCGCTAACACAGATACCATGTTCTGGAGGTATCTGACATCCGACATCTGATCTTTAATAACTTTAATTTGATGTAATGCGATGTAATGGCAACATCCAGAGGGAAAGAGCACAAATAGCACTCTGTGTGTATGTGTGTGTGTGTGTGTGTGGGAATGCCTTGGAGGCCCTATAAAGTGGTGTGATTACAGGTGAAGTCACAGCAATCACCTCCCACACTTTTTCAATGTGTTAAGGCGGTGTGTGTGCGTGTGTGTGTGTGTGTGTGTGTGTGCATGTGCATGCCTTTTCTGCCCCTAAATTATTGCACTTTGTGGACTGTGAAATGGCAGATTAATGGGAGCTGCTTTGCCCACCTCATCTATTCACATAAAGAAAAGCACACACATACACATACACATGCACATACACACGAACGCATACCCACGCATACGCAATCTCTCTAGTTGGGTAGAGACAGACAAGGCAAATAAGGATCAGACTAAAACAAAAGTTTTAATGATGCAGGGGAGAAAAGGAAAAAATACTACTACTACTATTGCTACTACACACACACACACTTAAGCTATAGCAGCAAGACGTCAGGAAATGATAACAGGCTTTAATGCTGAATTTCTAGACTGCACAATTCCGCGCTTTCCATGTGCTTCTCAGGCTCTTGATCGAACTGATCATCCGTTCATTGTTGGATGGGAGCTTGAGGTTGACTGTAAAGTAATCTTGAAGGTTTAAGTAATCTTGAAGTTAATTATTTCATGATGACTTGATTATGTTCCCTGCAGTGCTGGTGCTAGCTGTTTGACATCAGATTTAAGGCCAGCAAGAATAATCTCATGATAATTAGAACAACATTTTGTATTTTTCCCGCTATACACCTGTAGTTAATAAGGTGAAATGTAATTATTTAGCAGGTGATACAATGAATGGTTAGAAATATCATCAATACTTATTAGATAAGATAAGACGAGATTGCATGCAATGATTTAACAGTGCAGCAGGAGCCTCTTTGTGCTTTCAATGTGGATGGTGTCGTGCGATTTGGACTATGCTGGCATTTAATATTAATAATTATCCGTTTTTTTACCCTCTGTTGTATCTTTTTCTGGTGCGCACTACAGTGTCAGTCTGGAAATAAAGTACTTGTTGTTATCAGTTATCTGGAAAGGCTGTGACTGGGTCATGCAGTGGGAAAACAATTGTTCAAATTCCAGTGCCATTAGTTTCTGTTGAAAATGCATTATCCACTCATAATAAATCTTCATTCGGTCGCATCCCTTCCCTCACTGGAGAGGCCTGGAATTCCCTCTGTGAGAGCAGATGTCTCATTCTTGTAGTATTGCTTGGTGTCCAAGCGGATACACAACGACATGAGACTCATCCACTAAACTGAAATAAAACATTTTATGTGTTTAATTGTTATATTATATAGTATATTTATATATTAATGACAGTGAGATCTAAAACACATTAAGTGTTTTTTTTTTTCTGATTCCATGGTGAGCCTGCCTTCACTATCATGTCTTGTACTCCAAATAAAATCCAAACATTAACTTCATTTCAGCTGATCCTCACCAGGAAAAATAGCTGTTTAGGCTGCCAGTGCAAGTAGGCTATTACACCCCGTATTTATGGTTGTTGTTAGGTACCGACCGCTGGTGGCTGTAGCAATTATGACAGGACTAAAGGAGCAAGTCAGGTGACGTAGTATAAAGAGCAAGAAAGTCTGCCTCTGGAGGCAGTGTGGTGGACTCAGTAGCAGTCGTCTTGTCTATTTCTGTGTGCTGTGTCACTGTGCTTTTCTGAGTTTTCTTGTCCAATATTCTCATTGACTTGCATGACAAAATCAGTGTCAGTCCACTGCATGTGAATGGAAAATATATTCACGTGTCATTTCCATTTAAAGATGAAGCACAAATAAAAAGTGAAGTTTTTCCAGTGAAGTGATTTAATAAAACGGGTTAATGGGGTGTGTCTTTTACAACCTTGAATTTTCTTAATTGTCTCACATACATTCAGTGGAGTCCCCTAAACATTGACAATTTGACAGAAATCGTGTAACTCAAAGTCATTAAACAATTGACCAGAAAAGAAGCTCTTTTTAATTTCAGTTTTGACCAAACACAACAGCAAATAACTGTATTTTAATCAGGGAATGAAAATTAGTCAATGTGCTTGAGTGTGAATGTAGGTAGATTAATGCACAAACAATTCTGTATTTCATGACTTTTTCTTCTCTTCATGGTCCAGCCTCAAGGTACTCACAGGCTATGAGCTCACTTATTTCCTTCCTTCCCATGCTCCCAGTCTTCCTCTGCATCAATCACTCCATCCTTTTGTTCTTCCTCGTGCTCTTTCATTGTGTCATTTCTCTCTGCCACTGATTCATTCCTTGTTCTCAGTTTGCAGGTGATCAGCTGGACAGTGCTCCTGCTGACTGTCGGTGAGACTATCCTTGGATCACAGAGGGTGATGTGATCATTAGAGGGAGGCTGTCAGTGTGTGTGTGTGCATGCGTGTGCGTGTGTGTCTTGTGTACTGTAGTACTGTATATGTATCAGTGTGTGGGCAGACAGCAGCAGTGCGAAGCATGCTGATGGTAATGAAGGCGGTAGGACCAGGGAAGAGGTGGAGAGGAGGTCAAGTAGATACAGTGAAGCACACACACACACACACACTCACACACACATGTGCACACACACACACACACAACAGCAAAAAAATGCATGGGGAATCTACATAGAACAGCGAACACAGTCTCTCTTACACATGCACACACCCGTCCACCCACTAATACACACATACACGCGCGCACACACACACAGATGCACACCTTTATTGCGCTACCCTGCTGACTTAGAGGACAATGTAAATTCAGCCAGGGATGAGTAATAACACTGCAGATACACACATTCCCCTTCACATGCACATGTACGCTTGGGCACACACACAAGCATATCTTCTTGCACACATTTCCCTGCTTCTAATTTCTGACAAAGCAACACCAGAGCAGACCTCAGGCTCATAATAAGCAGCGTGTAAAAATAGAAGCACTGGGTATGCACAAAGCCCAGATGCTCGGCTTCCAGAAAATGCTAATTCTGTTACAGGGCCACGCAGTAATGCGTGGAGTATAGCCGTTTTCTTGAAAAGCAGAAAACCAGAAGGATATGGCTTGTACTGTGTGAAATGAAGCCATGAGGAATATAAAATTCTGCACTTAACAGCTTGCAAATACATAAGGGTAGCATAGGTTGACTTCGAGTTAGTATCAAATGAATTATTGAAAATGTGGATGTTTTTTTAACAACCAAATACTGGCATCAATTTGCAAGATCAAATAAAAGTTCAAAAACTGAATAAGTACACTAATGGTCATGTCGTGTACTCCAATACAGCCAGCAGAGTAGCAGAGTATGTTTGTCCTTGGCTGATTGTTTGTTGTTGTCCTCCTCCACCACACAGGCCAACAGGGTTATTCTATTGTGAGAAGCTGAAAATCTTACAGCAATCAAAAGCTCAGTTCATTGGAAGATGATAGCAAAACTGTTACTAAAGTTCTGACTATGTTTGATAGCATGTTAAGATTTATTTTGTCTTCCCACTATGTATTAATGGGCCCCTGGTGATGAAAACTGCACACACGGTAATGCAACGGAGTGAGCATCCTAGCAGGTCAATAAGGCATCATGCTCCATCCATGAACATGGATATCATGCATCTCAGCCTTCACTACTTTTATCAGCACTGTCATGCAGTTACAGTCACAGTACAGTAATTTGGGATGTGCATTTTATTTGAGTTGTAGTATACATTTGACTGTTTTTAAGCTTTTTATTTTTGACAGAGAGCGCTGCCAAAAATAAAAAAAAGGTGGTATAGAGGTTTCCCCTGACTGGAGAGTTGGCAGGTAGCAGCGTTTGCAGTCAACCATCAAGTGATCGCCTGGATTTGTTGAAACAACTGAACCTAAAAAGGCCCTTTGTTGAATGCCAGAAACTCAGACCATGCGTTGTATGATCTGGAGCCATCTGTCAATCAGTCTGCAATACCAGTCTGCAACACCTGTCTGTGTTCACATTTCTAACCTTCATGATTAGAATTAGAGTGTTAGAATTACTTAATAAGCTTTCTATTCTAAACATGAAGTATGTTTATCTTAGACACCTGAAATATTTAGAGACTGAAATTGAGTTGCAGTTGGGAACGCATGAATAAAAAATGACTTTCCAGTGGCTCGAGAAGAATTCAAAACAATATGGCTTGTTAAAGAACCCATGAAATGGAGATTGGAGCTGACTTTATGACAAGTGGACCTGATAAAAAGGAAATAGGCAGGGGTTTTGCAAACTGATGAGCGGCGGAGCACGTCGCATCAGAGCTTCACAGTACATTACCACACAGCTGAAGAAGGTGATTTGGGTCTTTTTTAAGTGCAAATTTCTAACAGGTAAACTTTTTGTGAAACTTTTGGTCTGTATCATCTCCTTGGAGAACCTCAGGGTGAGGTGCTTTGCTGAACACCTCCAGAAGACATTCTTTCACTCGATGGGGTCTTTACTGTTTGCTTATCGCATTATAATAGCATTAGAGCTGGCTGTTTTCCATGGCCCAGGTTTGGCTGTGTGTGGAGTAAGGGACTGGAGGGAGTTTTGTCCAGGACAGAAAACCTAAGTTTCTCACGCACATAATGATGCACCTGGTCATTAAAGCCAGATGAGAACATTAAGACAGACATAACACACAAGAGCACATAAAAAACACACGTTCACACATGCTCATTTGTAAGGTACGCTCATTTACCTGATCCCTTGTTCCATCACCTCCCCTCAGCTCACTCCCCGTCGAGTTAATTAGATGGTGCATTCATCACACCTGGTGGAGAGAGAGAGAGAGACCGTGATCCTATATAAATTATGAATAAATGTATCTCAGCATGTATGACTGCTCAGCAGACTTCATCATTCACATGTTCCTCCCCCGGATGGATTGTTGCTTTAAATAAAAAATCACTCAGCAGGTCATTTTAGACTGAACTTTACATTTACATACATTTATCATAATGTGATTTGATTGTGATTTATAGTTTTTAATGATCTCTCTAAATGGTAAGACAGAGCTAATTAGTGCTTAATTAGGAAGGCACTTATGTACTCGGAAAATTAGGCTTTTACTATGAAACCAATGTGTGTAATTACACAATAACATAACTGTTGTGACCTGTACGCGTCACAGCTCTAGGTTAGCAAGACGCAGTAAGCGAGTGTGCGCGCGCCCATATGTTCCATGTTTTCAGCTTGACTATACTGTGAGTTAATGAGAGCGACTGCTGAGTGGCTCCAACATTGTGGACATCTGCCCGTCCCTCTCTTTTTCTGTCACTGTCTTCCTCTCCCTCATTTCCCCCTTTTTAATATCTGCCTCTCCCGGTGACAACCTTGGAGTGTCTTTTATCTCTGTGGGCGAGCTCAGTGTTGTTGGATGTCGGGTAATGTCGAACAAAGCGCGGTAATGTGACGAGCTATCATTGAGGATGAGAGACAGATGCTGACAACATAATTTCCTTGGTTGTGTCCTGCAACCTTCATCGTTACTGTCAGTTCCTCCTGGAACCTTTGAACGTTAACTTTTGAAATGAGGCAGATCGCAGGGTCACGAGTGGGCCCAAACAGTGCCGTGGTCACTAGCACACAGCCAGTTGAACAGATGGGAAAATTAACACATGGGTCTCACTCTTAGTTGATGGTGCAAGCAATCAACACGCTGGCCAGTTCAACCTGAAAAGAATCTATCTCAGTGATTGCTTTTGTGAGGTGTTTGTTTTCTTTGAGACAAGCTGATAGGATCTTTCTTCACAAGGACACAAGTATTGACTGGACGTTCAAACACGGTGCTGAGATATTAGTTCATGCTTGGAAGGCCAAACAGCTCAGATGTTGTTTTCCCTTTTTGCCCATTCATCCTGTAAGACAGGCATGTCAAACTGATTCCAGAAAGGGCCATGTGGCTGCAGGTTTTCTTTCCAACCAAGGAGGAGCACACCAGGCTGGAATCGAATAATCAGCTGATCTCAGTCTTCAGCTGATAACTAAGTGATCCCTTGATGTTGATAGGTTGGCCTGCTGTGCTCCTCGTTGGTTGGAACAAAAACCTGCAGCCACACGGCCCTTTACGGAATCAGTTTGACATATGTGCTGTAAGAGGATGTGTGAATGTGACCTTTATTTAACAAGGAAATTCACAATGCAATTACAGTATGCATAAATGACATGTAGGCCTGCAGACATGACTACTACACACATTCAATGCATATTTCAGGCCATATATACACACCCACGAGTTTCTGTAGCAATAGAAGTGTTCTCTTACACATAATCGGGCCCTGTTTTCATGGTAGTGCAAAGACCAGCACAAGCAGCACTCTGACAGTTTGGCATTTTTCCTGACCCTGAAATTTGCTTTGCTGGTCCATGTGGTACCTTGGTGCCCAGCGCAGAGTACATGGTACACCAGCGGAAGGAGAACCCAAGCAGGTGCACAGAGAGGGCAGTATTTCGGTATAAACTGGGTCTCAGACATGGACGGCTCCACACTGGGGCTAGAGGGTGCTATAGCCCCGTCATAAATCTGTTTAGCCCCAGTTAAGCCCCTCCAGAATTATATTTCATATTATAATACATGTATATTAAGTTAAAAAAAACAATTTCAATAATTTCATTGTATATTTTAATATTTATTTTAAGTGAACGCGCAGAACAAATATTTTAGCCATTGCTTTATTGTGGTCGCTTGTATGAGGCTTAGTTATTTTATTGAATATTCTTTGGCCAAATTCAATTTAAAAAATACTCGGATATGCTTGTGCTGTGTATCATATAGCTGCTTTTATTGAAAAAACGAAAACCTCTTTATAAAGTTACCAATCATGAAAATCGATTATTTTCTTAGCACCCTCACATATTGGTCAAGACCCCCCTTAGCACCGGTAGAAAAAAAATCCTGGCGCCGTCCATGGTCTCAGATGATGTGCCGAGAATAGGAGGCTCACGTTTTCTAGTAAACGCACAGAAATAGTGGAATAATGCTTAAAACGTAAATAGAGTACAGTATGTCCATCAAACACTCCCCAGCCAGTTGACAGTAGATGCAGTAGTAGAGTGTTAAAATCAGCATCAGACTGACTTTTAATGTGGTTAAAGCAGAAACAAATCCATCTGGATGGATCTCATAGATTAAAATTGGTGACTCTTACAATATCCGTTATCCACAGCTGCTTCATACAGTATGAAAACCTTCAGACCTCAACAGGCAGCAGGACAGATGTGTTGACAATGATTTAAGAGGTGGTGCGCCAGAGAACCGTGCCATTACGCACTACCGCTCACTGCGTTTAACTTAATTACATCATATGCAAATTACACCAGGCTGCAACAGAATAACCACACATTCTGTCTCTACACACATCAGCCTGGTCAGTCATAGCAGGTGATGTGAGATTAGAGGTTATGTTGACCAGTGGCTTTTATAGCTTCCCCATGCATGATGTCTTGGATGCACGTGATATACCACCATCATACTAGAGTGTGGTACAGTGAAGTAGAACTGAAAAATAAGGAGACTTTCGGAATCTAATTTATTAGCTTTATTCAATTGATGATGATTCAATTGGTGATCATTAATTAAGATTCATATTTTTTTTGTTTGCACAAGATCTTTTTGTTGCCTTGGTTACTTTTGAATACTGCGCAAAGTCTGTTTTGATATTTGCATAATAAACTGTGATGAATTGCAATAAAACTGGTGCTCTTCATAGCCACATCTCTCTGTAATGGTTGAACTGATGGACAACTGCTCCAGCATTATTGGAAGTCTTCTCTGTCTTTTTCTCTGAGTCTCTGTAACTGTCCTTTTTCTTCTTGTGCTGCACACAGACATATTAATGTGCTAACAGGTGATTGAGGGCATGTCTGTATTTTTCGATGGTTAACTCTGGGAGTAGAAATCAGGCTCCTGCATGCAAATGCATAAATCAGGTGCATTGTGCGTATGCGCAATTTTGTCTTTGTGCATAGACAGAGTTTTAGTTGTGAACCTACATAAGAAAGGCAAGCTTCTTGAACCAGGACAGAGTAATAAATAAACTACATGTCTGAAAACTGAGACCAATCAGAAGGTTTTGCAGGTTCTATCAGAATACAGTATAATAATGAGTATTTTGTGTTCTGATAACAAAGTCTTTTAAAATCAAAGTCATCCATGTTTTAGCCCACTGTGATTCCACCTCAGCTGTCACCACTACTGTCAAACAAGTAGCACATGCCAACAGTCATCACGGAGATGAAAGGGTGCCAGACCATATGCTGCGTGCATTACCTGAATGCATTCAAGTACACAGCCACATGATCAGATGACAAGGGCACTTACTCAGCAGGGATGCATTCGCTGTCCTGATACCTGTCACATAACAGAGTGTCACACACACACACACACACACACACACACACACACACACACACACACAAAGGCTGTAGAGGACATAGTGTTCATAACGGAGAACACTCACTGTTGGCCATTTATATATTAATGGCCAGGATGCAGATTTGACTGCAATTTTAATGGCAAAGAACATTAAATTCTCTCGGAACAGCGAACCGCTCACAGATGCTTAGAAGTAGACAAGGGTGAAAGATTGATTAAAAGTCCACAACTTACCCCCAAACTTAACTGAAACTCAATTATGATGATTTGCTTCTAATTGTGAACAAAAATGTCCACTCATGTAGCAGGACAGTTAACTAAGAGGATTAATTGGAGAGCTGGCAAATACTTTACAATTAAGGTATACGCCAGAGGAGAGAAAGACCACCAAATACAGACGAAAACTTGATGCAAATGATGCATGCATATCAAGGTTTACTGCACAGAGTCTGAAGAGTGAGCTGTTCTGGACACAAACATTATGTGGGGAATTATGAGATAACAAATTTGGTTCCCTCACAAGCTTAGTGTGGACACTGCCTTGGCTACCACAGCTGAAGGAGTACAAAGGTCCATTTGCCATGGAAAGAGGGATGTGCTGAACAGCACTCATAACTGCTTCAGATGCACAATATTACCAGGGGTACACATGTGGGTACACAGGTGCACATGAAAGACAAAAATCAGAAATGTGTAACGTCCAGCTGTTTCAAAGTGATGCAGGCAGCAGCTGATTTGGATCTGTGTTGAAGGGACAGTGTCATGAATGGGATTGCTTTGGGTGGACACTGTAAGTAGTCCTCACTGTGAAGCTTCTACAATCCAGCAGATGACGATTATGCAACACTTATTGATGTCAACTGCCATTAAACTCAACAGAGGACGAGCAACTGTCAACAATACACATTTCAAGCATTTCTTGTCAACACATTTGACCCAATGAGGTAAAACAAATGTGAGAGATTTTCAAAAAAACAACAGACGTTGAGTGACTGCGTTTGAGTTCTGCCACCTTCAAAGAAACATCAAACCAAAGTGGAGCTGAAGAAAAGTCAAGCCTCCTGGAGGTGTGAAAAATGAAGCCAATATGGAAGCTGCAAAAGCTGCAGTTTCCTGAATGGCCACAAGAGGCTGGCACCAAAAGTGAGTCAATACCCATAAACCATCTTATTAAAATGCCCAACTGTTCAGTGCTGGGTACAAAAATCGCTTTGGTCTCTATAGTTGATTCCCTGTTTATGACAACTATACACTAGTTTTCAGCAACCAGGCTTCATTCAGCTCCACCCAGGCTCCACCTCTTTGCTCATTTTTGGATTAGCCAGGAGCTTCACAGTGGCTCTTCAGAAACCTGTTGGTGGCGTCACAGAAACGACGTCAATTGTTTATACAGTCTGCGACATCAGACTTTTTGCGGTACAGGATATATGCAGGATAAGCACACTGAATTGTGGTACAAGATATGTTGCTTGCATCCACATCTAGTAGAAAAAAAGAAAATAATTTCTGTCATCCATTATTTGATAAACATGAAAAGAGTCAGAAGCACATGAATGTGGCAAAATGCTATTGCTAACAAACAAGCTAGTCAAGCAAAAAAATCCAGCCGGCCACTTGCTAAATGGTTAAACAAGTTAGATTAAGAACACCGGAGAGCTCTGTGTAATGTCTTTCTCACGTGAGAGGGGATTCTCACATCTCAACATATAATTAAAACCAAGTACAGATCTCGTTCGTCACATACTCATCTCTCAACCCTGATGCACATTCATCTGTCAAAGATGGCAGCAGAGACATTTGACCCAAAGCCAGATGTGGACCTGTGGCTGGAGACAACTAATGGGAGGCTCAACCATGGACTGAGAGTTGCACCTTCATCATCAGGAGGATGCAGGAAGCTGAAGGATGAGGGACAGTAAAGGCCACGCCAAGGTGAGGAAGATTGTGTTCATTAAGACCAAGCTTTGTATGGGGTGATTACCAAACACCATCTCCTGGTACTCAACTGACTAAAAACCTTTTGTGCATCCCTGCAGATTGTTATTAAGAATAATGCTAAGCTTAACAGGACAAGAAACCAATTCAGGTAACTGATCCTTTGAGACCAAATGCTGTTTCAATGCGTTTATTGGAATGGGAGCTGACAATTCATGAGTCACAGTGGAAGCACCAGGACTGTCTCTATAGCTACCGCGCTGACTGTCTTGTCTGCAAAATAAGACGCATAAAGACGTTGGGGCTGAGATGACTTTTGTGTTGCTGATTGAGACCCATCTTTGCTTGGACAAATACTCTTGGTTCTGCAACAGAGGAAAACAAGGTGGCGATGGTAGAAGAGAAGCAATGCTTCATACCATGGAAAAAGTGCTGCCACAGAGGGCTGAGATTTGGCTCGCTGAGTGTCAGTGAAACACGGTGCTCTGTCATCCTTAAGGTGGAGGCACTAGGTGACAAACAGGGCAACCAACCTCCCCAGGTGTTATCCTGAAGGGTGGTGATGCTCAGCTTTACCTGATACAGATGGCGACGAGAGCCAGGAGGGACAAACCAAACAGAATCACATCTCCAGTGCAAAATGCCTAGACTCATTATGCAACAGGAACCTAGACTTCATTGTCTGTTTTATTATTTTTTGGAACAATTTGTGCCTCTCCTAGACATGAATAGCTGAAACAGAAAAAGGGAGAGAGGGTTGCAAGTACGGCTTGCGGCCACATTTGGTTCATAGTCGATATCTTAACTCTAAGCCACAGGGGCACCTGTCATTTCAGAGTGAGTGAAAGTAAAGCCATTATGTGGCCTATAAAGACAGGTGGAGTGATTTGAACTGAATGTGCTCCATCAAAGTTGTTCCATTGTGAGACAGATGACTAAAAACACAGCTGAAACTGTTTATTGCAGACATCCTGTTACTGTATCAGCTAGGACTGGTGGGTAGGTCCTGACTGGCTGAAGAAGTAGTGTGTGCATTATTCAGTGAGTTGATCCACAGAGAAGAGTGGGCTAAAGCATGCAGCTGGTTGTAGCTTGTGTGAAATAGCACTCTGTGTTACACAGCGATTTTCATAGAAGGGCAGTAGCATGTTGCATGATTTGCTTTGGAGATGGTCGTCTGAAGAGATCATTTTCTTCAAAGCTAGAGATAGATGATAAGAAGCTACAAACCCTCCACTCATGTTGCCTTTATAGCTAGACATCCATTCATAGACACACCCTCAGCACACTCGCTCATTCGCAGTAGAAGAGAGAGGATAACGCGCAGTAACAAACATTAATGCACAGACCTGAGCACAGGCTCACTCTCGCTCTAATTGTCTTTGAGATGACTCTGCCACTCTGTGCTCAAATCTCTGGGAGGGTGAGTGATGATTATGTGGCTGCAGAGCATCACTTCTGAAAAGCAACACTCACACACGAGTGCATTTATTCATATAGACCACATTCACCAGCAATCACCCACAAATGCCCTTGCACGCTCGCCCACACACAAGCCTGTTCTCATAAAGCATTTAAACCTGCTCACACAAACATTTGACAGAACTGTGGGCAAAATGTGGATTTATGCTATTCCTGTGTGAAGGAATGTTGATTAATATTTGTGAAGTGACATAACAGAGCAACAAATGTGTTTATTTCCTGGAGAGGAGGTCAAAAGAAAGGGAAAGCAACAATTCTCCTGTAGCCTTGTGGCTGCTTTCCCTTTACCTATGTAGTGTAAGTTAAATCTTACTATTAAAACGTGTTTAAATGGTATTGGGGGGGTTTAAAGGCTCATGAAAGTATAATAATAACATCAATTGATAGTGTTTAAATTTGACATTTAATTATTCACAGAATTTTTCCTATTCATCATATTTTCTGTTATTCATATACATTTTATTTCTATGAGAAAAGCTTTGATCACAGATCAGGGATGCAGATGCTTGCAAAACCGAATGTGGGCCATTCAGCTCTGACAGTTCATGGATGGGAACAATTCAAAAAGCACAAATACACTTGTCAAATGTCAATGTCAAAGTTCATTCTTGACCTGGACTGATTTAATACATAAACAGAGAGAAACAGAAATCAAAAAGTACTTATGATAACAAAGCAGTCTAAGTAAGATGTAGTTGAAAGCTCTTGAAAAGGTGAGCAAGTGGGCCTTGAGTTAAGATGTTGATAGCTTGAACGCAAGTGAGACTTTCAACCAATTAATAGCGGAAAAAAAAAAAATACTGCTCAGAATAGATTCTCCGACTCCAGATAGAGAAAAGGGAATAAATGAGCGAAGGGGAGCAGCAAGACCATGCTAAAACATTTTAGAGAGAGTGACTAAATGAAAAAGTAGAGAATCAATGGTGGAAATTTGATATGGGAGAGAATGGGGGAGAGGGGTGGAGGAGAGAGATAACGCGCCGGGGATGAAGTAGCTATTCATGGGATAAGTGTAATGGAGACAGCACTGAAGTGATGACCAACATCAACTATGAGTCTTGTTAATAGTCATGCTGAGTGTGTGTGTGTGTGTGTGTGTGTGTGTGTCACCTCATATAAATGTGCTTACTGTGACTGTTCATTTCAGATAAGTATGTGCAACCAGAAGTGCCATATTACAATATCCATCCATATGACGGTCACATATATATGAATCAGAAATGTGTGTGTGTGTGTGTGTGTGCATGTGTGTGCTCTATGCTGCCTCTGTTACTCTCTCTTTTCCCCAGTCATATTCATGCAAACACACAAATACACACACACACACTGACACCTACAGTGCAGCTCATCAGTCCGGATGAATGTTATTACCTGCTGCATTTGTTCTTGTTGTCGTTCTTCTCATCATCCTCTCCCCTGCTAGTCAACCTTGCATCATGCCTGATATACAGGTTTCACACACACACACACACATGCGTGCACGCGTCCACACACACATCAATATGAAATACTGCAGTCCTCCTTCTGCTGACGACGCACTGTCTCCTTTTTTTGTCCTTCCTCATTCTGGCTTGCTCTTTTGGTCCATCTTCCTCTGCTCTTGCTTAGTGTAATGCATTGTCACACACCGCGAGGTTCAAAAGTGCAGCCCATTCATAATACATTTTTATCACCTTGCTTATAAGAATTGCCTTCATTTGCACGTTGAAGAACGGCAAGAAAAAAGCTAAATTTTAGGAGGAAGAGAAGAAGATTTTAGGAAATGCCTGACATAGAGCAAAATAGAGCACCCCATCAACAGCCTTTTCAAAATGGGCTTTTCATTAATTAAAGAAATAACTCTTACATTTCAGAAATTACAAATCAAGAAATAAAGCCGGTGGCGTTTAAGTACCATTAACTGTGAGTTCAGTATTTTGTGGGAAGTTTCATATAAATTACAAAGCAATCTGCATAATATATGACTTGAATAAATTCTTTTTCCTATCAAGGATAAAGTCTGTGATTTTGCGTTGAATGTTCTAGGGTCCTTGATCAATTCATTTCATATGCATTACATTTTCTCTGTCAAGTATTCATCAAATTGATACCAATTTCGAAAGTCTCTCAAGCAGTTAGGCCTCTGAAATGATCTTGGCCTTGCATGCATTTTTCAAAAGTTTTAAATCTACACTGGAACAATGGTTGAAAGGTTTTCCTGACACATGGTCGGGGTGAAGGATTATCAACAAATTTTAAGAAACAGGGTTCAGTACAAATGAAGTCTCAGTTGGCGCTCATCCTCCAACCCTCCCCTGTAACTGTCGGTCATGTCAGTTATGCAGTTATCTGACTTCTTTGAAGAAACCCTCGATCAGTACAGCTCAAAGTACTTCACAAAGCTACGATAAAGAAATAAAAGAAAAAAATCTTCTGATACAGCACATATTTGACTCTGGTAGTAGACGCTACTGCAGATAGCAGACAGCAAGCCTGCAATAAGTCAGTGTCATTCTTTAATAGTTAGACAAGATCCACTGGACATTCAGAATGTTGAGTGGTGTTCAGGTGTTCTTCATCTACACTGCAGATGTTGGAGGAAAACAGGGCTTCTTAGTGTGTAAGAATAGAGGAAATCTATTGGTATTTGTACAAGAAATAATATTAAAAATTGCGTTTTTCTTAGTGTACAATCAACGGAAAATAAAACTCACTGTGTTCTGTTTCAGATTGAGCTCTTTACATCTACACAGGGAGCGGGTCCTCTTTGTCGGAGTCCGCCATGTTGCACTGCCATGTTTCTACAGTAGCCCAGAATGGACAAACCAAGCGATTGCTCCTGAGATGGTCTTTCGCATTTTTTGCAAGTTTCGCCGCCACCATGGCTTCTCTTGCGTGCTCGGAAACAGGGTGAGGTGAGAGGTGTTCAGTTAGTTGCAATCTGCAACCACACCACTAGATGCCACTAAATTCTTCACACTACTCCTTTAAATCAATTCAGAGTCATTGGCTGCAAATGTACAAAGTAATATTTGAATTATGAGTCACACAGATTGCTACATAAAAACTAGGATTTTTACTGCACTTTCTTATCTTTAGAGCCACTATTTCAAGATGTGCCAATTCCGAGTGGAACCTTGACAGAGTCAAATAAATGTGGCTGGAGGACAGGACAGAAGGAGGTGTTCACCCCTGATGAGGTCCCTCTAAGCTAAGCGCTCAGGATCCTGCAAGAGTTCACAGAAGCTCTTAAATTTGTCCTGTGAGCCCGAATTCATTTTCTTTTCAACCAGGCTCTCTTCTAGTGAATGCAGGGGTGGGTCCTGCAGGGGCCATCAAAGTAGCAGAGGCTCCCGCGACAGTGTGTCTCACTTTAAGTGCACAGGATGAGTACTTCATCAGGCCATACGTGGGAAGCTATCAGCATGTACAGGATCTTTTCAGCAGTGTACCTTGTGAGGTGATTCTATGATGTTCTTGCTGCAGTAGGAAAAGCTCTATTAAGTTATTCTACCACATTGCACTTTGTTGTTCGTAAGTGAATCTACTTCACAAACAGACACAGTGCGTGTACACTGCTCTGGTGTCCTTGATTTTATCCAAGCATGTGTTATGTGAGGGAAAAATAATTTTCAGCGATGACACTTTTCATTATAGCTCTGTTTTTTTTTTTTCTTTGCCTTTCTCTTTTATGGCTCTAAGAGGGGTGATACGATTCTTCCTCAACGAGGCTGATGAAAGGCCTTTTCAAGGTCCTCGACACCGTAATGAGCTGACTTATCTTGTCCACCTTGCTATTCATCACATAACTGGTTTGAGTTGTTCGTTTTGCTAATTAAAATTGTTCCCTCTTAGAACGACAATAACTGCAATCACTGTCTGGTATATCAATCTATAGTGTCTGATAATCTAATAACAAACTGTAATCTCACAATAGGTCATTATAATCCAGTAAAGGCCGATCATAATAGCTGATTATGAAGGTTTTAATTACAACACAGATGATGCACAGTAACACTGACAAATTCATAATACTCTTAAACCTAATAAAATATTATGTAATTCAGCAGGAGCCAATTACAATCTGAGACAACCACAGCAAATGAGTTGTATTAATGGAAATGCACCATCGTCATGTTGTTGTATGTGATCATCATCAGACACAACGGAGGCTTTCCTACAAGGCAATCTGAAAAGATTGCATCTATCTAGAAAGAATGCCTCAGTAAATGAAATTATTTTTACTGTTTTCTTTAATTAAGTTGTAAGCAAAGGACAATGGATCAGCGCTGTCATTTATTCATCCCCTGTGCTTTGCTTTGCACACATGTCATAACTATCCTACCATGGTCACAGAGTTTACACAGACATTACAGTGGGTTAACTAATTATAGCAACCTTTGAAAATATGAATGAAAAATTGAAGACATTTTCTCTCTTTCTCGACAGTCAGCAGCCATGATATTCATGTGCCGTGATACACTTTGAAGTTGTTTTTTTTTCTTGCATCCTCATATAACCTTGTTGTGTGTGATCCCTTACTCATCAAAGACTCCACCGGGAAACGCATCCATTATGACTGATTCCTTGTTCATCTGTTATCAGGATTTTCCCCTGGACTCATCTGCCCCCGAAACACGTCGGGTGATGGGATATGTCCGGAATCTGCAACAGACTGAATCCATTGGAGGTATTTGTTATGCAAAGTCCTTCATTTCAATTTCTCACACTGACTGGCCTTGATTTCAATTTCTGGGATTCTGCGACCAGTTTATATGCTTACAAGCAACAAGCAAGCACATTCCAAACCCCCAATCATGAGGACTGATCATAACTGGAATACCGCTGTGGATGAAAAATCCTAAGAATGTGTGATGTTAGTCGACTGGTTCTGGTTGCGAAATTCAAACTGTGTCGAGTTGATCCCCTGATGCATGAGCTCTCCAGTCTGTAGCACACTCACTGGATCTAATCTGACGCTTCAATGACACACACGCTCTTCTCTAATTCTCAGTCCAGCTCCTCCGTTTTTTCAACCACACACACACACACACACACGCACACACACACACACACACACACACACACACACACAAACACCGACATTATCTTTCACTGCTCACTTATACTTGTTTTCTCACAATCATTATAACAAGTTGAATGCATGGGGCCAATTCAGCTACGATAACAAAAACTCCTATATCGAATGATGACATGCATGACAGTCGCTCGCTTAGAAAGCCGGCTCAATTTCTCACCAATTACTTCCTCCTTTCTTCACTCCCTCTCATCCTCACACTCCCTCACTCCGGCTACAGGTAGAGTGTGATTAGCTGAACATTACTTGAAGACGTGGGACATTTCTGAGATTGGATGCTTCATGTATGGGTTGTCACAGATCCATTCACTATTCTCAGAAGAACGCATACGGTCCAGCACAGCCTCTTCTTCTGCATAAATTTTCCCACACAGATTCCCACACGCTGGACATGCATTCAAGACATTTACAATTAGTAAATGAATATATGCATATGTTCTTTGTATATTACTTAACTGGCATCTTTTATAGTCAGGCATGAGTGAGGTCAGGCTGGTGTCGCCCTGCCTCAATGCTCACAGCATACTGTAGCTGCCGTGCCCATTTTTCATGTGCTATTTATCACAGTAATGGTGTGATTGCACTTGTTAAACAGGTTGCATGTGCCTGCTGCCTGACCTAGATGAGCTGACGATGTGAATGGCTCTATGGCGAAAGCTTGGGCCACAATTGTTGACACCTGTCTGACTTGATGCGACCTACACACTGTAGCCTTCCAGTGCACTCTGCTGTGCAGTGCAGAAATTGCCCCAAAGAGTGTGTAAATTAAACTATTTCGATCATCAGAAGAAGTTAGATAGCAAAAACGGTTGTAACCGCTGTAATCATCCAAGTCACTTTGCAGCAAAGTGTGTTAATAACTGACAACTTGCTTATTTAGAATAAAGGTGATCACACACTGGATTCAAGCCAAATATGACTGTATGCATACAAAATACATCTTGCACTTGAACAATACATTTTACCTTGAAAGCTGTGCCATTATTCAAACGTGTACATAAAAGGCAGACAAGAACTGATTTGCTAGAGCCTCATGTGTATTACTGCACCATCAATGAAATATTGATAGAAATCTGAGACATTACTTTCATTAGATTACAGAATAGAAAGTGAACCATTTCTGCGAGTGACAGCATCCACCACTACAGTGAACACTGTACTCAATTTGTCTGAAATGTCCGGTGCTTTCCACAGAATATCTGCAGCATTGCTTTATGATACAAAACAAACCCCTCTTGTCATTGGTGTTCTCCCCGTTCAAAGAAATATACCTTCATTTCTGCTTTTTGACAGCACAGTGCGATTGGTTTTTCACATTGAATGAGGAATGATTTCTTGCTATTTTCTTATCACACACACTTTTTTCAGCATGGAAAACTGGGAAACAAACATTTCAGAGGCTGAATAAACTGAGGGCGACTTAAACTCATCCAAGGACGCTTGGAAGAATAGCGGATTCAAAGAGCTCTCAATAAAATCAAATCAAGTCAGATTTAGCACTTACAGACTCGATGCAAGTTTAGCACAAATTATAGTAATTTTCCAAGAATCCAATAAGACATCAGTAATTAAGCCTCACTGAGCATTAAAAGAGATCAGATCGTTGACATGAACCAAACATTGCATGTGAGGCTCAGCATGGAGTGCTAGTAAAGACCCCACAAAGGTATAGAGAGCCGAGAACAGCAGACATTTATTACTGACATACAAAAAATGTGCAGTTGTCACACTGCTGTGTTAACCTCAGCTTGTGTTTTAAATCTAAGGCTTGCAAGCCCACAACCTGGTGGCGCTCCCTGTGCGTTACATTAAAAGTGAAAATGTGACCTAGCCTTGCCTGGGTGAATGCAACCTTTCCTATCTGAGGGATGTGTGTGGTCAAATCGCCATCAGGTCACAGTTCCTGCTGTCCAGTTTAACAGGTATATTATTATACGGTTCGTGGTGGTGTGGAAGACAAATTTTCCTCAGTCTCAAAACTGTGTTTTCTTAAGCCTGCCTAAATCACGTCTGCTTCTACAAGACATGAGCACAAAAAACAAACTGCTAACACTTTATTATAACAGCAATGCAAAAAGCAAGCATGATTTATAAGACACAACAAAGAGAGGAGTAGGCAGCTAACAGCACCGACCAGTAACAGCAGCGGAAGCAGCAGTGACACGAAGGATCAGAGGGTGAAAGAAGACTGTTTTCAACATAATTAGTGCTGATGTGGTACAAGTGCTCTGCCTCCTGGCTGAGGTGCTCCATTTGCTGCATTTGTGATGAATGGAAAATACCTGCGTGATGCATGGGCAGGTCACATGCAGTTGGTGAGTGTGTGTGTGTGTGTGTGTCTGCGGTATCAAATGCAAATCAGTGCATTTACTGAGTAATTATACTCAGCCTGAGTTCAAATAAAGGGAAAGAGAAGCTACTCCACCACAGATTTGTGTGTGTGTCACTGTGTGTGTGTGTGTGTGTGTGTGTGTGTGTGTGTGTGTGTGGTTAGTGTTTCCTGCTAAAATCTGCTGTAGATTTATTAGAGATGCGTCAACTTTCTATTTAGCAGCACATACATCAACAGTGGAGGGTAACACACACGCACACACACAAACACACACATCAGGGAGTTTGAGCTTGCTTCACACCCTGCAGAGTAATGGATTGGAGAAGGAAATTATGTTTGCGCATTTGTGTGTGCATGTGTGAATGCTTGCGTGTTTGTTCTCACGAGAGGACAGTATTCAGCCTCCCCCAAATTCTGCACATGGAGACTTTTTGCAGCAGCAGTTACTATGCCGACAAGGCTGCCAAAGATTCATCAAAGTCCAGCGGACTCACTGGTTATGCAGAGAAAGCGAGAAGAGGCAGCCGCGGAGATCAAACTGGAGAGAGAGCTTTCCAAAGTCAGTGATAGATCTACCTGAATCAATGAGAGAGATGAAATGAAGCGTTTCATCTCTGTTGAAAGAAAAAAAAAGAGTGAGAAAGAGAGGGAATGCACTTGTGTCTGATTCTGTTCTGAACACCCACAAAGTCCAGATAGTGCTGATGGATTCAGGGCAGGATGGGTTGTTCTGTCTACCTGTTTGCATCATGCCACAGTGTCCCGCGTGGCTACATTACATTATTCCTTCAGCATGTTGGTTTGTGAGTGCGCGTGTGCGTGTGTGTGTGTGTGTGTGTGTGTGTGTGTGTGTGTGTGTGTGTTGCAAGTACACGGGTAGGGTGGATGGTGAGCCATATGCCAGGCCATATGGGTCTGCAGGGGTTCTGCTCTGTCTGCCTGGGGGAAAGTAAACATGTCTGAAACACACACAAACACACGGACAGCACACAGAGCCAAGATGCCACTGATGTTGACACTATTTGATGAATTCCCTCTACCCCGCAGAGGCAGGGAAGGGAGAAATGACCAGAGACACAGGCTATTGTCTTGCAATTACAAGCACGCTTGGCAACTGTGTGCACACAATCATCACATTTCTGCACAAAAGTGCCCAAAAGCACACAGTAATATTTGCATTCAGAAAATGAGTCAGTGGTACACAAATAGGAACAGAAGGATTAAGATGAATTCATAAGACAGTATTTCCAGATAGGAAAAAAAAATGAACCATGGGCAGAATAAAAAGTATCCTTTGTTGTGCTTTTTTTTTTGTCAGTATGCCTGTTCATCCAGTCCTTTTAATCAGAGAGCTGAGATGTAACCAAACAAGCCGCCTCCTCAGTACTGATGGAGAGCTGCTCCTCTTCAAAGTAGCAGTGAATTTGGAATTAAGTATTAGTTGATTTTTTTTCTTTTCTGGCAACTTGGGAGAAGCAGAACAAACATAGACGTATGACCAGAAAAATGGCCATATAGGTCATCAGCGCAAGCAGGTTGTTATGACCCATATTTCTGTTATTTTTAGGCGGCTACACCTCCTGTGGCCATAGTACTTGTGACGGGAAGAGAGGAGGAAGTCAGGTGACGTTGCATATAAAGCAACAAAGTCTGCATGTGGAGGAGGCGGCATGGACGGAAGGGTCACCAGTGTGTTTCACGAGACTTTCACCCAGGAGGCCGTGGTCCATGTTAAAAACAGAGAGTCAACGCTGACTTATTTTAACTGTTGATCTTTTCCTAGATCTAACCAAGTAGTCTTGGCGCCATCTGTCCACGGCGGTTCTGGTCTCGCTAACGTTTTTTGGACGCCGTTTGGCAAAGAAGAAGTTATTCTGAGCTTTTTTTTGTGTGTGGACGAGGGCAGTGAGACCAGCAGAGCAGAGAGGAACTGCAGAGTCAGGTGATGAATCTGTTGTTCTTTGTTTTTCACCCAGTCTGCCGCACCACCACACAACCGCAGCCAGGCCGCGGTGTCGCACACGCCATACGCCCTTCATACCACAAACACAATACAATACATCTTGGATACACTATGTCACAAAAATCCTCCATTACCTGATGCTTTACACCTTTGCTTAGTGTAGTCTTGTTTTTTTTTTGCTGAGAGAAGTGAAATTTCTGCAAGGATCCTGGCCGCCTACCACATTTCTGTCAGGGCACGACAAGCTGCAGATTCCTTCATGGCTGTTTTATAACCAGTGTTGTGGTGGTCTGCCAGCCGACATCTGTTGCTTGGCACAATTTGTGCCAAGTTCCCTTTGCCTCTTTCATCAGCGGGCTCTTTCCAGTCATTGGCTTGTCAATGTCCGTTGGGGGGTGACTGATTCTTAGAAAAATTGTGCTGCTCTTGTGACGCTCCAAGCTACTTTACCAATGTACAATAACTTGATGTCACACGTCCCATCTGTGGCAATGGTCTGGCGGTACTGGATATTGGCTGATACGTGTGGGTTTAAGGTTGGTATCTTTAAACACTAGGCCACCCTGCCCGGCCTTTAATCAGGCCTAGAATATGCTCCTCATTATCCAAATGGCTCTATCATTTATACTCGATGGGCAATTTATTCAAAAGCAGCATCTGAAATGGAGTGCAGGTAATTTCTCTCAAATTTCCGTCTAAAATTCTCAGTTTTCATGGGCCGTGCATCCTCTAATTAAAGTCAAATGTCAGCCCCCCCCCCCTCATTTCTTACTGATATGTTTCAATGTAGCAATCCTTTTCTCTCCGCTGGCTCAGGGAGAAAATGAATGACTTTGTGATCATGCAAATGCAACATGAAATAAATGGCAACCTAAACCGAAGTAGCACTCTTAGCCAATCAGAGCCTTCTGTTCAACACGGTGTAATGACGGTTTGGGGAGTGGAGCCCCAATATGGTGACTGATTGCAATGTGTATGCAGCATGGTTTCATGTTTGCGGTGTGTCGGTTTGTGTATGAATGCAGAAACATTTGCATGGCTTCACAATACATCCATCTCTATTTGATATATGACTTGAAACAGAGGCTGTCAGCTTCAACTTAGAGACTGCTGCTATAGCTGTCAAAGCATACGTCTGTGGGCGTGCATTCACACATGTTCACACATTTGCCTGTGTGCATAACAAGAAGTTCATCTGCGTGTGTCTGCATGTATTGAACGTGCAGATATTTATCTGATGTGCCAGATCCATAGCTGCTAAGGTTTCACCACAATTTCTCAATTGTGCAGGAAAAAAATGGAAAAGTGGAAGCATCATGACAGTGTTTCCTCCAGAATGAATATATTATGGTGAATCATGTGTGTCAGTCTTTTCCTCATGCAGGCAACATTCAATCATCTCATAATTTTGGTTCACCAACCAGACACCTCTCTACCTCAGTTTGCATGCCTGCAACATCCCACTATTTGTCCATTATCCTTTCGGGCTACTTTAACCCTCATTCACATCCCCATTGCCAACAATATCCCATCCCCATTTTTCTCTCTGGTCTCTGCCACCTACGTTCTGCTGAGAGTGTTTCAGAGCAACTTTGATTTGAGATTTAGTGCTGACTCCAGTCTGCCACGCCGAGGCAAAAGATGTGTAAGTGTTCTTCTTCATCATCATCATTATCATCTACTTCTTTCACATCTGGAGGCAGAGCTGCTCTGGAGACAGAATTAACTTCAGTCACCGGATTTTGTCTCAATGGGGGGAGAGAAATACACGATTCGTCACACCACAGGCATGTTGGAGATGGCAAACAGAGTTCACTGTATTAGCAACGTAAATATAGAATTTTAATTAGTCTGAGGTTTCAAAAGTCATTGACATCTATTCGCAAAAGATCAAGTGATCATGATCTGCTTCCTTGCTGGCTCACCTATACCTCTGTATGACAGATGCGAACTTGTCAGGCTTTTTGCACTTCAACCAATGCGGTTTGACCAACCGGTTTGACCAACAACACAGTTTCAGCTTCCAGAGTGCTTCTACCCCACCACTGTTTGTATAGCTAAATCTTCAATTCCCAGGATTGTTTCGACCTCAGCCGGTAACATTAAAGCTACGATATATTATCTCCTAGTGTGGCAACAGCACGCATTTGGAGTCCTGTTTCTGGCAATCTGACAAATTTAAGTCCATATTTCAGCTGTGTTTTGAGGGGAATATAGTCGTACCTACATGCTCCACTTTGTTCACTAGCTGGTCCCTAACATTCAGTCGCTCTGAGCTTTTTTGCTGAGCAGCAGCCTGCTTTAGCTGAAGCAGCGAAACTGACGGAAAACCCAAGCTGTGGGCCGTAATACCAAAACAATGATGAGCTAAAAGAGGCGAGGATTAAGGTAGAGCAGAGAGTGAGGGAGTTTGTCAGTGGGTTTGTCACTTCAAGCGAATGTACATAACCATTTGATCCATTAATTATGTGCTGTAAAAATATGGATTGGTGCAGCTTTGACATTGCATATAAAAATTACACGAATACATTCGCAGCTACTTCATCTCAAAACAAACCAGAAAGGCAGCAGAAAGTGGAGAGTGAGCGCCGTGCTTTAAGGGCCAGATCCCACTTGAACCTGCTGAGAGAACATCGATTCAAACCTGAACATGAAACCCACTGGCAGGGCTGCCTCTCAGAGCATGTTGCATCACACTGTTTGCTTTCCAGTCTTGCAGTTTGAGTGATGATGCGAATGGCTCAGAGGCCCTCCTAAACCTGAGATGAGGTCGTGTGGCCTTCTCACACACGTGTGCATTTTTTATTTTTTTTTTTTTGCACAGAAATGCTCCACACCCATGCGTGATAACATTTCATGCACTCACAAACCCCTGGCTATTACAGTGATGGGATTCCAGGCTGTCAAACAGATGAATGATGACAAATCCTTCTGGAGGAAGGACAATCCCGTACATTGACTGCCTCAGTGCCATAGTTCAGAGGCAGTCTGCGGCTGATACCCGGGGTGATGGTAAGCCACGCAGGTCATTTTTGGAGTATTATCCGGAGCACTGGGATGTTATAGCTCCTGATTTTATACGTTTTTTTTTTCTGTGTCGGGATGAAAGAGGGGCAGACAGTCTCAGTGTATGAGAGAGAAAGGCCATCTAAGGTGAATAAAAAATATTTTATGCATGTGTTCATCAGCCTTGCCCTTCCTCTCTCACAGTCACTTCACCCCTAAGGGTTACAGCTGGGGATAAGACGTGTCCTCTGCTCCCTCCGGGTGACAGACTCTCTGCCTTGGCCACGTTTCCTGCAGTCATTAGCACTAATCACATTAACAACAGTGTTATTTAAAGACCCGCACTCAGTCACACAGGACAGCTAGGCCCTTCTTGATGCATTTTTATCTTATGTAAAAGGGCAAAAGGGCAGCAGAAACTGGAGCTGGAGACGGCTACGTTTTATTTACGAGTGAGGTTCTTCTCCGTGTCGCAGACATACGAATCACACATGGTTCACATGATGTGTTTGAGCATGTAGACCAACGAGTAAAATATGTCAAATATGCAAAAACAGTCATGGCAGTCTATCAATTAAAATAATGAATCTAATTAATTAGATGCTTTGTAATTGATTAATCTAAATAAATCAATTCATTTGTTATTTTATCTCAGAAGGTGCAGCTCCTTGTTTATCTTCTAGATGTTCATCCTGGCTTCATTTGCGTGCAGCCTTTTTCATCAACATGGCTCCACATACACTGTATCTGATTTTTTCTGCAGAGTAAAGATGAATATACGTGTAAGTTTGAATCTTCTGAGCTTCACAAACAAAAGACAAAACGACCCCCTGAAAAGGAGGCTTGATTGCATTTGATGAAAACGTCTTGCCTCATGCCTGATTTGCTTTATTTGCTCCCAGCAAGTGGTTGATCCCAAAGACTTCAATACCATAAGGTACTATGAAACCTGTACTGACAGAAAATAGGAGAAGACTGAACAACAGTGACAAAGTAGCAGCAAACAGGTTAGCTGCAGCACTGCATCCGCTTTTAAAATGCGGCCGCTTTCATTCATAGACGTGAGATGAATGATGCATGATGATACAGGATCCACTGATATCTGCGACCAATCTACTGTTTTTTTAAAAGAAGTGATAATGCTGCACCAAGTGTCTTGGGTCATTTGTATTTCTAAACTTGCTTTACTTTAATGCAATGAAAGTTGGGTTTTACGTAAAATTTGTTTTTGTAAAACTGATTCAACCATTGCAGCTTTGACAAGTATGACACTGGATTGCGAGCTGTCCTGACATGGTGACAAGTTTGACCGAAATAAAACTCATACGGTCAGATCAGAATTCAGTATTGGGTCAGTGTTAAATATTTGATAGCCTGGGAGACGACGCTCAAGGACCATTTTCAGAGCACTGAGGATATTTACATACCAGACTGGAATTGCAGACTTTGGATTTCGGACCAATATGGAAAATGATTCTAGAACAGGTTTCAGTAGAACAGGCTACATCTGCACACTGAAAGCTGTGTTAATTTTCATCTTATGTGTCCAAAAACCTTTGCTGAAAATCTCTCAAATGTTACTGCGTCTGTTCTTATTGGGCCACTTATAGCACCACTGCTACTGAAATGGAAAGAAACAGACACACACTCCAAGTTTCTTATCAAATGAACTCAAACACTTTGTTTCTTTGAGATGATTTTTTGACAGCACTCTGAATATTCGGTCGCCCGTAACGCTGTTTTACTGGTGCTGTTGTTCAGTTGAGAGTAAACTTGTCAGGACGGTGGGGGACTTAAGGGGAACTAGGGGTGAACCCAGGTGCAGACACAACTTAAATCATAGACAACGACAAGACTAGATAACGCTTACATAAATCGTGGTATGGACATGAACAAAGACAAGGAAAACAATTCACGACATGGAAGGACATGAAAACAAAGACAAAACAAGGGATGCACTAGGTTCAATTTAATTAATTTATTAACAAGACACAACGTAAACTACAACTCAGGGAACTATGACTAAACACACTAAGGGAGACAGAGTCACACGACAATGAAAACACAGGGAATGTACACGAGACAGAGCTATGGACAAGACTGAATAACTATCAATGAAATAAAATAACAGAAAACACTCCCGAAGGAGGAAAGGACAATGGGCTATGGAGAGGACTACTGAAGGAACTAGATATGAAAAAACAAACTCAATACACTAACAAACGGAGGATCTAATTGACAAAAGTAATAAAACAGAAAATCACTCTTTTACGAGGAGAACAAATCGGCAAGCTATGAAGGACCTTGAGAACTAAACTAACAAAACAACAGAAACAAAATCACTTCTTGAGAACTTGGACAACTCTACTAATAAAACAAAACCAAGGAACAATCTAACAAAGAACTGAAGTTCGGCTATAATGAGCGAAAACAAAACAAAGCTTGACTATGCAAATTATAAGAAAAAAAACTTACAGAGAACACGGCATGGACATGAACGCAGACAAACCGAAGGTTAACACAGACATTAACAGAGACTCGGACATGAACAAAGATAACAAAATAACACTCACTGAGGGATTATGGAAAACATTAAAGACTGAGGAACACTAACATGAAACACGATGCTGACATGAACAGAGAAAACGCAACAAAACACACTTACATGAAACACGACTCGGACATGACAAAGAAATCACACGACAAACACTTACTATGGACACTAAGGCTTGGTCAAGGACTGTGGCTGTGATAGACGGCAAGGGGACAAGACAAGGTAATGCTGACAACGACCCGACAAGGACAAAGGGGAATACACGGACTTAAATACACTAGGGAGGAACACTAATGAGAGACAGGTGAAACACATCAGACAATCACACAGGAGGGAAAACACAGGAAGTAAAGTAACACAAAGACACATGACATGAACCTTCAAAATAAAACAGGAAGTAACCAAAACCAGGCAAAGACAGGACACAATGGGAAACTTAACCAATGTACAAACACAATGTGGCAAGACAATACAAAAACTCTTACATAAAATGTGGCATGACTAAAGACTAAGACATTAAGAATACACAGAGTAGAACAGAGAAATGAACATGAACAAAGAAGACACTAAACAAAACCCGGCGTGCCTGGCACGGGTCATGACAAAACTGTAGAAAATTAGCTGCAAGCAACGTGAAACAAAAGACTTAACCAATCTGCTTCTTTCTATTTCACATTTTTACTGCAATAACATGTGAGCAATATGAAGCAATAATAGCACTGTTACATTAATACTAATAGGACAGTTAGTGGAGAGATTCCATACAAACATCATTGAAATAGCTGTAAATGTCGGATAGCAAACGCCCATTAACAATTGCATCGATTCATATTTGGTTATTTGTATTTGTGTGTATAAATTAATCACCAATGCTGCTTTCCAGGAGTTTTGAGATGATTAATAGGATAGTAAGACACAAATTCTGCTGTTTATGAACATTTTTCTCTGTTTTTTTTTATTTCACACTTGTAAACATCTGTTTCACACACCAATAAAGCCCCTTTGAATTTGAATTATTCTGCACAGTACCGTTTTATTCGCTTTTATGTTTCTCAACTCGCTCAACTCCTTCTCTCGTCTCTTTGCTTTTGCTTCTTTGCATTTAAGAAAACATTAAAATGCTGAGAAGCCACCGAGAAAAAAACAGGGACAAACAGCGGAAAAGTAGTATTTATTGTCATAAACCATATATATCTCAAACAAATTATGTAGATATTGCTTCATTTTAAGGGTCACAAGACAAAAAAGTTGGAACCATGTGAAGGGAGAGCTCTACAGTGGCCAAACATGACAGCTTGCAGTCCAAATAAACAACTTTTTTAAGCTCTGTACTAATAACTGTTGGAGGCTGACACACGTCTCCATGATTGAAAACAAGAACTCCTCCATTACCCACCTCTTGTATGGTGCAGTCCGAACTTGGCCTCAAAACCTCATCATTAGCACACCTATAGAGAGCAGTCAGCATCAGACGAGCGGCAGCGGAAGTTTCAACCGTCATATTGCAGACAGCTATGAATAAATCCATAAACTTTTTTTCTCAGAATGATTCAAATGCTGTTTCAGAAGCATCCTGAGAGGAAGAAACAGGGCGAACAGCACTGAATGCATTCTTTGTTAAAGACGAAAACAAATGAAAATAGCCTGAATTCTATTTACAGTGCAAAATATTTGATATCAGTAACTTCATTCCTCAATACTGGCACCTGTGTGGGCCTTCAAAAGCTCATAAAAAACAGCATGATATCAGAGCTGTGGAATCAACTCGGGATATATTTTATGAAATGGACAGAATGGCCCACTTCGAACACTACATGGGGTTTTTTTAACGATAGATAGCACATTGTTTTTAAACAGCTTCCATGATCCTAGATTCTCTTCTTCGTTGTGAATCGGTCATGTCTTCTCTGTCTGACCCCTGGCATGAAGCAAGGAGAGCAAAAATCATACAGAGACTGATTTACTGGCGCACTCAGACAGAGGCAGAGACGGCACAGCCAGGGAGCTTTTACAGCTCGTTACAGAGCGGAGTCCTGGAGTTTCTTATGTAACTCCCTGTCCACGTTTCTGTTGCTCTGTTTATCTGTATCTTGTTTGGGAGACAGACAAAAAAGAAAAGAAACAAAAAAAGTGAAATATCTGGTTCCAAAAGCATGGTGCACAACAGTGAATCATCCAGCCAATTAAGCTTGCTATTTTTTCCCAAATGCTTTATTTATTCCATTTTTTTTCTTACCAACATTTTTTTTTTTTTGCCTTTGATTTGCTTGTTTAGCTTTTGAAACTCCATTAAAAGGAAAGCGAGAACAAGTAACTTGTTTGTGGCTCATTGCTGTGACTGCACCTTGCAGAGTGGCTTAAAATCAATGCAATCCTGTTAAGCCTCTCACCATGAAGCTTTGGAGGAAAGGTCTGTTCTTCTTCGTGGGTTTCTGCATTCGCTCAGACGTACCTCGCTCTTACCCACTCTGCCCGTGCAAATGTGCAGTGTTTTTATTTTCTGTGATGAAGTGAAAGGTTATCCAGTCCTCAGGGAGTGAAGTGGCGCTGGGTACGATTTCTGACCCCATTACCTTTCGTCGCCCCCCGATCATATTAGGATTGCTGGCATGCCTAGCTGGAGCTCTTTTACTCCTGGAAAAGTTTGTTGTAGATTTAAGGCCCATCGGCTTGCTTTTAGCTATCGTGCACTTTTCTCACCTGCCTCTACAACCTCATTACTCCCAGAAACTTCTCGCTGATAAACTAATGGGAGGAAAACAAACAGATGAAACAAATAGTGAGTGACCATTTAACTAGCAGATTTAAAGAACTATCACCTCATTTAGCTAGGCTTGAGAAGACATCCATTAGGGTTGCCTGAATAAACTCCACTGATGAATGAGAGCTTTATAAACATTCAGTTATGCTTGGCTAAAGCCATTAAGCTTAAAAGGCCATTAGTCGAGCACCCCTGAGTGCACTGGCTGGGGCTCAATGCGAAACACATCAGTTAGCTTCAAGTTTTTGGTCACTTACTCCTTGGAAAAACCAACCCATACCAATAGGGATTTTCCCAGAGTTCACAGAAACACTTGGCATAATGGGAAGGTCCCACTAAGAATCATACTAATTATATAAACTATTATGAAGTATTGTTCTTCATCTATGAGGGGTCATTCAGTAATCAGATGTGTGATTGCAATGAGCAGGCCAATTACTCTGATTGGCAAGTATAAAGGAGATTCATAAGAGCGCGGCTGTCAGAGATTAAATATCAGTGCTGTTTTAAAAAAGAATGTGTAAAATATTGTATAGTAGAATATAACACAAAGCAGGCTGGTTCTGAACCTCGTTAACTCTGCCAAAAACCTGTGCCAAAAAAAGACAGGGGAGTTTTATCACCTGAAGCATTACCATCCAATAACACATGCAGATTGCAATCATGTGCAGTCTAAAGACCAGGAATTACATCTCTTAGCAACAAACTGCAGGATTACTGTGTTCTGTCTCTCAGCTGTGATAGACACATCACACCTGCTGCTGCTGTCTTTTCTCCATATTTTTTCAGTGTGGGATTGTTGGATGCGGCAGAGGCAACTCCTTGTTCTTTGGGCTAAAATCTGGCAGTGGCGGAATGGAACTGAGAACATCACAGCTACCTCGCGAGGTAGCTGGATTCGCAACAGAGATCGCGTGAGATCCCGTTTTGAGCGAGGTTTTGAATGCAGTGTTGTGTTGGTGCTCATACTGAAGTTAAGAATCTTCCTCCGCCACGATGCGTGAGGAATGAGTGCAGCAATTTCATTGGCTGTCCTCTGCACAGTGGTTTACAGCAGTATAACACTTCAGAGACTCAGAGCAGTCACTGCCTCAGTGAATTGACATATCAGGCAGGCAGTCATTGCTGATGGTGTTCGCTAATAACACAAGGTAAATGCAATTGCAGGCTTAATTTCAGGCCCAGGTGCTGCAGCGTGCTGTAAATGAATGAAGAAATGTACTGGCTAGAGCTAAAGCATGTACTACATCTTGCTTGGGTCTCACTTGTATTAGGTAGCACTTGTGTACAGTCATTTGAGTGAACTTCAGTGACTGTTTTGCTCTAGTTTTGTCCTGCATATAAATCGTGTGCAGTATGATGATTAATTCATCTGTTTTTAACTGTGATGATTCAGCTAAAGAGCCAAATGTTGGTGTTGGTGAAGACCAAAGCAGAGCTTAAAGGAGATGTATAAATCAGCAACTGTTTGTTGTCACGTGAGCCACAACAAATAAGATAACATTATGTTGGTGTTGTGTTTATACAGTGCTGATACATTAATGCAGGTTTTAATGCAGGTTAACAAGCCGCATACAGTATGTGCATCTATAACAAACCTCTTGCTTCGTAATCATCTCTCATGCTTAAAGAAAATGGGAAAATAATGAAGCCATGTAATTATTTATTCATCTAAAATAACACCATGTTCAGCTGTAATTAGGTCTCAGGTGTCAGTAACTGATATGGCTGCCACATAGACACGTACATGGCTTTTTTAATTCGTCACACCTTTCTAGCCCATTAGCAATACTTACAGCACCACTCTGTGTGAACAACATGTGTGCTGCTGAAAACATTTATTGTTGCCGCTGTCAAATTAAAAGCCCGCCTTGGAGGAACACTGATGCCGATGTGTCATCCACTTTCACCTGTAGGGACACTAAACACACACAGACACACACACACACACACACACTGACTCACAAAGAGCTATTACACGTCGAAAAAACACGAGGAGTGTGTGATCTCAGACAAAAGGATATTAAGTTGAGATGACACCTATCAACTGGCTGGAGGCAATTACACCTCAATAAAAGTCTTCATATGTTAGTGTGTGTGTCTTTCTGTGCGCGCGCCTGTGTGTGTGATTGCCCTCACGATGTCATGCACGATTATGGTAATTAGCAAATTACAGGATAAGATCAAGATTACTATTGCACACACAGCTGTTGAGGAAAAAGTCAGGAACACACACAGGCTCACGCACACGTATACCAACCCAGACTCAGTGTGGGGTTAGAGGATGCGAGAGCAACAAATCAATGCAAATGCCAATGTCCATCTCCTAATGTCCCCATGAATATGAGGCAGTGGGACGGAACCGTCCATACACAGTGTATAACTCAGTGCTTAACAAGCCCTAACGAGCCTTAACGATCCTATAAGCCCTTGATTAGAGGTTGATTATGAGGACGGCAGGGCTTAAGCAAATCGCTGTTTACCACTGGCCTTTGGCTGTTTGTGTGAAGCCGAGGTTGGAAGAGTGTGTGTGCGAGTAAAGAAGAGAGTCAAGTGAATGTGTGTGTGTGATTGTGTGAGCCATCAGGGATGAGGTGCAGACTTTGGGTGAAAATGTGTTTCCAATCCACCAGGCTTTGAGCAGGAAACAAAAGGGGAATTGCATTCACCCGTGAAACAAAACAGACTCTCTCTCTCTCTCTCTCTCTCTCTCTCTCTCTCTCTCTCTCTCTCTCTCTCTCTCTCTCTCTCTCCACCTTGCCGCTATTTGCTAAAGACAGTGATCCGTTGCCTTGTTTGAGATTAGGGTGCACAGGTTCAGTAAATGTTAATGTCGCTTTCAGTCAAACCAGTAAACGCTTAATTACACAGTAAAAGACTTGTTTTTCTTATCTTATTAGTATTACTGTTCTTTTTTTTTTCTTCATTGAAGTGACTCTTTGGCTGCCACTTCCACTGCTGTACTGCATGAAAAATTCATGGAGCAGTTACTGTTCTTCTCATGAGCATCTGATATGTCTGGTTTCATTTCCTCAATGTGGTAATTAACATCCCAAATACCTGTCAGGCGTAATTTTGCTTAATTTTCTGGTTGCAGTTGAACATTTCAGGGTTTTGCATCTCATTCAAATTAAAAATCGTTCATTTTCGTGGCAGGAGTGAATATCAAGCGCTACGGCCATGCGAGCAGCTCTGTGAGGCTGGACTTTGACATCGTAGTGCTCACAAAGGTGGTGCTAACATGTGGGTGTTTATCATGTGGGCCATCTTAGCTTAGCATGCCAACATTTGCTAATTAGCCACAAACACAAAAGTACAATACAATGAATACAAAAATACAAATGTCAAATGGTGGTGCTGGGTGAAAAGTCATACAGATGGACAGACATTACAAGAAGGATGGGTTATCACATGCACCATGTTTGAGGTCAGACAGGTGGGATACATGTAGGTTTGCAGCAGAAATGGATAAAAATGCACATGCTCAATATAAACACCAAATCCTTTAGAGCAACAGTTTTAACCAGCAAAAGGATTTTGTTTGCTTCAAAGCACAATAAAGGATTGGAAACTCGGATACTGCTGTCTTAGTTTGAGTCCTGATGGAGCTCTGCGGGATAAAAGTGAAGGAGTCTCGGCACATCAGCCGGCTCTAACCTCAAACAGGTGCCTCAATGGACAGGCATGATCCGGAGAGATGAGATCTGCAGCGAACGGTTATATTAAGAGCGTTTATTAATGTGCAGCAACTAAGAAGAGGCAGCGGTGATGCAGACGTTTCAAATGCCTGCACCCAGGCAACAGCTGTCTCTTATGGGATGGACAGGTTCTGGGCATTTCTTAGCTCATTAGATATAGATTCATTTCCTCATTTCATGCATACGGTTCAGTTGTGTTCAGTGTAAAAGTCCTGTAGCTCTGTCTGCATAACAGTTTGCTCACAATGTCCGCTACCCTCGGGGGCGAGGAACTAGTTTCAATACGCCAGGTTTTGAGGCTAGAGGCCGTTTCATGATTTGCATTCACATAACGTCGTGTCATCACATACTGGAGCCTTCAGGCTTTGTGCCGCCATCTCGGTATTATTACCGAGCCACTGTGATGCCACTGCTACGACTACCCGAAGCTGATGCAGGTGCTTGTGCGGCTGACCGGCTGGCACCGCCGGCAGTGTTGGAAGAAATCACAAAGGCCCTCATACTTATTAAAAGCTTATAGCTGCACAACGTGCCTTAAGCTAGTTTTTCACAGCATTAAATCCTGAAAGAACTCAATGTTTTTCTCTGTTCGACTGTAATTGGCTTCATGAATTCAGAACCTTGTTTTCTCCAATTAAATGTATGTTATCCGTGGCTTTCCTCTAATTATCCACAACTCTTGAGCCACCTGAGGTCAATGACTGAGTCAATGTGGTGTGTTTGATTGAGGCAGATGGGAATGTGTGTTAGCGAACAGAGAGTGTTTTTACCAAGTCCATCTATAATATTAATCCTAATACCAAAAATATTCTGCAGTAATGTACAGCTTGTAATTGCTCTGTTGAATTTAACCAGTTCCCAGCAATCTTTCATTGAACCTACAGTCAAATGTAGCAGCATTCAGTCGTGTTGTACTTTTCTTTTAAACATGAGTGGCAAATGTACCACTTAACAGATAAACTATATATGCACAACTGAGCAATGCTGTGTAATCAGCGGCGATATTGTTTTTATTATTCATGCTTCTTTTGTGTATTTGTGTGTGTGTGTGTGAGAGAGAGAGAGAGAGAGAGAGAGAGAGCTGCAGATGTGATTTGTTTTTGTCATGTCATTGGAAGGCAAATTATTTTCTCCCACAAGTTACATATTCATACTCACTCATCGGACAACGTTTGTGCCACCAGCAGTGGCAAACGTATAAAACTGTAATTTTCCTGCCCTGGAGCTATTTTACCTGAAGCATCTGGCAAAGACTCTGGAGAGCCACGAGTGTGTCGATGAGGTGAGACGGCGCCGAAAAACAGACATTAAAAACATATGTCAAACAAAAGTGCGACGCTCTGGTGTCGTGCACACACACAAAACGAGCCGCGTAAGCCACGCTGGATTCAAATCAAACCCCTGTCCTGCTCTGGGATTGGACAGTGTTACAGGAAGAGGTCTGCAGGGAGCGTAGGGAGAGGCAAATGCATTTCTAGTAATGTGGTGTCATGTATAAGGTAAACACAGAAATACACTCAGCCCTTTTAGAGGCTTCGCTGTTTCCAAAAAAAAAAAAAGCATTTCTTAGAGATCCTGGCCCTTTTCTCATCGCTCATTTTTAAACAATCTTTCATGTTACAACTAGAATGGAGGATTAACCTTTCGATCTTTTACAGCAAATCTCACTCATCACTCTCACTAGCTGCAGGGCTAAATAAAATAAGCGATTTGGCTACCCCTGTTTTAAAAGCAGCCACTTCTACAGCTTGTGTTGCTCTCTGCGTGTCATGAAAATGTCTCTGTTTTTGCCACGTGAGCGGCCTGCATAGGACATCTCGGAAAGCATCATCCATTCTGCCATCAGATTTGGCACGAATAATCAAAGTACCAAGAGAATGGTTGCTTTTGAGTTTGGTGAGCTTTTCTCTACGGCTGCTGTCAGGTCAAATATTTTCCTTTTGGTTAACACTTGTGTTGAAGTTGCAATATCTGGACAACCTACTGGCTATACATCCATAAAGTTAACTCTTGATGCTCATGTTCTTCATGGGATCATGAACGCCTTCATGGTTTTGATGGCATCCAACCTTTCCACCATCGGGCACAACATTTCCAGTTGCACATAGGAAATAATAAATGTATATGAAACGTGTGAACTTTAGTCTGCTACACCACCTTTTTTCTTGCAGTGTCATGAGGTCAAAATGTTAGTATGCAATATTTGCTATTGACGGTGTAACAATGCACACCCTCACTTCTACTTCAGTGTGTTGGCCTGTCAACACTTTGTTACCACATTCTCCTTCCAGTCTGACAGCCTTTTCTCACAGGGAGGACAAGCTAAATTCATGTAACAGGTGGTCAAGCTGCCGCATTTAATTTGTCTCCATAATGAGCTTTTATATCCAAACGATTTGTCGTGCAACTGCTTTGTAAAGGGCGGAAAGGTCAAGAGAGCACAATGAAAGAGAGGAAAGGAAATGATCTTAATGTAATGTGTTTATTTTCTATTATTTGTTGTTGGATGTATTTTAGACCTGTTGTCAATTATCCCAACTACTCACTAAGCTAAATTTTAAAAGATTAGTCGTCTAGTTGACAGCAAGAAGCCACAATTCCTGTTTGCTCAACCAGTTAAGCATCATCTTAACGTTCTTAGCAGAACAGAACAGAACTCGCTTTTGCTTCTGTATCCTGTCCCTTTCGAGGCAGAGCGAGTTGGCGGTTTGAGATGCTCTTCGGAGAAGCATTGTTGTGGAAAAGCTGTTATTTGCATACTTGCGGGCCACCTGTTCACTCACACAAGTCTGTCCAGTCTCTTCGGACCTCTGCCAATGCATGCAAGGACTGCTTCTGTGCAGATCTGCTGCAATTATTCTCATTAAAACCGCACACGCTGCAGAACTGCCGTTTCTGAGAGGCCGAAATGGATCTGTCAGCCACCACTGATCTGAAAATGAACAAGCCAAATGAGTGTTTACGAAGGCTGACACCCCCTTTTTTAAGGACGCCGAGAGACGGAGAGCTGGCGGAGGAGCAATAGTGACAGGTAGAAAAAGAGAAAGACAGACATAGATGTAGACAGGTTGATGGCCCACAAAAGGCCCATTGCAAAAACACTGTCAACACGAGGAACCCAAACACCTGTGACTGACTGTGTCCGACATCATTTGACAGACCCGGCAGGGGAAATCATGACAGCCGCAACACAAATGAATGATCAGCTATTCCACAGAGAAGGGAGACTAATTCACGTGTGTGCACTCACAAACACTATCCAAAGCCCTGACATGCCCGCCTTATAATTGGTAATCATGCCTCAGTAATGGGACTGTAATAACACTAATGCCGCCTCACCTCCCATAAACACACACACACACGATGGAGAACACATTAAAATGACATGACACTCTCGCTAACAGAGCTGGCAGCCGTGGTTCTGGGGTTTAGTTGCCATAGCTGTTAATGGAATACCCATCTAGTGTTTGTGTATGTGTGAACGTGACTGCCTGCACGTCTGCCTTATGCCTGGATCAGACTACAAAAATCTAGATGAAACGATTTTGTTGTGGCAGACGAATTGCCAGCGTTGCGTGAATGGCAATCGGGCATCTGTACCCGTGTAGCGTGACATGCTGAACGACACTTCATGCAGTGTTTGGCTCGCGACGCCCAGACGAAAAACTACTACTACTAAAGACTAATGTCTCAGAATTGTTTTTTTGTCTTGACGCGCCCTGTGTGAGATCTCCCAAGACCAGGGTGCTGACCATTCAGGTCAGTCAGGTAACCATGGCGAGGAGGAGGAGGGATGCTGAGGTCGCTGCTGTCAGGTGGGGCAACAAAAGAGAGGGAAAGCTCGCTGGGGCAACAGAAAACCTGACTATTTGACTTTTCCTGAAGGGAGAACCATGCCCGAGTCAAAAAAAAAAAACAAATGCTGGCGAGAAATAGCAGATCCTCCATCAGCTATGCCGATCATAACTGCGGGGATATGCTTATCATTACTCCAGTAGCATGTGGTGAGCTAGCTCCTTATTCCAGATCTAACGTTAAAGTAGCCTGTTTGATGCGGCCAACACAGCCAAGCTGATCTGGTCGGGGTCATATGTGTAGCAGTCATCCAACCAAGACACAGCAAGAGTTGATGGCACATTGACCATCATCAAAGACAAAAAAATCTGATGGTCTGATGTGTGTGTGTGTGTGTGGAGGACTGCGTCTGAACAATCAGTGCCTCCCAGCTCCAGATGTCAGGAGTGGAAAAGTCGCCGGCAGAAAGAAAAACAAGATGTATAAAAGTTATTATGCTTCAATTGGCCATTCCTCCTCCTCCATTCCTCCACTCCTCTCTCCTTTTATCTTTTGTTTTTTTTTAGATTATTCTCTCCATCTCCTCCCCCTCCATCTTCCCACATCAGAAAATAAATGAGAGAAAACAAACACATTTAGTGGTTATTGTCTTTCTTATTCTGCAGTTCAAGCAATTCTACGGGCTGGTGGCAAGACACACACACACACACAGACACACAGATATATTCCGTCACACTTCGGCACATACATTTTCACTTACACACAGCCCCTCATACACGTCCACACACACACACACACACACACGCTCACACACAGTCTGCAACTTGGATGGCACTATAAACACATTGATAAAACCATTTCTATAATAAGCCGTGTTTGTCAAAATGTCATCCCTCGGCCCCGCAGCCATTATCACTGCTTCAACATTTATAGTGGCTCTTTAAATAAACGGCCCAGGCCTTCATGGCCTACGGTGATACCCATCTCAACGCCCACACACACACACACACAGATTCACACACGTGCGCATTCTCTCTCTTCCCACTACATCGTGACCATTATGCTGCACATTTAATGGGAATATCCTCTTAGCTGTGACTGAGGTTTTGCGTTTTCTCTTTTTGTTTTGGTCTCCTTTTTCAACAAGTAGCCATAATTGACTGTCACTGAATTTCTCAGAACATGCAACATGCAAAATGTGAAATAAGAAATATCGGGGAGTGAGGAAATGGCTGGTGCCCTAATCAGTATTTCTTACTGACACTGGATCAAATGATTGTGTGTTGTGTGAAACGGTTTCACTCATAGTCACCAGTTTTGGTAGTAAGGTGTAATTCCACTATTTTTGTAACTAGAAATGTAACTAATTACTCTTTTAACATTGGAACACACACTCGACACAATGAAAGCCTTTGGCCTAAACGAAGAATAGATGGATGCAGTACTTGTACTTTCTGTATCTTTGATGATAGTACATGGGGTGTTGCACTTGGACAGTGATTATGGCCAGCCATTATCCAATAGATAATACCAATTATACAATGACCATGTGCACCTGTTCTAGGTTGACTATACATGTGCTTGCCTCATGTCTTTGTCCATTTTGACTGTGATGAAGACACTGCAAATCAATCAGTGTTTTTGGCCTGAGCTGAACTTGCTGAGTTTGCCTGAGAAAGAAAAAGAACTTGCTGAGAAAGGCTTATAGGTTAAAGACCAAAATGCACACACATTTGACCCGTTTTTATACAGCAACACACACCTCACAGAATCCAGTCCAAACGCTCAGAGCAAGTTGGGGAAGCTTCATGAGCCCGTAGCTGTTCAGACACAGCCTCATGCTGTAGGCTAAGTTGAGTTACTGTGTGTATACATATGCATACATGTATACACATTGGTAATCACGAAGCCTGAAGCCTGAAATGTCAGGTTCAGTAACCTGGCAACAGCCAACCTAGCAACAAAGAGCTGTCAAGAAAGCAGTCATCCAGGCCAGTAATTTCGTGCAACATCCCTACACACTACCATGCACCCAGACACTGTATCATCACAGACACATACTGACAAGCACACACACACACACACTTCATAATCGATTGCAACTTGCAATCAGCATGTGCCCCTGCAATGATTAAAAAGTTCAGCTATTCAATTTGTCTAAAGTCAATATGCTTTCCAGTTAATTCAGTGACTATTTACAGATATTGGATAATTTAAAGGTGTGTGTTTGTGTATGTTTCCACAGTGTGTTCAGATAGAAAACAAATGTTTTCATACGTATGCAGGAACGGAGGTCTTCGAGCAGAGCAATAACAACAGGATCTCGGAGGGAAACATTTGTCTTCGCATTCTTTAAAATGATCGGCTGCAATATTCCCGGCTTTATTGTCCAATAAATTCTGTTCAGTGCCAGCAACCACGCATTGCATTTACTGTAAAAAACTCAGTTTATTGCCTTTGATGTAGCACGGATTTACCACATACATTCAGGCTCCAGGAGACGAAGGTGTGGTATGTGAGTATGTGTGTGCACATGTGGTATGTATGCATGTAAACACTTTGACTTGTACTATCCATATGGTATGTGTGCGGTGTGTGCATGCACTGGTATTTTATTGTTGGTCTTTTTTTTTTTACAACTTTATCAGGCATTATTGGTACCTTCCAGTCAAAATGAGCTCTTTTCCGAGGTTTGCCCCGAGGTCAAACTTGACGGGCTCCTCGGAATATTAACAAACAGAGACTGCAACGAGAGGCCATAGGGCTGGACGAGGGGTGAGGAAGACCAAACGAAGGAAAAAGTGAGTGCTGAAGACATTATGGGAAGGAATGGAAAGAAGAAAAAGTTAGAGAAAAAAACAGCAACGCTTAGAAAATAAGAGGTCCGTTATTACCATAGCTCGGACGTGGTGGGAGAGCAGGGTTGTATGTGACGTCACATTGAGGAAAAAAAATCATCAATGTTATTTCTAAATCACAAACGTGAAAACCAAAACCGTAAGAAGCATAAATCTCTTTTGCTTAAGTGGAAGCCATAATGTTTAGACACATGCAATGCAATAATGTAATATTATATTTCTTTTGGGTTCATGTTCATGGTTTAGATATCACATTTAGAGATTTGTTTCCCATTAAAGATGTTATAATATTCCACAATTTGACACTATATTTGGTGCCCTGCCCTAGACTTGGATGGAAACATGCCGATGGTAATTCCTCCATGTTGTCAGCATCTGACAGTCACACAAGAATATAGACAAAATTGTTTTGAGACAACCAGATCTTGGCAATCCTGAGGAGGCCATTTGATTGGCTGTGAGTTAGAATCTCCAGAAACAACACTAGTGGTCGACGCAGTGTCGATGCAGGTAAAAGCAAAGTGATGTAACTTTACTTTCCCCATCCTTCCCCATCTAAGCAACTATTATAGCTTCAACTACAACTATTACTTTTGCAAATATGAGGCATGTTAGGTAACAAGTCCTGCACATGAATATTACAAAACAAATAAATAAATAAAAAAGGAACTTTTCAGCAACACAATTCACAAAAAAACATTTCTTGAGCCCCCTGTGGCTAGCCCTTTCCAAAAACACTTAAAGAGATCCATGTGATGCATCTTTTTCAAGGAGAGAAGGTGCAGTAAAACGGGCTCAGCGAAGACACAAAGACGAGACACCAAAAAGTATGCTGCAACCAGGCCAGTTCAGTTTTCCTCAGGTGCCCCCTCCCTCTCTGCGACTTAAAATAATCCTTTAATGGCACAGCAGCTTCATATGTGCACCAGGTGTAACTTCCACGAGTGTAGCTCAGGGCAGCGTGAGAGAAGGTGTCATCACGACAGTTGCTCAAAAAACTCTTAATCTCAGCGCCGAAATTAAGTGTGTTATTCCAGGTACACCAGAGAGAATACCTGCTAAACCTGATTATACCAGAAAATCCCATTACCCATTCAAATGGCAGACAGTGTCGCATGCTTTAGGCTTCCAAAGAGCATTTCAAAGAAATTCAGCACAGCTTCAGAGATTCGTTTTGAGGCCGCGGATGCACTCAACATGAAACACACTAATTTAGGAGAACTTAATGAGACTCTGTACCGATAATTGGCCAGTTTCTGGAAAACAGGGTTTGCCATGGAGTAAACATTTCTCCAAATGATTACCTCATGGGAAACATCCTTACATTTTTACATACTGTATAGTCACAGCCATGTGTAAACCAAAAACAAATATCTGTCCATTAAGTTGTTACGCATTACTTGATGCATGTAAATGTGCTTTTTATAGATAGACAGATAGATAGATAGATAGATAGATAGATAGATAGATAGATAGACATGTGTACATACATATGCATTATCTGTAGTCTTACTTGGACCCCTCTGCTTTTCACTAACATTAAGTGGCAGGTTTTAGTAAGCACATTTAAAACAGGGCCATTTGCTGCCAGTAGGTAATTGTTCACCAGAGCGTGAAGTGAGTTATTCGCTTTTGAGCAAAAAGTGCACACTGTTTACAACAAGATGGCTTTTTCATGAGAAGCGCACTACTGTGAAAACAAATCCTAATGGTATGCTTACAATGATGCTGTATTCTGTCGTCAAGTTTAAATATATATACACACACTATATCCACAATTCACACTCAATATTTTGAATATTGGAATTTGTGCTCCAAATTTGATGTTTAGATTTCAGTTTGTGTGTTCGGTTGGACGCTTCAGCTCAGTGTGTCATGTCACAGTTGTTGCAGATGGGGCTGCTGTTTGGACCTGCCGGCACAATTTGCGCAAAACCAGTCTTTTTTTTTTTCGCCATTGGAATCTGAACCAATGTGTCCATAAAGCTCCCTCACCGGCTGCGTTTCAGTTGCCGGTTGTACTAGCCATGCCGTTGGTTGGGTTGGTTAGGTTAAGGCATGAGGAGCGAGATTGGTTAAGGTCTGGTCAAGAATATCAGAGTAAGCCAATCAGAGGCAGAGTAGGGCAGGTCATCCATCAAGCATGCCGGGTGCCATAAAACACAGCCAATGAGCGTTCAGGTTCATTAGTTTCAAACGGTCCACTGTTCACCAAAAACACGAGCACATTCAAAGACGAGCACAACGCTGCACAGTGTCGTGTAGTGTGTATGAGTGCGGAGGCAGTTTGCCAATAAGTTGGCCAGAACAATCTTCCTGTGCTGCCCACGTGTAACCAAAATAACAGATGCTGCTGCTGAATTTAGAAACAACAGGAGCTCCGGAGCATGTTTGTGTTTGCTTACTTGTCCCAAAGCCTGTTGAGTGTTTTCCTTATCTGAACTATCCTTTTTATCTCCCTGAAAAATCTCTGAATATGAAAGTAGTTCTGTGAAGCTGCGATGGTTAGGTGTGAGGCCCGTCAAATATACGTGCGAATAACTTGACGCGCCCATTTTGTGACTTCATTACCATTCCGGACGTGGCCAACAGGTGTGAAATCACGCGCTGGGGGCCATTTTCTCGCCCTCTTCCCTCTGGAGGCCCCTGCACCCTTTACTTTTCATCCTCACTCTCACTTCCCTCTAATCTGACATTCACCTCCTTGCTCGATCCTCCATTACCATTCTGTTCACTGAACTGATATTTGAACTAATGAGCGCGATATAAAGTCAGAAGATGAGGCCGTATTCACTCCGTAATGAGTCTGCATGTATATATGCCAGTGTGTCCGTGTGTGAGAGAAGGAGGGACGTTTGTGCACAGTGTGGGCTTGTATGTGTCATGTTTAAGAGTCTGTGTGTGTGTGTCTTTATGCTTATGTGGGCCCCTCGTCATGATTAGCATATTTACAGTATGTGTTTTTATTTAATCTATATTTCTGGTGTATTTTCAGTGGGATGTTCTTGGCCTGTCTTTATAACTGTGTGTGCGTCCACGTGTGGGTGGATGAACACTCTTGTTTTCATGTGCCAGCTTCTTCTGTCTTTCATGCAAACAGAAAGAAATGGAAGTCTGGCCACTCCTATGTTTATCAATGTGGCTGAAAATGTGTTTTAATCATTTCGTTCTTTTTCCCCTCATCCACACACTGTGTACCATCAGCTGTCACTCAGTGAAAAGTTACACAAACAGAGGCTAACAAAAGATTTAAACAAAATGTCAGATTTTCTCCACTGTGGTCTGATTCTTCCGGAATGATGATAATTTACTTGAGTGACAGCTACCAGGGTGAGATAGAGTTTATTACTATATAACAAGGTTTCTGGCATATGCAGTCAGCTTTTAACTAGCACACAGAGCACACACTCATGCATGCTGTACACACTACATGAAATAGCCATACATTATATTAAAGCATGTGTTGAGCTTGAATCCAAGCACAAAGACTTTGGGTTTGTCCATGTGTGTCTATTCTTTATGGTGTGTGTGTGGGTGGGTGGGATGTTGTGTGTGTGTGCCCATGTATTAATCATGTTGTGGGGACATCAATCTGTTTATACAGTCATATTGTGGGAACAAAATACAAGCTCCCATAATGTAAATCAAAAAAATTTTAGGTGAAGACTTGGGTTAAGGTTAAGGTTCAGGTCAGTGTAGGGTAGTAGTGGTTATAGTTATGGTTAGTCTCCAGGAAATGAATGCAAGTCTGTGTAAAGTGATGGAAACCTAACGTGTGTGTGTTTGTGTGTGTGTGTGTGGGTGCGTGCATGTGCGTCAAGCAGCAGAAAGGCCATGCAGACAGTTTCATGCTCATCAGCATCAAAAATAAATGACAAAGGTGATATGCAAATTAGAGATATGCAAATGAGGCCTATGTCTTACCCAGGATTTCCTGTAACCGCGGTAACCTATAAGACAACTTTCTATTTGAAGAGCTGGTTACCGGGGCGCACACCATTAGTGTTACCTTACTCTGAATATGTGTGTGTGTGTGTGTGTGTGAGTGTGTCTTTGTGTGGACGTGAGACCCACACCAAATTTGACTTCCTTGACATCGTAGCTAGTTGTGTTCAGCATCTCATTGTCGGTGCTCGGCAGCCGTCCCTGCACGGTCTCACCCACAGCTGTGTCAGTCACCAAAACCTCAGGGCATTGTTAAGGAAGCGTCACTAGGGAGACCAGAGGAGAGAGCCAGGAAGGAGGTCTCAGAGAGTTCACGGATGTTTTCTTAAAGGGAGGTAATATTGGTTGTTCTGGATCTGCTGAAGAGTAACACATACACGGAGGAACTAAAGTTACTAATGTTAAGAATGTTACGTCAGTGTCAGAGAAAATGTTAAATCAGCACTGCGTGCACAGACAAAGCAATATGTGCTGTAAATCAATTCAGCACATTTTGTACTAAATCACTGTTAATGTGCCAGAATGGCTGCTCTTCATGGTCATGCTTGTTTATGGAAACTTGGAATTAATCAAAAGACCATACAGGTGCTGTCATCACACAGAAATGTAGTCAAAACTATTTCTTAATGGTTAACTACCATTAACTTTTAGGGCAGTAATGGTTCACAGGTTCATACCTGGATTAAACAGTCACAGTTCAGCATGACGATGAGCAGAAAGAGGAACAGGCCTAACGACATCATATATTTCAGAGTAAGCTGCCAACAATGTTCCAGTTAGGCTATTTTTTTTTCTTTGGTCCACGTTTGTACGTTTTTTCTCTTCTTAGACTTTATAGTGATTTAGCTCATCAATGCTTTTGGGCATTGGGTTATATTTCCTCTCCAGCAGCGTCCATGAAAGTTTATTTTTTTATCGTACTGGCATGAGCTAAAACCAGTGACTGCAAGCAAGCTAAGAGAAATCATGTGAAAATGTAGTGGCTTGCAGGTGTATGAAGTATAAACAATGTGCAGTAATCCTTCCCTTGAGGTTAAGATACAGAACATATCATCTTAAAGTAATTGATTATTATGTAAAATTCCAATTAGATATGAGAAAAGGCTGTTGTGATTCTTTGGATGTTAAATGTTGTGTGTCTCTCTAATGGTCAGAAGCTTTTTCATCCACATAACAGAACTTGGGGGAATTTAAATACAGTCTTTGACAACTGTGTTAGTAAAATAATGATAAATATATACTGTTAACATGTATATACAGTCATTGACATTCAGAATCAGCCAGACTACAGTTATGATGACCAGCGACGCAGACTTGTGTGTGTGTGTGTGTGTGTGTCTGTTCAGCACTTTTTCCACCTTGTCAGTGAATCTGGCAAGTGTAGGAGAAGGAGGTGGCGGTGGGAGACAAGAGATACAGAGTGCTGATATAATTAAAAACCAATTTTTAGGGTTATTACTTTTTCACCCGATTTCATCTAAATCTGGCAGGTTGTTGCTGAGGAAAAGACGGGAAAGTGTATATAGAGAGAAAGCGCGAGGCAAAGGGAGAGACAACAACAGAGCCTGAGAGTCTCCATGTAATAATTAAACCCCCTTTGAAGGCTACCCTTTGAAGGGCTCTTTTCTCAACGCCCAGCCGCTGCACAGCTAAAAAAGCACTTCTCTTTAAAGTCGCAACGTTGATGATGATCTCAGACCCCTCCGGTCGCCGTGTGTTTCGACGGTTTGTTTGTGAAAGAAAATTAGCTCTGCTGCTCCCTCGCAGGATGGCCACCGACTTATCTAATTCCTCCCTTTGAAGTCTTGGAGGGAGGCGTTTGTTTGTGCTCAGGGTGGAGGAGGTGGCGTCGCCGCTGTCAGCCCTCTGGGAAGCGACAGGGCGGGGTCTGCTCGGTCTCCGCCGAGGCACTTGAATCAATTTATCAATTAGCCACAATAATGCTGTTAATTAGGAGCTGATGGTGATTTGATGAGTTGTGATTGTTGTCTTCTCCTGCATCCCTGGGTGGAGGGGAAGGGGAGGTGGAGAGGGAGATGGAGAGACAGTGATAATGTAGAGGGAAACTGGAAAGCGAGTGAGCTGGTTAGGGGAGTAACAGAGTGACAATTACTGTGTATTACATGTTGCTGAGCGACAAGTACACTTCACAGAAAATGAATCGGGCCTGTCAAGAGCCAACAGTTTGAAGCCAAACGTTGCTGCATCAGCTGGGTATCACTGTGTGTGTGTGTGTGTGTGAGAGAGAGTGAGAGGGAGAGGGTATTTCCAGGTGATGCACTGTACCTAACTGAGGCATTGCAGAAAACAGCAGCCTGACACGTCCTGATGCTGTCACTGTAACAGCATGTACAGTCTGCGTGCTCCAGCGTTTCATGTGTGTAACTGTGTGGGCGTTTGTACATGTGTGCGCTACAAAGTGCATTTAGAAGCTGTAACACCGGAGGAAAAATCTTGACGAACCCTCTGAAAGCCTGTAAAGAAATTAGCTGTGCTCAAAAAAAAAAAAAAAAGGAAAGAACAAGCCATGTAGAGAAATCCAGCTTAAACACAACATAATTAAAAGCTGTAAAAGTTATATTTAGCAAAACATGAGAAGAAAATGCAAATGGTGTTTTGGTCGGGCAGCTTGTTTTTCCTCCAACTTTCTCACGCACACATCGCTTACTCCCGTGGTTTGCTACTATAAGAGCACTTTATATAAGTCTGAGGGCACTGGTTGCCATGGAGACGCTGTTGTGGCGTGATGGGATGGAAGGTCACGACTGACAGCAGCATTTCAGATCTCTGCGAGAGGAAACCTGCAGACCCGCTGATGTCAGGAAGTCGACTGCCGTCTCTTGACGGGCTCAGGATGCTGTTTGGTGGAGAAGGAGAAGAGTGAGGCTGGTTTCAGACATCGGGGAGGGAATGAATGATGCATGTTCTGTACGTTCTGGTGTCTTCAAACCGGATGTGTGCCATACACAGCAGGAACAGGAAATGTACGCTTATAGCACAAACTGACCGTTTGCAGGTATTCATGCTACAGAAAAACTGTGTTCCTCTGGCGAGCAGTCAGACTATCACAGGCACGTGGGTTATTTCCAGCAGGCTGTAGCCACCCAGGCCTCTCTGGTATGATGGCACAAATGAGAATGTTATTCTATACAACTGCACAAACTGTAGCTTGTTAATTGTCAAACTTATACCTGTTTTTTGCATCACTATTCCATGTTTTTCACTTCTTTATGTCTATATATCTCTTTTTGTACCTTGAACTTTGTTGCATGTACGTAATTTCTTTCTGCAAACTCTGCACTGTACTGACCTTGTAGAATGTGGAATTCCCTCTGTACATACTTTCTGGAACTGCTGTCAGATGCAGAAGACTTGGTTGCATTGAGCATTGAATGCCATTGATAATGATTGTGATGGAGGTGGGATGTGACAATAAAGTTAGAATCCACAAATATGTCGAGGCCAGTATCTTTGTGCGTTGGACTTGTTTTGATCAGTTGAGGACAGTTGATGAAGTTAAATCCAGACTTTTTTATAGTGCTAGATGAAAAGTTAGGGGATCCACAAACATCTTGTAATTAATCCTGAAGCGAGCATGAATGTATTCATTGAATTTCATGGCAAACCATCCAACTTTTCACCCAAAACAACAAACGTCGACCTCATGAAAAGTCAGGGGGTCACCAAAGTTGTTATGATTTGGAAAGTATTGAGCAATGTGTGAAAAGGTTTCTTTTCTCCTGTTTCACTGGGTCTTGTTCCCCAACGTTAACAGTGTGTTAACAAATTTCAGTGCAGTGCTTCAGTTTATTCAACTAATTATCAAGCACGTTGTAATGCAAGCTTGTTTAATTTGTTGTTTTATGTGACATTGTTGTTCTGCCTGGGTTGTGTGGGTAGATCAGCTGCTCACTCAGGGAGACTGAAAACAGGTTTGGGTCATTCTGTTCTGTTTGCCGGGAGGGCCCGGCCACCGTTCAGCTCCATGCAGACAGGTAAGATAGTTCGGCCCACAGGTAAATTATGATGTCAGCAGTGTATATGTTTTGTTAATTACTTTGTTTGATTGTAATTCTTGCTCTCAGGCTAAGCTGCCTGGACAGGTGGTAGGTTCCAGTTAGGTGAGAGCGATGTCTAGTCCACATGTACATGGATCTTTTTAAATACAGGGTTTTCCCTCCTTCATTTCCAAGAAGAAAATCCATCCACACAAGCACAAAAATCCCTGTATATAAGAAGATGCAAAAACATTGTTGAAGGGCTGTCAAGAGCATGCCAAACCAACAGGCGGTGAAATAACCCAAACCCTAAAGCCATGTTGGCCGATCAGAAGCCTGAAAAAAGCAATGACTGGCAGGCTACCTGCAACCAGAGATCCAATCATCCTGTGAACAAAGTAGATAATGACGCACGCTCTGTCGACACAAGCCAAAAGCACATCAGCAATGCAAACAGGGTTGCTGAATGTCTTCACCCTGGATGGAGTTTTCCAAAAGCTCCATTTTCTGTGACCAAAAATGACATTTATCTGTTGCTGAAAGGCCAAAACAATAGAAAAAGCTTTAAAAAAGAAATACCTGTCTAGTGTGGACCAGGCATAAGATGGTAAGTTTCAAAAAGCTTTTTGTCTAATATAAGTCAAAATGTTTTTTTCTGCACTTACTCCTGCATATTGACCTACTTCTTCAACATCTGTTTGAAAGCCAAGTGTCATCTGGCCTTTATATGAGGTGGCAGCATTACAGACAGGCTATATGTATGTATGTATGTCTGTACATATATGTGTATGTATGTATGTATACATATGTATAATTTTGTGAGAACAAAGAGTGTTCTAAGCTTTTCATGTTGTACATTTGATCAAGAAGGTGGAAGATGAGTTGGAAAAAGTTTTGAGAAGTAGAAAGTTTTAATAAGTTTCAGTGCAACACATAGACGTTTTGCAGGGGAAAAAAGATAATGAAAGTCTCTCAAATAGATAACATTACATCTCCTCTCCTCTCGATTTCACACCCACACTTGCAGATTTTTTCCTTACTGTTTGTGATTATCTATTTTTCATCAGAAAAATAGATCGGAGCTGAAATCTCTCCTCAAAATGACTTCCCCCTGCAAATAGAAGTGGTAATTTCAAACGTGGTAGATGGTGCTCCTGAATCTTGAGCCTCACAAGCTGTCATGCCACAGCATTATCCAGTATTATCTGTAAACTTGTGATTTTATTTATGCTTTTTCGTCCTTCTGTTAACAGACTCCGCATGCTTTTCCTCCTTCCTCCCTCTCCCAGGTAATGCTGCCGTGATTGCTGTAAATCTTCGTGATTACGTTCCAGGGCAGATCCCAGCTTATCCACAGTCCGGATCTGGTAAGAAGGGTGATGGCGGCATCAGCGGGGACGTAGGGTTGGCAGTGTAATCAAGGAAATACTTTGCTGAATTATCCTTTCTGCGATGAGTCTCCTGAAGTATCTTTTCTCGTCAGTGGCATGATTACTGCAGGAAGTTGTGGAGGGCCCTAGAAGAAGTTTCACAGTTTGATTCAAATGAAAATAAATGAGTTTTCATACATGTCGGGGATTGATGGCGTACGTGACGCATGCCGATGCGTCCGTGAGCTAATGCGAAGCCGGGCATGCTTTGAAACAAACATAATCTTTTAATAGCACATGAGGACTTTCCAGAAACCAGATTAATCCTCTAACAGAAAAGCCTAAATCTGTACTTTTTATATTCTATTTCACTGAACATGAAACTTTAATTTTCAGCCGATGACAGTGAAGTAACACAAACAAGCACATGTTCATACGCAACCTTCATTATCACTTATTTACTTTTAAAATCCTGTTTCCAATTACTTTCTCATTTGTGGCAATCTGGTTTATCCTATCTTGATACATCCTAAAGGTTAATCTCTGGTTCCTCAAACAAGGGAAAGTTTCCTGGTAAACAGCTGTTGAAGAGAGACGAGCAGGGATGTCACCACGTGGCCTTATTCTCCTCTATCTAATACGACTGTTTCCTCTGAAATCACATGTACACGCAGCTGCTTACACAACCAAATAAAAAGAAAAAAAAAACATGCATATACTCATGCGCACACTTTGATCCGTGCGCACACACACAGACACAGACACTGATGCAACAAAACAGCAACAACTGGAGCAGCACCCTGATGATAATTACTGTAGCTGTGGTGTAGATGCCTGGAGAACGCGTTCGTGGACTGCAGATGAGAGGGGAGGCTGGCGCACGCCGAGGCGGCATCACGGCCCAAAAAGACGGACAGCAGAGGAGTTTCTTCAAAGTTTGTCCTGATGCAGCAGGACGCAGAGGTCAGGCGAAACGGGTCGCCGGAGTGGAATCAGGCCAGACAGCAGGTTTCAGACACAATTCACCTGTAGCTGTGAGTGCCTTCAAGATTCATTGTAATATATTTAGTTGGAGGAGCGGAATGAATATTGAAAAGGTGCGAAAGACATTTTCAAGGTTTCTAGAAGCTCGGAAGTTACACAAAGCTTGGCCTGACGATTAGAACGACCTCGCTGCACCGCCGTTCATGAATGGCAGTGCTGATAGGTTACAGCGCCTGTGAAGGTGAAATAAAGTGCCAATGCTTCACACCAGTAATATACATTACTCACGTTACAATGAGGAGGCGCTGACTGGCTGCAAAAACCGGGATGAAAGCACAGGTGAAGGATGGTGAGCGACCCACGCTCACCTCTTGGTTTTCTTAAGGGACAGCAAGAAGAGATTGTCAGCTGCGTGTAAGTCAGATGGTAAACAAGCAGAGAGACGCATTAGAGACGAGATGCGTCTCTTAAAGACTCTCACCATGACCTCTGAAAATGCCAAGCCAGTCCTCTGATTTTTTCTATTTTCTCTCTTCATATGGAAGCATGAAAGCAAACATTAGCGGGTACGAAAGTACAATAACAACTTGTTGCACGGTACTAATGTATCTTTGAAAGGCTTCCTCTCCTGTGAATGTGTTCTTCTGTTGTCCAGAAAGCCTCTTAAATCTTTTTTTTTTATTTAACCCAGCAGATTTCATTTTGGACCAGCTCCTGTGCTGGGAACAGGTGATGCGTTTGACTTTTGCAACAGATTTTTATTAAATTTCTGAATGTGGCGGAGTCACAAGCAGAAGCCTATTCCAGCATGCATGGGAGTGTGGGCACACTGAATAGGCTGCGACTACATCACACGAATGGTACAGGCAATCATGCGTAGTTACAGCAACAGATGAATCCGCCTGATGACTTGCTGTTTTATTATTTATTTCCTAAAAAGCACTTCTGCCTAAATGTCACTATTCTGCCAGTAATTACTTCCTTCTGTCAGCCTGTTGAATTAATAGACGGTGACAACAGTGTGTTGCTTTATGCAATGTGGTGAAACACGTACCTAATGTTCTGTTTGGGGCCCTTGCGACCCACACATGCTTAACATGCTTTCATCAGCTTAATACTTCATGACGTTTCCTGATCTTATGACAATTAAATACAAACATGATTTTAAACCTGTGACATGTTACATAAAATGACTTTATGTCTCTGTTGGATCTCAGAGACCACAGCTCCGATGTGGTGAAACACAGTGGATTTTTACAAGCTTTACACCTGTGATCGGGTTTGAGAGTCAGTGTTATGCAGCACCACACCTCTCAATCAATCATTATATACAAAGTCTATTCGGATTGTCAATGGAGTTTTCCACAGAGGGTCTAACAGGGAGTTTGTCATCTTTGGGGTCGAACTGACCACAAACTTAAGTAACCTTCATCAAATGTGCAAGATGAGTTTGTAGCTACGGTCAGTACATTGCTACTTACTGGGTTTTAATCTTAATCTTACTTTTTAATCCTTTATGGACTGGGGTTTTTCATGACCTTATCATTTTGTTCCTTATAACTACAAATGATTGATTTCAGTTTTAATTGGTACTTCAAAAAACAGCATTATATATATATATATATATATGTATATATATACATACATACATACATATATTCGCCCGAATAAACTACTGTAAGAAGTTTACATCACAGCAAAGTATTTAGTTATTTCTTCTCAAAACACGCACACACACATATACATGCATACATGCATGTATACATTTTTCTGCGATATAAACTATACAGTAAACTTCTTACAGTAGTTTATTGTTTATTCTTAGAGTCGAGAGGAGGTAGTCCTTGTCTGCTAGTGGGTTATGAAGGTCAGGAGACAAAGAAAACAGTATTTAGAGCGAAACGCACACACACACACATATACACATATTGCAATTATTGTTATCATTTCTATACATACAGCAGTAGGCTCTATGGGACCCTAAGCAATGAGGAAGTAAAGCCATTGTCAAGAGATGAACTTAAACTCAAGTGTATTTACCGTGATTGGAGTTGGTTTCCATTCCACTGACGTCTCCTGAGAAATGTTGATGTCCTTCATCACTTCAGTACGTCAAACATTTGCATTTATGATACCTGTATGGTGGATGATATTATCATTGTCAAAAGAGGTCGAACTCCACAGAAGTGACAGCAGATGGAGAATGTTGGATCCTGTCATCTGGTTGCACAGATCCAGTGTACAAATACTGCATTTTTTAGTACAATTTGAATAATTTCTCAGACTGTTCATGTGGATTATATTATTACTATTACTGTACCATAGGTTCTGTTCTGAAGCACCAGACTGTAAAGGATTCCGGAGCACAGATTTATATACAGAACATGTTTTAATACAGGATAAAATTTCTACATAGTGACTAGCAGTATAATTCAAACCTCTAATTAACACAAATTGTACAAGATTTGTGGCTGATTTCAGCATGCAGAGTGACTTTTAGAAGAGGTGGGGAGATTATTCTATATGTCATTACGTCTTTTCTTCTACAACTGCCCTCTATCTAATATCCGCATTGATTTCGCTCCATTTGCCAATACCACCCACCACAGGAAGGTGACATTTGTTCTGCTTATTTTCTTCAGACCGCAAAGGCCAACAGTTGAGGAGAAACAGATGGGAAATTCAGCTCTCAGCGCTGATGCTCAGCATTGTTCCGCTGGTCCATTCAAATGTACTGAAGTACTTCTGGTGCCGAAAACAAAAACAGTCTAACTCTGGGCCCATCAATAATCTGGCCGTGGCATGGCTGCTGTTGGCTATTACTGTGATTATTCTACTTATTCTCAGAAAGGAAGTTATTTACAAGCACAAAGAGAGAAAGTGCTACTGCCAGTAATTATCTCTCCTCGCTTACAAGGTGGCTATGTTAATTACTCGCTGAAGGTAGGTGTTCTAGTTATACCATCTCTCTGCAGTATGTAAGAAAGAGCTCTTAGTAACTTTGATTTAGTTTCTTGCCCTGCACAAACTCAAATACACCAACAAGTCAATAGCCAACTCACTGAAATTATTTTCAGTAAGGTATATTGCGGTTTCTGATGTTCCTGTAGGTTAAGAAAGGGAAGGAAAGGATGAAAATACAGTGTATGTTTCTGTTTTGGTAAGATCAGCTTGCACACAAACACACACGCACACACTCATGTGGACAATGGTTCACTTTTCCCACCGTTTCAAACAAAAATAGACAAGAATGGGAAGTCTGAGAGGGAATATTTTTAATACACTTGTCAAAACTGGTCTATGTGCAGCACCGTTCCTCTGGCTGCCCACACACAGCAGGTTACATAAATGGTTTCAACGCTGCAGCCCACTCAGTGTTTTAGTGGGCAGTCCACAAGTGAAAGAATTAGAAACGCACAGTGTGTATCTGTGGTGTAGTCTTACACACACCCGTCCTGGAGCAGCGCCCCATAAGCACATCACAAACTGCTGAGGGCATTTCGAAAAGCTGGGTGTGTGTTATCAGGATGAACAACTTATTGTAAGCACTACAAGATTTAAACAGCCATGGGCATTTACAGCTGGGGAGATACAGAGGCTTTGGACTTTCTACTGTTTTCACAGCTGATATTATGTTAACTTATGATTGAGTTCTTTCTAAAAACCTGCTCATTCCATGTATGTACAATATAATCATATGTTTTGTATGCTCGGGCAGAAGTTCTTGTGATGGCAGTCATGGCCATTGCTCCAGCTCCCCCACCGTTTCCCCTGTATGCACCTAGCAGCAGTGTTGGACAGCTGCTGAAACATGACCGCTGCTGCTTTATTCTTGATGGGTTTTTTTTACCAGAGGAGAGAGGAGAGAAGACATGGCTCTGGTTCATTTCATTAGAAACTAACGTTATGTTGCGCTACGAACACTTGATATCCAGGTCAATTCACATTCCTGTGAGTGAAGCATATAAACAGAGAGGGGAGAGGTGGAGAGCAGAGGGCTCCGTCTTATCTCTTTGGCAGCTAACATTATGTTTTTTTGTGCTACGGATGCTTCAGATCCAGGTCAGTTCACTCACCTGCGAGTAAAGCACATCAATGAGAAGCCGACAAGCACTGGGTAGCGTCAGAAAATGAAGCAAGCAATGCTGACCACGGACTGTGATATCAAGGATCATCATTCACTCTGGGGAAAACAGTCCTGCAACTTGTGTATGTGTCTCACAGAGTCATGCTAGAAGCAAACACATTCATTTCATTTGAAATACACAACAATTGGATAATCCATCTTGATACAAAAGTAGCAAATATTCTTCTTCTGGAGGAAGGCTTTACTGTGCTGAAGGGCCACCATGACAGACAACTGACAGAGTCCCTCACATACATAAATGTGCATATTATTTGGATAGGAAGCCCTTAAAGAAACACCATCGATGTTATTTTAAAAGTTATTTTATCATTGAAAATGTTTTTTTAAGCAAAGTAACTCTGTTTAACCAGACTAGAGGAGAGGAGCACGGCGTGGCTCCTGCTGTCGCTGTACCAGGAGGACCAGGAGGAGCGCGACCAATAAGAGCCGCCGCTACAGCACCGACAAGCACTCACAGGCAAGCTGGTTTTGATGGTGGATGGAGAAACCAAGGTCCAAGCCTTGGCTGTACTATACAGCTGACCATGGTGAGTACCACATGTAACATATGGAGCAGTTTGGGGCCCAATCATGGCACACACACACACACACACACACACAGTGATACCCAACTTAGGCTTCAAACTGTTTGCTCTTGGCATTCATTTCTGTGAAGTGTACTTGTCGCTTAGCAACATAATACACAGTAATTGTCACTCTTTACTCCTGTAACCAGATATATACATATTGATAATATATTTATTGGTTGGCAGCTTTTCTGAAGTGACTACCTGGACAAGAATGCTGCCACTCAACATCATCGAGACAGTATGAAGGCAATTCACTAACGTCTCTCTCTCTCAAGCTTAAATTAATTTTTTTTCCCACGTTTGATTGAACATCTGTTTTTTTTATGTTTGTTTTTTTTAACCTTTGAACAGGGTCCTCAGTCCTCAGTGTGACCCTGTTGTCATTCTTGAACACCAGCCAGTAATTGGTGCCTCTACAACCTCACAAAAACACACTGATAAGATAAACGCTTACTGTTACATCCCACCCTTAGGAGGTGGCCCCACTCAACCACACAAACTTCCAAATACATGGGATTTATTAATATAAAGACAAACAACCAAGACAGTAAATCAAAAGGAATAATAGACAAAAGGTCAAAACAAAACATAAAATCCCAGTCAGAGGCAGAACAAGGGCGGTAGATGTGAAGAGGGACTGACCACGGACAAGCTCTGGGCCTGGTGCGGGAGTCAGGTGTGCTTGTTTTAGATCCCTGTAATTTGTTTAATGAAAAAAAAGTTTCAGTTCAATGATATGTTGTTGCTATGGTTAGGTGATGCCTCCATATATTGATGGCCTGCTGGAGGGCCTGGAGAGAAGGCTCAAGAACCTGTATGTTTTAGTAGCCGTCCACGTGCTCAACCCTCAGACAACGACTGGTTATCTAGATCCTTAGATCGATGTGTTTAATGTGTTTCAGGAGACGGATCAGCGGAACCTGATGCAGGACCTGGCGTCAGAGGTGGGTGAATGGGGGCAGCTCTACCCATCACTGAGCAGGATGGCTGACGTTGGCCTGACCATCCCAGTTTCCAGCTTAAACTGGGAAAGCATTTCTCAACAATGAACAGGGAGGATACCCGAGCAAGTAATACAATTATTCAACTTTATTCAGGTCCAACCCCCATTGGCCCCTCATCCACTCATCTGGTGATGATTGTTTTTGTATTTACAGATGAAGACTTATCTCAGGAATCTTTTACGAGGGGAACAACTTGCTGCTTTTATGCACTTGAGCATCTAAGCCCCCCCCCAACAAGAGCTTTAGAGCTGATCTTTCAGAGCCCTCAAAAGATCAAATGCTCTCAGTTCCAGATATGCCTCTCCCCAACAACACTACAAGCTCCTCCGAGGGGTCCCAAGTCATTGCCAGGCCAGTTGAGATAAGCAACATTTGGGTTATACAAGGCCGACGTCACATATAAACCTATTTTACACTTCTGTCACAACAACAGACGATGCTCGTAAGTGTCACAGTTTCAGAGCTTGTTGTATTATTATCTTAAGATCCAGAATGCTGCATCATGCTGTCAATGACGGGAAAAATTAGAAGTGAGCAACATTCGCCAAGGATCAGAGTTGCCAAATATTTCAAGGACAGGCAGGCGTGAATGTGCACTGAATGCATAATATATCTGAGGACACGCATGTACAGCACATCCTGTTCATCCTTAGTTGAGTACAGTTAAAGGGTATTGCAAATGCTCAAGAACTATGTAAAAATACACTAGCAGCCTCCTTTAGGAATTATTAAGATACATTTGTGCAACAGTACAAAGTATACTGGAAATGATCAGGCAATATATAAATACACTAATGTAGATGTACTTGTTATCCATTAGTAGTACATTTCATGTCCATTAAAGGTGCACTATATTCAAGCAAATTGGTAGGACACTTTAAACCCTCACTAATAACACATTTCTATTTTTTTTAGTGACAGCGGCTGTCCACTTATCAGAAGGTCGGGGCTTTGATCCCTCTCCCTCTCAGGCTATGTTAAAGTATCCTTGGGCAAGATACTGAAATTGCTTGCGCAAAAGCACTTTGAGCGGGTATTAAGACTAGAAAAGTGCTATATAAATAAAGTCCATTTTCCTTTTTGAAAATGCTCAAGAAGTATGTAGTAACATACTCCTATCCCAATGTAGGTGATTTAATGGACACTCAAAGTACAACTTGCAGTGTATTTCAGTTGTACTTTAAATTGAAGTAATTAGTATATTTGCAGTACATTAGGCTTACTTAATATAATCCAATTTTATCACAGTCAAGTACACTTAATACAACTTTGTACACACACACACACACACAGATAGGGTATCCCTCATTTTTCAGGTGTGGGTACACCGACTACTTCATACAACGCAACCCAACAACTCATGCAACGCAACATCAAGAGTGAGTTTGATTTGTGTCACTTAGCATTAGACCTTTTTAACTATGCTGAGGTACAGTAACACTAACCTTTTCCAATAATGACATCACCCTTAATTTTAGTGCATTATTGTGCATTTTTGTTGTTTGTTCAGTTTCCTGTCACATCTCTCTAACTGGTATTTGTGAAAAATAATTGTTGTGTAGTCTTGTGTATTTTTAGGAGGGTGTACAGAAATCCCTGAGCTTTCTTAGTGTGTACAGTGCACTTATACCTGCCCATCAAGTACACACTGCTGGTATGTATTCTAAATGAGATGCAGATCTTTTTTTTTGCTCGTCTGCAAACAACCAAACTGAACTTTGCGAGGGATTTTTGCCTTCTGAAGTTTGCCTAAGAAATAAGACAGCGGAGGCTGTAAATTAACACTCACATTCGGGATTTGTGCCGTCTCGTATTTGTCAATTTTGACTTTTTTGTGTTAAACTACGACCACAGTTTTTGCCTAACCTAACCTATAATTGACGGCAGTGGTCACTTGGATATACAGTATATTGCGTTAAAAGACAACACTTACAACATGAACGTTATGTGAAATTACAGGGATGGAGTCGGGAAAAATGTTGTGGTTAATAAGCTTTCCCCCTGACTAATCATGGAGCTTCAGCTCTCTGCTGCTGTGTTCAACTTCCACCACTTAATCCTCCATCTAAAATGCTGTTTCACAGTTTCCAGAAACAAATAATAATAAATAGATAAACCACAGTCACAGGTCAATGTATCAACCCACACTATTCAATGCTGACAGAAACCATAAACGACAAAAATACAGACACATGCCAAACACCTTTATTTTCCAGTGTAAGAAGGAATCATTTTTCTATTCAGCTTGCAGAGTTTATAAGAGCAGTCGATAAAAAAACAACACACAGAAAAAGAAGCTCCACCATGCACTCTAGACTCAATAGTGATGCTGCATCCACCTCTTCAAGTATCTTCTTGACTCCTCTTCTCCTCATCTCCCACCTCTTCACCATCCTCTGACCTTTTTTTCACTTAATAAGGAAGCTGAGAGACAGGAGGATTAACAGGAATATAGAAGAACAAAAGAGAGAAGTGAAGCAGAGAATAGGGAGACAAGAGGGAATATAAATAATACAATATATTTATACAAATTAAGTGTTTTTTCTTGCACAACAATATAAAATTTCAAGCACAGGCCAAAGGATGAAACTGACTGTGGCTTTTCATGATTACTTTGTTCAAAAATGCTTACTGCAGGTTTGAACTGTTTCTGGAAGCATGTAAAAAGGCAATAGTGCTCAAATGCTTGCTGAAGATTCATCTGTCCCTATCAAACAGCAAAAGAAATTGGGGAGTGTCTATATGCCATTAAAAATTTAAAACATGACTTTAATAATAAATAGGAAGTCACGGTCAAGTCAAATGTACCAGCAATTTAAAATACTACTTCTTGCAGTTTAGCATAAAGCAGCAGTTAAGTGAAAGCATCTTAACACTTCGATCCACATCTGCTCCGTCGACACTGTAGACGAGCGAAACAGAGCAAATGGCTGCATATGAAACGACACACAGTAGATCCAGCAGCGACTTTACAGCTCTGCAAATCACGTGGTGTAAATATTGCCATAGTTTTTCTTTTGTATAGCTGAATTGATACACGAGCAGCAGGAATAGAGTAGAATCTATCAACTACTGTAGGTTAATGTTTCAGTTAATGGGAATAACTTTAACCAAGAAATTTCTTGGAAAGTAAGAAAACATCTGTCAATTAAGGACCTGTAAATGAAAGCCTGACCAGGTTGAAACCAAGGCTACACTCTCCATCCATGGGTTTAAGTAACTAGACAACAATCACTGAGCTGGCACAAGCAATTTGGTCCTATTTCAAGGCACGGGTCACTTCAGGGTTCAAGCCCCCATGACAGTCAATTATCTGCTCTGGTGAAGTTCCCGCAACATCTTGAATCTTCTCCAGCTCCAGAGGTGAGTTTCTGCAGCTGGAGGTGTTGGTGCTGTGTGGCGATGAGCGGGACCCAGACTCTGCAGACTTGCAGTGTTTTCTGTCACACATGCAATCTTTTTCATGTTGTGGCGACCTTTAGCTCAAAGTGGGACCAAATCGCTGCTGTCCTGGCTTACTAAGATCAAGGTTTTTAGCATCCACACACATTCGCTATATGACGACCTACAAAAAACATCCATGATTGACCCATGATTTATAATATTCCGGTGAAAGAAGAAAAAATGTGCGAATATGCTGTGTACGGAGCATCCCAGAAAATGCCAAAGAAGCATTTGAGTCAACAAAGTCAGGCAGCAAATCTCTATTGAAGTTTTCGCTGGAACACTGGTCTCAAGAGAAACAAGCTTGGTGCCGTGACTTGTATATTTTGGAGGGAGTGTTTCCAATCGAACAGCTGTCTTCAGATCAATGAAATAATGGGAATGGATGGATCCTGTTTTGGCCTGGTTTTGTGCACTGTGTCTGCAATAACTTTGCAATGATTTTGTGTCAATTCAGCTGATTTTAAGATTTATTGTACCCTTGTATATTGTGTTTGAATAACTGTTGAGTAAGCTGGATGAAACTTGCGCAAACATCTGTGTAACTTACCTGTAGGGGTATCCATGATACTTGGACCTGAAAATGGAGAGCAGGAAGCTGAAGAAAAACACCACCAGGCCAAGGCCAACCAGGCAGATGACTGTAAACACACACACACACACACACAGGGTAAAAAACTGCAATATGATCTCTAAACTAAAGTTACTATAACTCTACTTAATGCCTTCGAGTTTGCATATTTTTCCAGCTTTTTGCAGGTCCTGCAGACACCCTGTTATATGCATAATAATTATTACACAATGGCCTGTGAGAATGTTTGATTCCTGGCTAAAGGCAACCATTTAAATCATTTCACGCACATTATAACCGCTGATGTAACTCTCTGTTTGATCTCTGTTCAAATTGAATGTGCTTGCGGGGTTTAGACATGGTACACACTGAAAGCATCCTCTCCTCTTCATGTCGGTGGTTCACACACACAAACACGCACATACAATCACATGCCCAGGCCTGAAGATGCACAGCCAAATGATGAAAAAAAATTAACTTTTTGACATTTGCTAAAATGCTAGAAGAGAGGCTGTCTAAAACATTACCTGGTGGTCTTCATCATGCGAAAACCTTTTAATGTTTGCATTTATTGAGGTAATCCCTCAACATATGCCACTGCCTCCTTCTCATCATCAACCCCGCTGTGCTGCAGAAAATGGTGTTATTGCAGCTATTATCATCTTATTTCCTCAGTGGCTATTCTAAAGCAAAATATACATAAGCATGATCTTTAATCTGCAAGGGAATTGTGTGTATCTCTGTGTGTGGGTGTCTGAGTATGTGCACACACCCTCATGTAGCAGCTAATCCTAGAAAAGCACTGTGTTAAATTAAACTGTCACCACCGACTGATATTGTTAATCAGGGATTAGGATGAGGACCTCTCCTGGAGACTAAACAGTGAGATATGCACTTGTTCTCACTGTGTGTGTGTGTGTGTGTGTGTGTGTGTGTGTGTGTGTGTGTGACTGAGAGAGAGACAGAGAGAAAACAATTGATATGACATTCAAGTTTTTGAGTATCCTACTACAGGCACAAACACAAACCCACAATGCAATCAGTGTGTGTTTTCTCTCAAATACATTTATTTGAGAGGACAGGGTTAAATAAATGATATATCCTGACAGGTGCTGTAATACTAATATGTGTGTGTGTGTGTCAGAGTGACATTGACTGAGTGACTTGATTGAGAGCACTGCAGATTTGAGAGTGGGTCTCCAAGGAGGGCCCTTATGCCCCCGCGTTCCCTTGGCTGCCACATCTACGTACAGCATGTGCCTGCGAGTGTGTCAGCGGCAGAACGTCTGTGTATCTTCATTAAGTATAGTGGAATGTATTTCCCATAGCTCATCAATTATGACTGAGAGGTATCTGAGTATGCTTCTATGGATAATGACACTCCCATAGACTCACGCGCTAAGCATGCTAATACGCTAAATGATTTATGACCTTGGCGAAATGACAAGTTGTTTGAGCTGAATGATTTCCCTCTGTGACAAAGGTGGTAATCCCTCTTTTGACTGTATGACTTGGCTCAATTCAAATCATGATATATTGGCATGGTGGAAATAAATGTACATTTCCCCGGCACGAGGAAGCCAATAAACATATTAAGTTAAGCCTATCTCATTAGGAGGGCAAATACGAATAGATATTGTAATGCTAAATGGTTCGTCATAGTTTATTCTGTGATTAGCAACAGGCTTCAAGAGACATTAACTAACTCATCCTCAGAATACAACCACGCACAACTGTTTCATTGTTTTTATGCAAACCTACACCAGAAAAATCTGCTGCCTTTCTTTGTATGGCTTGTTAATGTTCACACTGCCCAGTTACAACTGAGCCAGGGTCTGTGGACAAATGTTTAATGGCAATTAGTTTCTTTACCATTCTAATCACGTCCAACAAAAACAAACTTACAGGCATCACACAGGCTGCCTCTGAGCAGTGCAATTGTGTATATCTGTGTGGCTATGAATGTACAGTATATGTGTAGACGTGACCACGCCTGTATAGTATCTGTTGTTTTTAAAGGTGCACTATGCTGAAATCAACAGTTTTCTTATAATTTCTAACATTATTATTAAAGAATTGTTAGGGCATATGTCAACATGATTCAGCAGTATCACAAAATTTGGAGCTAAACAAAAATACACATGAGTCTTTACATTTTGTGGTCAAATGCTATGGTTGTATATAGCACACCACCACTGCCACCACCCATCATCCTTGATATGTCACATATTATCTGCCCTCACTTTCACCTTCCTTCTGTCTCCCGTCTAATTTTGTATCTCCCTTACTTGTGCAGTACCTCCCTTGCTGAAAGACAGTGTGTGCCCTGTTATTGCTGGTGGAGATGCCCACAGAAGCAGCAGATAAGTGTAGCTTCACTCAGCAGTATGGAAGCTATATGCCAGGGATTTAACACCCACATCCAGCGATTACACTACCATTCAAGCCTAATCCTCTCTCTATTACTGACAGACGACTATTCTATGTGCTGCTTTATAATGCCCTTATTTAATTTGTGTGTCTGTATGTGCGTCATTCCAATGACAGCGGTGTGTGGGATATAAAACTGTTTATTCTATGCAAGCTTGTGTCTTGATATTGTGCATGCTTTATATAACAGGTCTCTGAAAGCATTAGTATGCTTGCACTGTAGTAAAATGTAAGTTTCTGCACAGAAGGGGACAAAGAGTGACATGGAGGTGGAACAGATGAATGAGTCCTCTCTGCTCTACATGTTACCACAGGTGGTAATGATTGAGCACACATGCACCTGTGTCTGTGACTGCACATAGATGTGTGTGTGTGCATTTTTCTTCAGCCTGATACTGAGAAACAAGCCTTACGGCAGTTATAAAGTCACTATCATTTTAATTGCCAAGCTTTAACATCTCAAGGAGAACTCATAGGTAAAGTAGAACAAAAAGTTAATAATCTTGCCTTTAGAATTTTTTCTTAGTGGTGCGTACGTGTGTATGCATGAGTGTGAGGCCTCACAGAGGCGGCTGAAAGGCTTCTCTAGTTGCCTTTTCATCACGCCGACTCTAATTAAAATCCACTTGTGTGTAACTCTGTCTCTGTGCTTGAGGTAATTAACAGTGCAGGCCATCTAAAATCTAACTCCCCTTCCCAGAATCTGAAGATTATGCAGAAATCCTGTTTGGACAGTAAAGGAAAAGGTTGAAAGTCAGTACGCCATTAGTATGGTCATGTGACCACCTCCCATCTGAAATGACGAACTGCGTTACACCTTCTGCACTTCCAGACAAAACTCATCAGGAGACATCTGAGACCATCTGGCCTTCAATCAAGAGATCAGTGTCAGTTTCTTTCATTTGTGTGTCTTGTTAGAGCAGAATACATTCTTGCTTTCTTTTGAGCAAAGGTGACAGCACACACCTACATGATCCCTGTAATGTCCATTTCCATGTCTGTAATATTATGCATTAAAATCCACAGTATGATGCAAATGTGCACACTAGGAAAAAAAATGGATTCGGGATTTTTGAACCTTTTGGCATTGGAGAGGTTGACGGAAACTTCACAGAAACTCCACAACACTAACTACTAATCACCCCCCCCGTGAACTCCCCCTGTGAAGTCTTCAAAACGTGTTACAGTAAAGCACAACCACAAAAACAGGAAGGGGGACTAGTACAGGCATCAACCTTGCGACCAATACGTAACAATAGAATGCGATACCAATTACAAACCAATCACAGTGTATTTAGGTGATATGTTTTTAAAGTAGTATAAATTGCACCATTAAAAACATTTGATGGTTGACATTAAGACAATGTGTGTTGCCTCAAACAGCAATTCGGGGTCCCATTAGTCTTCATTAACCTACAAAGTCCATTTTTATATCCAACAGTGGAAAAGAATGGCCTTTGTCAGCACAAGGTTTAAGACACATCTTGCAACCAGAGGCCCAGAGGTCTGTCATCAGGGATCCACCTACAGCGCAATCAGTGCAGTGCACCCCGAACTCTTACTGAACCTGTGGCTGCGTGTGCATTGTGCTGGACTGGCCGAGACTGAGAAGAGGGTCGGGTTTGTACGAACATTTTCTGCCCCTCAAAAGCAGGTAGAGAAGCATTCGTGGTTCAGAGACTATTTTGGTCGAGGAGGGACAATTGAAAAAAATCAAGCAAATAAACAAACAAACAAACGAAAATGCTTCTTAGCAAAGAAAAAGAGCAGAATAGTCAATAAGCAACATATCGAATAATTTGAAATGGAGAGGAGCAGGAGACATGAATATGCATACTGTATGTTAATAGAGCTGCCAGTGTGCTGCTGGGATTTTACATGTTTGATGAGACATTTATAAACATGCACTTGGCTGCAGGTGCTGTCGGAATATGTCGGCCATATTGATTGTGTCGTCCACCAGCTCTGGTATGTGTGTCTGCTGGACTCAGAACAGCTGATCTGCTGCAGTGGTGGTCCACCGGCCGCCGTGATGATTTGTACTCTGTTCCTTCTGAGCATGATTTTGTGTCATTCCATTTATAATTACATTTTAACTCATGTTTTACCTATAATGTTTCCTACATCCTTCATTTTAATATTAAACCATTATTTAATATTGTGAGCAACACAAACACAAATTAACTGAACTGCAGCCTTGGTGAATGTTTCAGAATCTCGTTAAATTAAATTAATCTTGATTAATAAGTAGCCCATTTAGATTACTAAAAGTTGAGTCCTTGATTTCTGATTTTTGTTAGCTTGCCGGTCACCAGTGAACTGAGCCTTTAAGGTCTACTTAGCTTGCAAATTGTGACTATTCGGTGATTGCATAATTAGTTGCTGCTATAGTAAATTTGATGTTAATTTCAAACAGAATGTGGGAACAAATTGAGTAATTTGCACTGACAAAAAAAGTTTTGCATTCATTTATTGGGCCATTCACAGACAGGCCCAGCTAGACTCCAACTGCAGTGTCTGTGCCTATTTCTGAACGACTTGGGCTCTAACATGAACGTTAAGATAAAAACATTAGATTCAGAAGAAAATCAGTGCTCTGAACGCACACACACACTAAAGAGCATGCGTCAACTAACTTTTAATAGTCTCCAGAGTAATGAGTAATTATAAGCACTCTGAATCATTTTCACGTCAAGCCAAATCAGGTTCATTTTCATAACGCCACATACACTACTTGCTAGTCAAGGTTTGTCAACCACAGCCCAAGTACATTTAAAATAAGGCGATATCATGGAGGATGTAAAGAAAAAGGATCTTTGCATGGCAAAGCCACTCAAGCATTCCCCGGACATACAGTATCCAAATACTATCATTGTGTATTCAGAGGCAGTTATGGTGGAGGTGAGGGGTCATCTCAGTGATTAACTGGAAAGTGAAACAAGTGCTTCTCATTTTCAGAGCTGCTGCAGCTAATTGACAGTTATGCAAATACACGTCACACTAATGAAAGTACTGCGATAATGGTTCACTTATGGAGTGCGTGTGTGCGAGTATGTGTGTATCCTATCTCAGTCTTGAGATAGGACACACACTCTTTTTTTTTAAATGTCACTCTTTTTTTTTTAAAAAAGAGAAAAGACAGAGCAATTTTCTAACAAAAACTATTTCTTGGTCAAACCAGTTCCAGCTGTTCCTGTACACTATATGCCAATGAATACATTGAATTACATTCAGTCTGTCTCTAGCTTTAAGGACTGCTAATGGACTGTATTTTTCACGCAACCACTCAAAGTGCTTTTTCGCACAAACATTTGTACGATGGTGCCACCTGCTCATTATGAGCATTAACCATTCACACACACTGATGGCACAGCATTGGAAGCAATTCAGTATCTTGTCCAAGGATACTTCAAGATGTACGGTAGACTGCAAGGGTTCGAACCACTGACCTGACCATCTGATAAGTGGACGACCCCTCTACCTCCTGAGCCACAAGTGTAGAGCCCCACTATTTCATCCACCAAACAATATGTGTTGCCTGGCCTCAATCTCCTCGACCATCATCGTGAATGTGTCTTTGGAAAAGTTTGCTTTTTCTTTTGGTCCATGGCTATTCCTGACTAAACCCTTAGTTGTGCTGGCATTAGATTTGGAGAAATCACAATGCAGGTGTCATCAGTTTATTTTTGTTTTTAAGTTTATTCTGTGATTAAAGAGCAAAGATGCAATGTGATTTCTAGAACCTGCTTAAGCATGTCTTTTTATGCTCAGTCATGAATCAAACATAAGTGCACTGTCAAAATGATCTTAAAACTAAGTTCAAGAACTTTTGATCAACACTTGGTCAATATTGAGCTCACAAAGATTTAAAGATTTAAACTTTACCTCTTGATTCATTTGGTTGGTTTAAAGGTCACTTCTCTAAAATAAAAAAATAAAATAAAACTGTCCTCTATCTCCATCCTCCTCCTTCCCTCTTTGCACTGGCAGTCACACATAAAACAAATTGTATGCAAAACGACATACAATCCAACAACAAATAAAGCAGGTTGAGGAAAATCAACACACCGAAGCACAAGAGGAGGCTCAAAAGAAATTTGTCCTATTGATTGTAACCCGAAGAGGCTGGGAAGCCAAGTAATGAAATGTTTTTCATTTTCATTTTCCAGTAATAGAGAGTGGCAGCTAGAGGCCTCGTAAAGAAATAACTGCTTATGAAGTTGGTAAGTGTAGGTCCAATCTTAAAGAAGGAAGAGCACTCGGGCTAAGTCTGACAGATAAGTTCCTGAGTGGAAAAACGATGTTCCTGCTGTTGATGTTGCAGTCAGAGGATGCCATTTTCTAAGAGATCTAGGAGGCTAAACTGTAACCAGCAGGATGGAGAATTAATTGCTAATACCTGAACTTGTGGCCTGATTTCGACTAAAGGAAATTTTATAAGTTAGAAAATTTAAAGCTGAACAATATCTATTTGTGAATGTGTATGTCAGGCATGGGCAAACTACGGCCCGAGGGCCATATGCGGCCCGTTACAAATTTTAATCTGGCCCGCCGAACTTGAACAAATTATATTAATAAACCTCGTTAATGTTTTATTTTCCCTGCAATTCTGGCTTTTTCCCAATAGATGGCGCACTCTAGATACATTGAGCTTTGTTGAGGTGCGGCGTATTACTCCACGTTTGCGCTTTACTCTTCGACCCTCAGCCCTTCTGTAAAGATGAGTGTAGCTAAGAAAAGAAAAGTGGACAGAGAATGTCCAGTTTTCAAGAAGGAGTGGACAACTAAATATTTTTTACTGATCACCGATCAGCTACTGTATGCCTGATATGCCAAGAGACTGTGGCGGTGTTTAAAGACGATGATACAGCAAGAAAACTGACTCCAGACTGATGCGCTGGATAAAAAGGGAGACCAACAACACTGTTTCCACTGAAATTAAAGTTTCTCCGTTGTGTTATGTAAAAAATGCATTTGAAAATAATTTCTTCAATAAGCCTTACATGTTACATGTCCTGTCTGTTAAGGGATGCACATATGTGGTGCTCAGGTGCACGTACGTTCTCAAAACCAAGTGCGCAAAAGCAACGCGATCAAATATAACGCGCTCCACATACTGGTGCGTTGTCACTGTTCCGTCCTCGCGCTGCTCGTTGTTGGGTTTTGGCATTAGGGATGATTGAATAGAAGGAGAGGACAAGTAGACCTGCATCTCCTACCGTTTTTTAAATAAAGACAGTCAGGAGGAGAGTGATGATGATGATATCCTGAAGGATAACACAACTTTCAGTGCTTTAAAATAATAAAAAAATATATTTTATTCATTTAATTTATAGTGTTTTAAGAGTCATTTCAATAAATAGCTCAGTTCTGTGGGACTTCAAAGTTGTAATGCTTTTGTTCATTTTCAATTTAAATTAAAGCACATGTTTTCTACATATCTCATGATATTTTATTTTCTCTTACGAGGTGGATTGCCAAAACACTCCATCCATCTGCTCCTGGTCCGGCCCCCCTGTCAAATTTTAGAACCCTTTGTGGCCCCAAAGTTTGCCCACCCCTGGTGTATGTGCAACTAATTAAAATGCTAAACTTTTTATTGTGTTGCTCTGTGCTTTTCTTATTTGAATTTTAATACGTCTTACAATACACCTTCAAGAATTAAAGCTTTACAGGATGTGTATTTATTTTCCAAGAATTTTAACCTCTCCAGCACCAGTGCTGCCACCTCTGGAAACATGAATTTTGATGCGTACACACTGAATATCGCAAGAATAAATTACCCACCTGGAGTCTACTAGTTGTTGCAAGGTGGTTTGAACAAACATGCCACTCTGCTTTAACGCAACCTCAAAACTTACCGACACTCTTGGCAACTGCTTCACTCAAAATGGTCTAAAACTGAACAACTGAAGCTTGTAAAGGGAAAGAACAAGGACAATTAAAAAAAAAAGAAGAAGAAAAAAAGAAAACAATCTTGTCTACTTACTTCTCCTCTTGCCAACGTCTCCCTTGGAGGTGGCAGCCTCATTTAGCAGCACCATCCCCATGGTGATTGCAGCATCTGGGACAAGGTTGTCAAGGAAACAACACACTGGCAGACAGCGGAGGTAGAAGCTGGGAGTATACATTGCCCCAGGAAGAACTGCTGGACACACATACTCACTTATAGAGCTGCACATATATGTGCACAGACACAATCAGGCAGATTAGCAAGAACACCGGTCACATGTACTGTAAAAGCACAGAGAATAAAAACCGGAGAACTTTGCCAGTGGGCCACTCTGCCTATTCTTAAGTACTGTAAAAAGGATAAAAGCTGTTTTTTAATTGAATCACAAGCAGTTTTTTGTGTTCTTTTTGTTTTTGTTTGAGAATGGGAAAGTGCTGACATGGCAACACAAAACAAAAAAACAAAACATTTTTTTGTAAACCTATCGATTTAATTAAATGCGGCACAGTCTTAACATTGGAAGGAAAACCTCATGATGGATTACCTATTCAAGTTTTTTTTTTTTTTTTTTTTCGAGCCCACACACTACAGTGATGCCAAGTTAACTCTGCAAACATACCACACTGACAAAGGCACAGAGTACACATGTCACAGTCATGGCCCTCGCTTATGCAAATGATGCTGTTAAGTAGTGTAAATTGCGATGCATTACAATAAGACACAGTTGTAAAGGAAAAAAAAAAAACTAATCCGGACTGAGTCACATCTGAATCTTGTCAATGAAGATGTGAAAAAGTAATTGCTGCAAAGATGAAAAATGTGCTGCGCATCAGCCAAGATTGTGATCCACGGGGACGGGGTGCACAAACAATGCTGCAACATGGGGAAGACACAGCGCAGGAACTGACGCATCCTCGTGATGATATGGTAACAGACATGATACGCTCGGGTGACACAAACACAACAGAACGGCAATAGAATTGAACCGTGGAAGGTGGCAATTTGGGTGGTTCCAGGCAAGCTTTGCCACTGTCTGATGATGCAGTAATAATAAATGGAGACCTATCAGCGCATAAATAAGGTGGTGTAAATGCACTGAATTGTAACTATAAAAACATACTTTTCCCTGGGCCTGCAGGCATCCTACGCCAACACCTGTCTGCAGCAACAGAATATCAGAAAATTGTGAAGCAGGTTATCTTAGACACACCGCTGTGCACTGTCACCCGAAGTGTTATCCTGTTACCAGTTCTGCCATCTGCAGTTATTCTATCTGTCATGGTGCAGCCTAATCATTCTGGGAAATATTCACACTACATCCAAATGCACAGTATATCATTAGACTCTTTTTCCTGCTTTAATCTTTAAGTCAGACTGGAATGCATGCCGTAAGATTGGTACCATTTTGAACAGGACTGGACTTATGTGCACATTCCCAAAACAAAACGTCTGATTGGCTGGGTGGTGAAAGCTCTAATCCTAGTTTTCCTTGGCACCAAAATTTCAATGTACTGCTCCCTCGTCACTTCACTGCTCAAGTTTAGAGATGATGACCTGCAATGCTTTGCGGGTGGTTGACATGATTAATTGATCTCGTCCCATCTGTTTATAGAGAAAGGAGCACCTAATTCCACTAGGTACACTCACACTATGCTTGATAAACAACAGCTTTGTCACAAAAAACTTCAAATAATATGACGATATGTGAGAATGAGATTAAGTGCATAAATCTGTGTTTCTATTTTATCCAAAAATGAAGGTAATGTATGCTTATGCAACTGCACGTGGTACCAGGGTGTGTGTGTGTGCGCGAGGAATTAAACAAGGTTATATCCATAGAGAACCTGCATCTGTGACAGTCATGAAATGTGTTTACACCACCTGCACAGACAACAAGGTGTGATAGCGTTTCAGCAGGTGTGAATGTGTGTGTGTGTTTCATTTAGATGTAATCAGAGTGGCAGAAAATAAAAAAAAATAAACTGTGAGAATGGACAAACAAATATTGCTCTGCAGCAGGTGCGACCTTGGACCTGCTATTTCCCATGGGGACAAACACAACAGCTAGGAATGAACGGCATTCATTATCCACACACATATAAAAGCAGCAGTGCTACAAGTACACATGCAAGCAGACAGAAGTGCAGAAAAACAGAAAATCTATCCTGCCAAACAAGCACACGCACAACGCCTGTCATCAGGGGTTGAATTTGGAACAAATCAGGCCAAGGGGGTGAAGTTAAAAGAGGACAATCTCTGGTCTTTGTATTGTCTGTTAGTTCAGTCCAGCAGGCAGGCTCCCTGTGGAGGATGCACACTGATGACAAAGCCTTCGTGACGGGAAAATAAATGTAGCACACGGCAAGATTGGAAGCTGTTTCAGCCGTACAACCCTGATTCTAAAGAAGTTGGGATGCAGTGCAAAACATAAATAAAACAGAATGTGAAAATGTGCTAATCCTTTTTTTACATACGCTGAAACGGGACAAAGCAGTACAAAGACAATAAATTTAACATTTGACCTCATCAACTTCATTGGTTTTTGCAAATATAGTTTGATCCCAGCAACACGTTTCAATTAAGTTGGGACAAGAGCAACAAAGTTGTGGAATGCTCAAAAAGCACCTGTTTGGAACTGCATTCTGTTATTAAGTACGTTTAATACAGCGTCCCGATGTTTTTGGAATCGTTGCGTAAAAGGTGTAAAAGGCAGCTTTTGTGAAAGCAAATGGAAAATTAAAGGGATTTATTGCCTTGATGACCTGTTGAACATTCCCATTCAAGTTCAGTCCTCTTTGTTTTGTATTGCTGTGGAGAACTTCTGCGGCACCTTGTTCCTATTTGCAACCAGCACATGAAACATACAGCTATAAGCACGTTGGTGAAAGGATACTCAGAAGAAGGATGATGTGAGACTCAGCCACAAACTGAGCCTGACTGCTGCCATGAATGTAACTCTGTGGAGAGGAAGACAAAAAGAGAGGCAGACAGACATATTAGCTTACAGCAAAAACAGGACTGAGTTATGAACAGCAAAAAACAGGACTGAACACTGGGCGATATAACAAAATAAGTTAGAAACCGTGAATCAAGAAAGGAACAATCGTTATTACAGAGGTTATAACCTCTTGTGACATTATGTCTTCTCTGTATATAAAGTTACAGACAGAGTTAATGTCTGGTCCTGTCCAGTGGCTCATAAACCTAAAATGATGCCACACATCCCTTTGTCTTTTAGGTACAATAACTGTCCCTGATATAAGCAGACCTGGACTTGGTTCGCTTTATCGTGATGGACGCTGGAAATGCAGAGGAGAATGGCCAGTACTTTGTTCTGTAAGGATACAGTCGGTCTTATTATGCAGCACGCAGCAGCAAAATGCTTGTGGGTGCTTGAAGCAAATCCAAACACATGGCTTTGTCGAATATATGAGCAGGAATATGTCATTTCCGTGTCTGTGTGCCGATCAGATTAAGAGTGCATGCTTGTGCGCGTGTGTGTGCTCGTGTATTTCTCTCTTGTAGTGCGTTGGTGTATAGAGGTGCTACCTTTTGACTGAGTGGGCAGGGAGGTCAATCTAACCCTGCAGGAACACTCACACATACAAGTGACACAAGCAAGACTGCACTTCCTCACATTCGCTCCCCGACCACTACAGACCCGTTTAACTAGCCGCTACTGTGCAACGCTTTCTCAAAGCACCTTCCCTGCATTAATGCTGCTTCCAGATCTTTCAGACAACAAAACTAGTGCACAAAGTCAGTCGAAAAATTATCTCAAAACCAGCAAAAGGACGATGCTGAGGTAATTCATCAGTTTTCTTTCCATTTAAGATATTCATGTTCTTTCGTGCAGAATCAGTAATGTCACGGTCTCATTTTTGATTGGACGCCTATCCTCAACAGTGCGGCTCTTTGTGTAAATTGAGTCCTTCTGAGGGCAGATGACAGAGAAGTGAGAAGAAGAGGACAGGAGAGTGGTGTGCTGCTGAGGGCGCAACACCATCCCACCTTTACATGATGATTCATTCTTCAAGAGAATGTATTTTCCCCTCAATACAAATGAAATGATGCAGAATCGTCATGTATAGACACTTTGCCTCCCTCCACAGGGGGAAAACAATTAAATTATAATGTTGTTAAATAGAAATCAGAATATCATATGTCTTTGTCCCGTATCATGCTCTGTTGCACAGAACAACCACCTACTATAGGTCATAATATTCTCTTTGTGACTGTCACATCCCCCGTGACTGCCTCACATGTTAATTAAATCCCAAAGAGCTAAAACACATAATTTTAGCAATACTGTCATGACAGTAAAATTAGACAAAATGTTGTGACCTGAATCACTGACATACATTAAATAAATCCCTTGATACACTGACCTTTGAGCTTCTAAAGCTCTTGACATCTTTTGGCAGAGAGTGATGATGAAGCTATAGTACAGCGCGCACTCTGCTGAGATTTCATTGATAAGGATCCAAGATAAACTTGATGCTACCAAACTCTCATGTAAGTACATCAATGCTAGGTGCTAGGGATACATTTATGAGCATTAAAAAAACAATGTTTTGACAAGATTGTTTTATCAGGGGATTTTAACAGCCCTATTTATGTCCCCTGAGTGTGGTGGTGAATGTATTTTCAGCTTAGCAGTGACATTTCTTCATTGCACAACAATGTATCAAACGGTGACAGAAAGTGGAAACCGAAAACCACAGATGCTAAAAAAAACCTGACAGCGTAAAAAACCGTCACTGCCATAAGACCGACATGAACAAAAAAAATCGGAAGATGTCACTGAAAAACACATTATAATCCGAAAAATATCAAAATGAAATCATTTTTAATGTTTGTGTTTTATTTTTCAGTGGAACTTGTTTCAGTGGGGTCTAACTAGCCAACCAGTTAGCCAACTGTTAGCAACCTAATCTTTGTCTCAACCATTGAAGAAAGTCTCCCACACATAGACTTCAAACTCAAACTCTGTGCAGGCAAGCTTCTCTGATAAAAGTCAGAGCACTAATTTGACTGGCATCAGTCTGTGCGTGATGTTAGAGAAGCAGAGAGACAGACAAAGGAAGACAAAGTGGAAGTCTTGTGGAAACGAGACAAATAGAAGAGAGAGAGGAAGGAAGTATTTCAGCGTGTTTCTCTTTGTTGAATCCCTGCAGATTATGAGCGTCTACGTTTACGGCACATCCAGGGTCTGTTTTTCCACTTGACTGCCCCGCTCTTCATTTCTTTCCCTATCAGACAGGAATACGGATGGAGAGATGAATACAAGATGACAAAGGAGGAGGAGTGAACGGTGGACAGCTTTTTCTTGCTTCAGTGGAGAGAAATGACGCTTTTTTGCACTTGAAAGCAGACATAAAGACAACAAAGGCTCAAGGCTGAAACAGATATTTTTGTCTTGAATGCAAACCTGTTGTTCTCCATTAGCTGATTATTACCACAAAGAAAAAAGTTGTATTTGGAAGTTGAGAGAGGTTTTTTTTTGCATTCCTAAACACTGCATGAGAAACTGCAGTGAAGTGCAACTCAGTAGTGTCATGACAAACTTGTCAAATTAAATGCATTAGTTGAATTCCAGGTTATGTAAAGATTAAGCCACTAGGACAAGGGTGAGGACACTTGCGGGTAGTGCTACATTAAAAGTAAATTAATTTGAGTAAAACACAAACACACAAGCCAAGAGGCACCATGTGTCTTAATGACATCTGGGTTTCGCACAAGCATGCACATTAAATTTATGGGAGTGAACTGGGTGCTGATTAACTAGCACTGCAATATGGTACTATGTAAAATGAAGTGCAGTTATACATTAAAGATTGTCTTGTCCCTTGAAAAAATCGAAAATGGAACTTGACAGGTGTTTTGCAGGTTCCCCTTTATACTCCGGTCTAGCAATAATTTAAAATGAGAGCCTTTATCTAAGCCTATACATTCGCAGTTTCCAGTTTATAGGGTACACTGAGCCACATCCAAAGCACTCAAATACAACAGCTGTGCAATCAATCCTGCCTTTCTGAAACTTTATGGTGTCAACAAAATCTTGGAAACACCTCCCCATATAACGCAATACAAGTCAACAGTACCACAAACTACAGCCATGCATAAGGACATAAACAAAAATACAACCTTAATACAGTGGAACACAATAACCAGAGCTGAATTGCTCTAGATTTAACCTTACGTATATACTGTACTGGCAACTTTGTGTCGTAAGGTACTGATGTATCGCAGCACACTGGTGCAGATGCACACGGATAAACTTACTGTAGCGATTTTGTGTTTCAATATTCTGAAACAAGGAAACTGGACTCAAGATGTAATGAGATGTTTAAATGTCTTGAACACCCAGACTCCCAATGGGATCAGCTGAATTAATCCCGCATTTCATCCCAGATTCAAGGAGAAAGGGCATCTTTGTAAAATGTTCAATAACTGTATGAGGAAAAGGGTACTTTGAGAGAATGGCACAGCTGTGCCACATTACAAAAGGCTAACTAACTAGCCCATAAGCAAACCTTAATTGAATGAGACAAGCTTAGTGCCCCTTTCAGGAGATTGTTGAACAGTCACTCGGGAAATGATTGCTAAATCAAGTACACTACAAGTAGATGAGGCACATGAAAGCAAATTGGGAACAGGGGGAAACTATAAATTAGTAAACCGTGAAAATCTTACAAAACCTCAGACAGGTGAGAGGCAACTGCATCAATATCTGAGAGCAGAATTTTTCTTTTATTACTAAAACTAAACAAACATTACTTCACACTTCATACAGCTTCTCTGCATGTTACCTCCTCAACATGAACAGAAACTGCAGACACAGGCTATGAGCAAGAGCAGTGTTTCGGGGATGAAAAATTCCTCAATCCATGGCCAGGCACTTCCAATTAATCTGATGGATTAGAATGCAGGAGTTCCATTCATTAATGTGCAGAGCTGAGTGTGTGTGTGTGTGTGTGTGTGTGTTTCAGTGCACGTAGCTTTGCATGTGTGTGCTGAAAACCTGTAAGTAAATGCGTGTTTGTGAATGAGGCTGTTTAGAGAGAAGCTGTCAGCGTGAAAGAAAGTGTACGTGCGTGTGTTCATTAGACACAAAGACATGAGACATCAAGGTGGTCTGGAAGTAAAAGCAGGCACAGCACATTGAGCTAACATGGAGATAAATGGAAAAGCTAACGCAACAGTCACACTCTATAACTCCTCCTCTCTCAGCAAGTTTATCAAATGCACAGGTTACCAACAAAGACCAACTTATACACTTGTGAATAAGGCTATGCAGTCTTGGAAGTGTGGTCTGGTGTTGAATACAGCCACATATCATGCAAAAAAAGGGCCTATTTCATATTTAGTTAAATGACAATCGACTGAGATGAATGAATCTGTTCAAACATGTATGTATAGAACATATAAAGACATCTTCCATGGCTTCTGCCACCAAATAACCAGCACTACAGAGCTTGTTGAAAACATAAGAGAACTTCACTTTCACATGAGGTTTACCTGTGGAATCAAAAGGGAACCTTCACCGGTCTACGACAAATCAAACAAAGAGCTGTGTTTTTTAGAGTCACATATAATACAGGGTCAAGCACACATCTTTCTCCTAGCTGTAAGTGGTGGAATCGATCCTGTAAATGCTTAAAACAAACTAACTTTCATTAGCGTCCAAACTATGGCACAATGTCCGACCACTTGACAAGGACAAAAGCAAGCACCTGTTTACAGACGTTTAGAGCAACTAGACCCATCTAAAGACTCCTGGCACTTTACAGCATTTACTTGAAAGACAGCAACAATAGATGTCTTAAAAGCACATTTTTAAGAACAGTTGTATCTGTCGTTTCATATAGTCTGAAGTTGTGATGCTTTTTAATTGATCTTTTAGCTGAATCTGTTTTTCAGTTGCTACCTGAACAGTTCTAGAGAACTGGTGCTATCAAGTGCTATCAACCAAAATATTGGTAAAGGACGAGGCTGGAAATATTTCAGGTTTTTGTTACTGTCAATATTTTCCATGAAAAGACCTTGTCATTCTCTTAATTCAGCAATAATAATTCCCATTGGATCCAAATAAAGACATACGTCTTGTTTATGTTGGGACTGCTTTCCGCTGTGCATTTAAAAAAAAATGGTGCACTTGTGAATATTGATGGCAGCAGGACAGTGTGTGTGGGATAGACTGTGAAACAGTGACCATGTTCATCCTGATGAAGAAACATGTCACCCAGAGATCCTATTTGACTCAGTGATGTGTTTCTAATAGTTTCTGGAAAACAATGGAGGTCTGTGGCACAGAAGAATAAGCCCTATTAGAATTTAAATATAAGGGCATTGCTTGCTAGTAAGAACCATTCATTGAAGAAGGAAAAACGTGATGGTAATTTGTAATATGTATGTCATTTTACTGTACAGCATGCTGGCACATGCTTCCTTTCCCCTTTTAAACAGCCTTATCATGGCTCACCTTCGTAAATTTAGGCTGGTACAACGCTACTCTGCTGCAATTAATGTGATGGATTCGTTCTTTAAGAGGCCCGTGTCTCAAAAGGGGTCGAAACATAACGATAAATAAAAGAAAATTCTCCTCCGCACTTGAGGGTGTAATGGTCAAAGTCTCTTTACCGAACACTGCATTGAGAAATGTTACCAGCCTGTTGAGGATAACATTTACTATTCGGCTATGAATATTTGAGCATAGATCACTGTGCAAACAGTTTTCTTAAAAGCTGTAATGTTTTATTGTGGGTTGTCTAAGACAATTCTGAAAAAAATTAGTATTCTATCCATCTTTTTATTTGCCACATCATTGGGTATAATACACATTTAAAATGTACTAAATAATTAATATAAATGCAATGATGCAGTAATTCTTCCAGAGGATCTCAAGGAAATGGTAAAAGATGGTAAAAGGTAAGTTCAATTAAGTATCTAAATATTAGACAGAACTCCAAAATATTTCTAGACCTTTACCAAACACCTGCCCCAAGGATAATCTATTATAGTATTTTTCATTAGCACGCTCTTAGGATCTAGATCTCAGGAAAACACGTCCTTACATTCTATCTAATACAAGAGTGGAGATGTGAAGAGCACCGTTAGTGTCTGTGTTCATGCACTCATTTGAATACATTGACATTAAAAAGCCTTGTTTATATAAGAACTGCATAAAACAGGCCATTTGTCAGACTTTGAAGCAAATTAGGTGCCTGCACCAATGCGGGTATAATAAGCATCCATATACACATACACACACATAAGCCCATGCATACACACACAGGAAGGCCACAGGCATCTCACATGTTTATCACTGTATTAGAATGAGGTTGAGAACAGGCTTTGCCATATCATAGTGTGCTACACGTCGCAGAAAACATACACAGCTAGGAACTTAAACACCAATAAAATGCAATAGTTGGAATCAATGGCAAATTATGTCAACACTGATAACACAAAGTATATGAGCGATGAGCATACTTTGTCCCTCCTTCTCTTCACTTGACTATTCTCAGTCTAACGCCAAACCATTGTAGTGTTAGCTGTTAGTATCCGTGAGCCCGATAACCTTTACAAATAGCTATATTCATCCTTTCCACCCTGTATCATGTATTTGAATATAGTGTGTGTGAATGTGTGTTTGTGTGTGTTTTATTTGGTAAAGGTCAGGAGGCACTCAGACAGGAAGGGGGATAAATGAAAAGTCAACAAAGCAGAAAGAACAGAGAGCAGAAAGAGTAAGTAACAGAGGGGAAGTGAGATGGAGTGGAAATATGTGCTTCATTTATATCGACAAAGAAGAGGTTTGACTGTTTATGTTGTTGCGAATGGGTATAATGATAAGCGATCTAGGAAGTGAACCTTGCGGGGTAATCTGGGTAAGAGTGTCAGCTAAATGCCGAAAACATAAAATGAGAGCATGGGCGTGAAAGAGAAAACCGAGGGAGAGGATGATTGTTCGCCTGATGATACAGCTAGATTGAATCAGACACGTAAACTATAAACAACTAGTACTGATGCACTGTACAGATCAAGTCAACTGAAAATGATGAAAGAATTAACAGAGGCAGAGGAGGCAAAGAGCAACACCAATATTTCTGACTGATAGCTACAAGACTAGAATTTTAATATTTCTCAGTTAAGAGAAAAATATGCTGCAACACATCAATGATTTAACTATCATACAGCATATGGAGGGGTGATTGCTCCAGATCAGCAGAGGGATTATGGGTAGGTTCAGTGAACCCTTCATTTAAACAAATATGGTCGTCTATTGTAGGGATTCAGGTGATGCTTTAAAATCTCATTATCTACTCACTGTTTATGCAGTTCAATGTTTACACACTCCATCGGGAGTTCAGTTTAATTACCCAAGAGTCAATTAAAGCCATTTAAAACCTATTTTCTTTCTTCTCCTTCTCTCCTTTTCTTTTTTTGAAAACGTGTCAATCAATAAAATGAGGTGACTTCTCATTTTCTCAAAAGACTAAGTTTTATTTGTTTTCTACTTCTGGGACATATGGTGGATTTTTGCTGACAGCAATGAGATGTAAAAAAGACAAAGACAAAGACAAAGAATTGCTGGCACAATCAACAGACTGTTCACATAAATCTGGGCAGGGGAGAAGGACAAAAGAGCAAAAATAGAAAAAAAAAAAAAAGAAAAAAAAAGGTCAAGGTGCCCAAGAGCAAAGCAGTTAAACCCCAACTGCACCAATGTACCTTCTCAGTGACCAACAGCTCAAGTCATACAGGGCATTTTCCAGGTGTGGGTGAGTCAGACAGAGGGACTCAGACGTTCGGTAGTCTGCAGGCTCAATCGTTAAGCATTTAAAGGATAACTTTCGTTTTTTACATTCTGGACCTTATTTGTAGCATTAAATACGACCATTTACTCACCCAGACAACTTTGGTGGCATTTGGAGTTGTTTTGAAGAAATTAGCCCCAGAGGAGCGGCGCGTATATCCGTGTAATGCGAGTACTCGGGCATCCATGCGCAGCCTCTATATAACGCATAATTTGTGGCAAAACTCGTTCATATTCCAATATTTTCTTATGATATGCTGGTGCTATTCCCCTCTGAGCCTGTGGTGGCATGTTATCAACATCTGGCATCTCTAGACAACTACCTCTGACGTGGATGATGTCATTACCGAACGAGCAGCCAGCCACAACACGGCTAACTCTGCGGCGGTCGTCTACGAATACGCAATAAAGAACCATAGCTGTGCCAAACTACAGCTAAACTAGCCGACCACCGGCTCAGAGCGGAATAGCACCAGTATATCATAACAAAATATTGGAATATGAACGAGTTTTGCTGCAGACTATGCGTTTATAGAGGCTGCGCATGGATGCCCCGAGTACTCGCATTATTTGGATATACGCGCCGCTCCTCTGGGGCTATTTTCTTCAAAGCGACTCCAAATGCCACCAAAGTTGTCTGGGTAAGTAAATGGGCATATTTAATGCTACAAATAAGGTCCAGCTTGTAAAAAACGAAAGTTATCCTTCAAAACATCCAAATTTTACAGAGAAATCAGTTCATTTCAATGGAATTGGCGCAATTAGTGGATTCGCTCACAAGGGGAAAGTAAATCTCATCATAATTACACAGACGACACAAATTCAAACAATAATATCACCAGGTGACTATTGATCTCATATGACCACTGTATAGGTGTATTCAACAAATCAGTGACTGGACGTGGCACAATTTCCTCCAGTTCAACCGAGAAACAACAGAAGCAGCTGTCTGTGGATCTAAAAATATCTAAACGCTTCAATCTCGAAGTCTTTATACGCTGAAGACCACAAACCTGGCCACAAAGCTTGATGTAGTCAGGACTCAGAACTACAATTTAACATTCACAAAAGGCAAAACAAAACCAGTTGGCTATTGCCTTAAGAACATAAATATAAGAAACATAAATTCTAAGAATTAAGAATTAAAGGATTTATGCTACGAGTTGGCTCGACTACTCATAGTTTCCACTGGCTCTGTGTGTATCCAAGAATAGATTTTAAAATATGACTATCGTTTTACAAAGCACTAAATGGTTTGGGGCCAAAACACATTTCTGATGTGCTGCCCCAGCGCGAACCATCCAGACCTCTCAGATCATGTCGGAGAAGCAGCATTCACTTTGTATGCACCGCATATCTGGAGCAAACTCCCAGCAAACTAAATCAGAGTTTAAGACTTTTGTTGCTACTGTTTATCAAATTAAATTTGGGACTATATATTCATCCATGTCTTGCAATTGCACTGTAGCTGCACTATAATTTTCACTCTCTACTCTTTTTATCATCTTTACTCTTAAATCGTATTAGCGTATGTATTCTAATACTGACCTTTTATAATGCCTTGTATTTATTTTACAGCTTGTCTTAATACTTTTTTATGTCTTATGTAAAACACTTTGTATAATTTGATGTTGAAAAATGCTATACAAATAAACTAAAATAAAATAAATAAATAAATTAAAGCAATTTTTATTCTGGCACTATACTGTATACATGGTTTGCATTTTCTCCCTTATTTCCTCTATGTTTTATCTTCTGTACACTGATCTCCTTCTTCCCCTCTCACCTCCAGGATATATGTCTTTAATATATGGCTCATAATTGCAGTTTTCTGCTAAATACAATGCTACTAATCACTTTGTGTGTAGCTGCGAGTGACTGTGAGAATGTGCGTCTAAGTGAGGAGACAGAAAGAGGCGGTCAATGTCTACTGCTCTGAACAAATATCCAGCCTAAAGGACCATTTATTTCACAGCTTCACTACACTGCTCAGTTCCCATATCGGCTCAAAACACATAGATAAATACACAAGCTTTCCCTCACTTAATCAGAAGCACAGACACACTCATACCCGCGTGTGCACGCACGCACGCACACACACACACCTCTGCAAGCCAAAAGTCAACTATTTGCAAAGAGCCAATAAAAGTGACAGCAGTGTTTCTTTAAAATATGAAAGGTTAGCAGTAACTTAGAGAGGCCTCCTGGCGGCAGCTGCCAAAAGCCATCAACCAATCATGTGAAATCAGCTGGAAATATGGAAATGTCATCAGCCAATCGTGTGGAAAATAAGGGAGTGGTTGGTCATAGTAAAAGCCAAGAGAGAAACAATGGCAGAAATGCTTCACAAAGAAACTCCCTTTGCTTCCCTGTGATTCCCCTCCGTCCAGGCAGTGACAGGTTAAAGTGTGCTAATATTATGACTTGTTATAACCTGTTCAATACAATCCTCAATACATTTAGTTTAAACCTTAATTAAGGAAAAAGCTGCATGTGTGACATTTGTTCTGTTTTCTTTTTGGTCTACATGACTGCGTTTGTTGTATGTTGAGTGGTTAAATCTGAAACGTGTGTGGAAATAATATCATATTATATCCTCCTGCTGAAAAAATAACACGTGCAGGATAATGACCACTTACTTTGGTGTTTTATATATATTAATGATGTGTCATGTTTCAGACAAATGTCCTGTCTGTGCTCAGATTAAGCACCTGTCAGGACATTATCTGCAAAGAGCATCTGTTTTCATCTGCTTGCTTCCACAGGTTGATAGTGGGTTATGTGCTGTTCTGTGGACACAGACAGTCTGTGTCAACAAAGTAAGAAAACACTGTATTTGCACACAAAACGAATCCAGGCAGCATAACCGCCATGTAAATTCTGAATAAATGTATACATGTACAGATAATATGCAGCTGCCTTCTCACGACTGGATGCTTTTCCATACTTTGTAGTCAGTTTTGGACTACTTAGTGAAGAAATATGCTATTTTATATGATTTCCTGCATCAATATTTTGCTTATATACTTAAAGCTGAGGCGAAGGCGCACAGTTTCGTCTGGATACTTGGGTAAATGTTTATCCTTCCACCATATTTTTCATACTACAACAGAATAATGCATCCACAAACACTTGACAGCAAACTGTTAACATAATGTTTGTCAGAGATATTTTAAAAGGTAAAAATGATATTTCCACTGTGTTTCTGGCAGCTCTCAATGCAGCTCTGGCAGCCCCCCACCCTGCTCTCCCATTTTGTGTGTGCATGTGTGTGTGTGTTAGAGCAAAAATCAGCTGGTAGTATTTTCTTGGCTGCACAGTGAGACGCTCACTACAATTTCATCTGCTTGGTTGTGCCATTCGTCAGTTGACAAATCCTTTCAATATAGTCTACCTGGCCTTGCTCGCTCATCATTTTAAAGGAATTACACTGTCTGGGGAGAGCAGGAGAGAGAGGAGAGTGGGAGATTACAGAGAGAGAGAGAGGTGAGAGGAAGTAACAGAGGAAAGAGGAGGAAAGTAGAACAGGAAAGATAAGACAGGTATCTATTCAATATTGACTGCCCAGTTCAAACTATTCACTGTCAGAGGACAGAGAAAGGAAAAGAGGGATTTAAAGAGACCATAGTGCTGCGGATGAAGGTGGAAACGACATGAATGGAGGAAGGAAATAAGAAAGAAATAAGGGCCATTCACACAGGATCTAATGTACCTATGCCTGCTGCTATTTTGGTTGAGTGGCTACAAAACAGCAATCTGGCCTGGAAGCTCAAGAAAATGGTTGGGTTAAAGCATGTAGGTCAATGAGCTACTGCTGTAAGAGGAAATGGAAAGAAGGAGAGGAAGGATTAAGGTTAGGCTATGAGACCTAGGAGGCAAGGACTGTAGGGGGCTTAACAGGAAGTTACAGCATAATAGAGCCAGGCCTCAACATATTCACATAAATAGGTTCAAATTAACTACGTTTCAACCAAGCAATCCGGTTCGGGAACATATCAATGGAAACACTCCATTCTGTCCCATTTTTCTGCCACCCTTCTGTTGAGGTACGTAGCACACTGATCCGGTTCTTAACTTGTGAGCTAACACTGCAGTCAGGTCAGAGAGAATCCGAGAAACCAGAGTCGTCTCATCATCTGTGCTCTGATGTAGGATTTCCCAACTCTCTCTGCTTTTTTCACGAGCCTTTTATCAAACAGAGTTTGCCTGTTTGTTGTAATAAACAACTACATACCGAGAGGAAACAACAGACAACATTTGATGTCCGGCAACTCTTGCTCTGGTGCAGGTTTTAAGGATATTATCCCACAAATGTTTGTTGGATACGCAGCTAAACAATCAGCGGCCAACCTATTAGGTACACCAGTACAGTTTAATGCAGTCCAATGCAACAGTGGAAGATGGAAGTACATTTTTTGTCCTTCACTTCACTTATTTACATACATGAGGGGGGCAGAGTTATTAGAAACACAATTAAAACTTCTATGACAAACTCAACACAAAACTAACATTAGAGGCATCATGAAAGCAGACTTTATGGGAAAACAGTTATGTTGGATTGAAACACATTTGAAATAATAAAGCACCTCTTTAGGTTTAATTTAATAATCTTTTTTTTAAGTATTACTTGTATTTGCTAATATGAGTCATGGAAGTATATAATCACAGCTTTAGCCTTTGCTGATTCTTCTGCTTTCTTCAGAAAAAGCTAAACTGGCTATCTAGCACAAGGCTGGATGGCCAGAGCAGAGGCTACAGTGAAACAGTGTTTTCTATTACCATACTGAGCCTGGATCTACATTCTAGTGACATATTTTCTCATCTCATCAGGCAAAAAACAATCAATGTCTCTATACGTAAATGGAGTTTGCCCTGATGATCAACAAGTGGCACGTCTACTGATGTTCTGATTAAAGGTGACTTAGGTGGAAGCTCTACTGGCCATTTTCTTGATATAATATGATTCAGACAGTGAATATGGCCTACACTTTTGCCCTACATTTCCATTTCATCTCCCACTTGCCTATACTGCCTTGTATCAAGAGAAAATATTCAAATAAACACATCACATGTACTACACATGAAAGGCAGAGTTTAAAGAGGAGTGGTTTTATAATATGTAGACACGTGATTGGTAGTCAAGACAGGGGTTTCTGTTATTTTGACAATGGATAGTCAGCATGGATACAATCAGTCATGGGATTTCTGGAAAGCACGTCCAAGGTGTACATGAGTATGTCTGCAGCTCGTCGCAGAAGTGTTTTTTTGGATACAAGGAGAATAGTCTGAATTAATGTGACAAATATTGCTGATACCTTGGACACTTTCACTTGATAATAGCACTTGTTTCAGTAGCTGCCTTAGTTTCCCAACTTCAGCAGGGTATACAATGAGCCCCCCACCAGCTCTCCAACCCATCCTCCCCTAACTGGTATAATTTGTTTTCTGTGTGCTCAGTAATACATCTTTTACGACCTGCTCACCTTTGCATTTGAATCAGATGCCAGTGGCTATTGCTCCTGATAGTTAGGGAATTAATTCCTGGCTACCTAAAATGCTGTTTCAACACTTGACTATGTCAAAGCCCTAATGCTGGCCTCATCGCTCTGCTCAGCTCATACAAGAGAGGAAGACAGGACAGAAGCAGCAGGCAGGTAGGAAAGTAGCTGACAGCCCGTCTTTCTTATGAAGACTGAAACATGGTTCAAGGACAGACAGAGATGTGGAAGACAGATGGAGAAGATGGGGAGTGGAGGAAAAGGAAATAAGTAGGAAGAGAAAAAGGGAGAAATGAACTAATGAGCAGAGAGAATAAGGACAATATCAAGAGGCTAAAAAAGTGAAGCCTCTTGTCATGAATGCAGTGCCACGCACTTTTTGAATCAGTTAGGATTTAAGTAGTCATAACTTTAACCTCAAACCGTGCTACCTCTGTCTGTCGATGCTTGTCCTGGCAGGATAAAAGCGGTTCACATGCAAGTAGGTGGCAGAGTCGGGAAGGTGGAGGGATATGGAAATAGCAGGGAAAGAGAAAGAAGGGGTGAAGGCTGGGAGCTACAGCGACATAGAATGAGGGTTAAACCCATTTGCTGTAAACGGACCGACAAACGACAGAGAGCCAACAGAGCCTGACAACTACAGTGCTTTTACTCAGAACAAGAGAGAGGGGCAATACCATGTGGAGGAGAGGATGGAAGGGGCAACGGGGAGGTTGTGATGTTTTTTTTTTCTATTTCCTCTTTCTTTTGACTCTCTGAGAGTGTGTTTGTGCACTTCTCTCTTCTTGCACTTCTCTCTATTTGTATGTCGTCTCTGGGAGTGCTGGCTACAGGGAACACCAATCCTTTTCAGTCTCCCCATGAGCTGAATTGACTTTTCCTGTGACAACCACACCACTTTGCAAGTGTGCGGTCTGGGTCACCATGCACCACTGTGAAAGGGTCTGCGTATGTGAGTGTGCAAATGCACACAGTGGAGGTGAATTTCCTTTACTCTATTCTTTGCTCTCTCCCATCAATCTCCCTCCCTGCCTCCCCTTCTCTTTATCCTTCTTCATTTTCTCAGTTTGTGTCATATTTTTATTTTAATTTCACACTTGGGTGAACAAACTTAAATGATGACCAGCAAAACTATATCTGCCAATGCTCTGTGTGTCTGTCTTTGCACACATATTGGTAATAAGTGGCAACTGTCCAATAATACTGTGAGAGACTGTATAAAACAGCAGAGGTGAGGCAGATATATAGATAAATCACAGAGCGTTGATATTACCATACAATCACTGCTCCCAGCTGTCCAGCACACACACACACACACTGTCTCAGTCCTGACCTGTTAGCAGGTGGTAATGGTGCAGACTAGTGCATCTTACTTGGGGGAAAGAGCATTACAGACGTTCCAATTAATGATCTAATACTGTCTCACTTACCAAACTAAGATTTACCTTAAAATACTGTTTTTACTGAGAACACATAACTAATTGTAAAGAAAATAAGAATGAAACCAAGTCACAAGGATAGAAGGACAAGACAACAAGAGGGGGGGATAAAAGGAGGCCAACAACAACAAGACATGGAAGGATTGATGAATGCATGGATTTATAGACACAGGGAGGTAGTAATCTGATTCATACCACTTGTCCATTCTGGGGGTTTTTGTGGGCGTAGGGAGGACCTCTGATGTGATTCCACATCTGACCAGATGTCATTGCAAAAACTACACACTATGAGAGAGAGAGAGAGAGATGAACAGGAAATAATGCAGATGAAACATCATTAGTGTGGAAACTTTTAACTGAGACACTTTGAAATGTATCAAATAATTTGATCTTAAACTGAAGTATATCCAACTCAGCACATGACTCTGAGACACAGAAATGTAAGTTTTGTTAAAACAGACAGAAAATTGTACTAATGAGGTGTGATTACTCTATTCAATTTGTTTCCACTGCAGTTTCACTTGACTTATGTCCCTGGGCCTGGCTTGTGAGGGTTATTTTTGGCAGAGCTTGCATCTATCTTCTCTCAGTGGATTAAAAGATTCCCACCTAAAGCCCAATTTGTGTGTGTGTGTGTGTGTGTGTGTGTGTGTGTGTGTGTCATACCAGAGCAGCCATGGCCCATCCAGTTTTGTTGTATATGAATTCCAAGTTGTTCCTCCTCAGATACAGCAGCCCTCCAACCAGAGACACTAACAAAGCCAAAGCAATAGTCCCTGAATAATTAGGAGGACGGAAGACACGGATCTGGAGAGAGAGAGAGAGAGAGAGAGAGAGAGAGAGACAGAGATAGAGAGAGCATGTACCTTTGCCATTTTCAGTTATTGTATATATCACTATACTACTGTATAAATGTATAAATATATTGACTATTGTTTGTTTTTCCCAATATGAACCAAGACAATATGTTTCCTTTGCTTGACAATAACTGAATAAAAATAAGAAAATAATTCATTCAACCTCTATCCTGTTACAGTTTGAATGTATAATCTATTGATTGAGCTATTGAACAGAGACATCTTCCAGGAAACAGCAAAAACAAAACTGAATGAATGTGGTGAAAAGAAACTGAGAAAAAAACAGTTTACTCTTTAAAAAAAGCATGAGATATTTTTGTGTATGTCATTGGTATTTTCAATAATATGTCAAATACTTTGTTTTAGGTTACTCAATAACTTTTCTAACTATTCTTGACAGCTGGTTTTAAAATGACAAATGTCCAAACATTTTCCTAAATTGTAATTCACAAAAAAAGGGTCTAATCTTCAACCTTTTTAGATTTTAGAAATAATTTCAGAAATATTAAAAAGTATGGGTACAGCAATGACGGGAAAAAAAACGTTTCTTTGGTCATGCATACTGAAAGTGAATCCTGGAAGTGTTCATTATAACCCTGAAGGTCATTTCAATAAAAACATGATATTTTAACACTTGTTTTTAATAAGTTATATATATAGAAATGCTTATTCCCCTTTTTAAAGGAGAAACACCTCTCCTCACATCACTGGGGTACATAACCTGGCGCCAAGGCAGAGAGCATTTCTGATGGCAAACATGATGTTGCTTATAAACCAACAGGTAAAAGAGAGGAATGCACAGTGGATGGTTGTCAGACTCGAGCTAGCTGCTCAGTTCTCAGTCTGCCATCATTTCCCAGTACCACGAATGTCACCCACTCTTCTTCTTCTTCTTCTTCTTCGTATGCAGACTAGATGCCACAATGGTGTACTGCTGTCATACTGATTTTTATTAGTGTTCAATTTGACAGCTATTTATATTCTTATACAGACCAATACTGCACAGATATTCCATCAGTCTCTTTTCTCATTTTAGGCCAGCTATGCAGTTGAGTGCACAAAGTGAAAAAGCAACTATAATGTAGAATGTATATTGTAATTTTCTTTTTGCAACATGGATTTAATAAAAATTGTACTGAAAAAGTATCATCAGCATCAAAGTCAAGGTATCTGTACTGATAAAGAGTGTGTGTGTGTGTGTGTGTGTGTGTGTGTGTGTGTGTGTGTGTGTGTGTGTGTGTGTGGCCATGAAGCCAAACTGAAAACATGCTGTGTTTGCTATTAACAGATGTAAAGGTGAAACATTCCAAAAGACAAATGTGCCACCAGCGCTGATGATGTCACTTGTGAAAATGTGTCGACCATCTGCTGCTGCTTAGTGTTACTGGATTAAAACCTAAAAATGAATAATTCAGGGAGAAAGAGAGAAAGAGTTTAAAAAGCTCTGCCACAGAGTGTATGAGTCTGCAGGCTGGCCTGCAACCTAGTGTGTCTAACAATCAGCATGACAGTGAACACTGTAAAGTAACCTCGAACAACGTTATGTCTCATAATGCATGACGTCAATCCGCCTTTTGTCTTTGTAAAGCTGGGAATTATGTGGAACAGAACAGAAAGGCAAGAGAGAATGGTTGATATGTTTGCACAACAGTACGAGATCCTACACATTCCCCATCAATCCTTTCAATTCTTCAACATTATTGTCACTAAAGTTTCAGACTTATCTAACTTTCCTTTGAGTTCCTTCATCGCACAAGTTTATTCATCTCACCATTTTTTTCTCAGTTATGTTTCATTTTTCCTATTCTGTACAGTTCTTTTTTCATGAAGTAAAGTCACATTGTACTGCATGAAAGCTAGCACTTAGTGTAAGTGCTCTCCTTCGCCTTCTCTGAAAGGCAGCCTTTTGAATTTAGATCCATCAGCAGGATGTCAGCAGAATGCTTGGACTATGTCTGCCAGTACTGGCTGACAGGTTGTTCAGGAAAGAAGAAATTGTAGTCCGATGGTTGAAGGTTTGCTCTCACAGGTGGCAACAACTTAACCGCCTCCGAGCAAGGTATCACCCGCTTGGTCCTTGAGTCTTATAAGGCTCTGACATGGTCGACATGGTATTTGCCTTGCAGGGCAAAGGGAAGGGTGTCTTCACAGCTAACCTGATGCTAACTTGTTTGATGCAGAAAAAAAACAAAAAAACAAAACAAAACTGTGGTGCGTTTGCCCGTTTGTATCAGTTTAGCACTGCACTGTACAAAATTGTTGGACTCATGATGGACAGTTTAAAAAAAAGCCTTTTTTGCATCACAATGGAACTCGTTCATGTGTGTTATGCTAGTAGTGGCTCAAATATCCTCGTGCACCAGAAATCTACAACAGCTAAAACCACCACGTACGCATAGACTAATAAGGGGTTTTGCAAATGTGTGAATGTGAAGATCAGTGTGTGTAGTACCTGAACATCTGTGCGGTCGGCAATCCACTTGGCCAGCTGCTCCGAAGCAAAGCCAATCCTTTGCAGGTCGAAGGTGTCAGCTCTCTTTGGCTTTCCTTTAGCTGGGAAATGCATGAACGTCGGAGCGCTGTTCATGTTCAACTAGACGGGAAGAAGAAAATGAGGGTGAGAGGACATCAAGTCAATGTCATCTCTCATTTGTCAAAACATGTTAAGTAACATATCATCCAAAGATCAAGGAACATTAACGACCACAGTGTCTTGATCAACAGATTGATGCTGCGGGTGTTATCACAGATTCACACTTGATTGCTTGCTGTAATTGCTGGCCTCCTCTGGCTTTTGTGAAAAATGTCCTTCAAATAACAATCCCTGACATTGTCCTGGCTCTGCTTATCCATGTACATAATGGCTGTATGTAAGAATTCAAGTTTTTTTCAGTTTTTTTTTTTTTTTTTTTTTTTAAATTACATTTCAATCAAGACATTAAGTAACCGGTTAATTCTAAAAAGTAAATTATGCCTTTATTACTTCTTGCTTGGAATAATTTATTTAGATTGCATAACTTGATATAACATTGAGCAGCCAGCTAATGCTGGTCCAATAAATACAAGTAAATCACTGTTGGAACAAAAATGTTGACACAGTATGTATTCCAACAGTGTGCCATTACTGAAGGAGCAGCATTTCATACAGTATCAGTGCCATTGTGCAGGTGCACCATGCCTCTAAAGTGTTGGCTCAAAACCGAATTTGAACTTGAATTAAGGAAAACTGTCCAAATACTGTCCACACCTACCGGACTCTGATATAAGACAGTAAGTGGGTTTGTGTTGGCTAATAGATAGATAGGATGGAGCGAACATCTCCAATTATTTCATCTTTGCAAACATCTATTCTTCTGAACAATTGGATTACTCTGTTTTCTGCCTTTCCTCTGAAATTTACACACAAGCACACAAACACACACACACACACACACACACACGCACACATACACACTCTTTTCCCTCCTCTCTCTCTCCCAACCATGTTGCACACCTATTCAACTCCAAATCCCAGGACTCTCTACAGTTATCGGCAAAATTAAAGTCAACTGGTTTACTCTCTCCTGTTTACCCAAGACACCTGGAGAAAAATGGAGAGGAGGGGAAAAGGAAGGAAATGAGCAGAGAAAAAGGAGACGGAAATGAGAGGAGAGTTGACATGCAGAGTATTTATCTCTGCCACATGGGTACCCACCTATTTCATCAAGTGACAAAGGTGTGTTGACATATATATGCATGCAAATGTAAACATGTACACACAGATGCACAAATGCCCTTGAACAAAAACATGCATGCATACAAACCATCACAAATGGAAAAAATAAAGAAAAGAAAAAAAAAAAAACAAAAGGATGTGCACGTGATTGACTTTGATTTAAACTTAAATAGCCCATTATTTTCATGACAAGAAGAGATGTGCACAGAGTCATGAAAAACAAAAAGCCTGGAGGAGAAGTACAAAAGAAGATAGAAGAAAGCCAGAGAAGTAACAAGAATTACACTAATAAAGAAAAAAGAAACAATGGCTTGCAAAATCACAATTAAAAATAAGAGGGAGAAGATATATTAAAGTCTATTAAAGGAGCATGTTTTAATGTCATCTTCAATGGATTAATCTGTCTAAAATCAATCAAGATAAAGGAAAAAGAAACCAGGCTATTTCTAACTAAGCACAGCTATTTTAAGTTCTAAGAGTATAAGTGTGGAATGAAAAAGGACAAAGGGGAATGGAACCTCCATATTAGTATCTTTTTCTGTATTTAGGTAAAAATGCCTGCAGCCAGCAGCTGGTTGCTAATCATGCCTGAGTTTAAGAGTTTTAAACTTATTCAGTATTTCTGATAACATAGACGCCACACCAGAGAAAAGAAATAACATTTTGTAGCTCCCAAAATACCTCTTCACTGAATAATACTGTAATACCAGATTACAATTACATACAATACACTTTTTATAGGCATTTATATTTGTTCCTGGGTTGTGGGAAAGCCCATACATTGTCTCCATTTTGGTTTCATAGGTAAGCTACAACACAAATGTAAGCACAGCCACTGTGGCGAAGTGAAAACCGCTGTGCCTCCCACTCAAAACCTCCTGCAAACCATCAACGTCACTGCAAAGCAAAGCAGAGCCTGTAATTTGTGTCTGCCTTTCCACCCTCAGAAGCCTCACTGGATAATAAGTAGATAATAAATAAAATGCTGTTTTTGTGTCATTTACCACTGGTTAAAGGAGCAGTCATGTATTATAATCGGGCAGGTTTGATTTCCATCATCAATCCCTTTCATCCTGTGGATCACATCTACAGTTCAGTACATGGCAAGGTAGAAGCACTATATAAGGGATACTGACAGGCCGGTGGACCCTGTGTTTATGTCAAACCAATGGCTGACGTCTGCGTTTTCACATCAGTTCACACTGCATAGACTGAACCTACATCTACTCAGTTTCATTTGCATATTTTCATTGACTTTGTGCGCAGCAGAGCCTCCACTAAAATGTGCTTTATGCATGAGCAAACCAAATACTTGTACTGAACGTTAAATTAGAGCTGAAACAGTTGATTAATTGATTAGTTAATAGCCGGAAAATTAATTGACAATAATTCTGATCATTTAATAAATCATTTAAGTCTTTTTTAAAACAAAAATCCACCCATAACAGTTTTTCAGTGAACATTTGTTGGTTTTCTTCATCTTTTAAAACAGTAAACTGAATATATAATTTTAGACTGTCAGTCGAACAAAACAAGACATTTACTTGGGCTCTGGAAACTTGTGAGATGCATTTTTCACTGTAACATTTTGTAGACAAAACCAATAATTGAGAAAGTAGCCAGCAGTTCAATCCAACTAATCGATAGTTAACTGTACTTTCTGTCTTTGTCTCTGTGGTTTTCTGACGGGATGTTTGCTGAACTATTGCTGAAGTTCTGAGACAGCTCCTTCTGAATGGAAAACTGGTGGATGTATGTAACGAAGAACAAAATAAAGAATGAATAAATGGTAAGAGAGAGAAGAGCAACAGGAGGAGAAAAAAGTTGAAGGTGAATATGACAGGAGGGAATGGTCAAAGACGTGGGGAGGGAGCAGAACAAGCTTCAGTATTCTGGTAGGTCCTATGATAAAAATAATGGGACTACAACACGACGGTAATTAGCTGTGGGTGTGCAATACGCTTTTATGGGTCTTTTAACTTTGTCATAAAGATTTTCCGTATGTCACAAAAAATAAAACAGATTTGCTAAATCAGAAGCCAACTGATTTTAAACTCGAGCTATTGCAGTTGCAACAAGGGCCAGTGGCGTTTTACTGTGGATTTCACAATACTGTGTGGATGTGTTTCATTAAAGTCATGACTTGGAGGATGATAAGGGACCCACATAATAATAGAGAGAAAAAAATGGTGTTATGTGCAAGCAGAGGGATGAAGACGGCATGGAGGAGGAGAAAGAAAGTCCAAACAGGTGAAACTTGCAGTAGGTTTGGTGCTGATGATAAACTAAATACCTACCTGTTGGAAAACATCAGCTCCCTCATCATAGTCCACTACCGTGAAGAAGAGCTTGTTGGAGAATGCAGATGAGTAACGCCATGAGTTTGCCAATACCTGGTACTCCTCGTTCGCCTGCCTATAAGATGACAATGAGACAAAAAAAAAGCAAAAAAAATGAACTGCCAAACACTTGGACTCAGATACACATACTCAAATACCCCACATATAACTGACACTAAAGTCAGATGTCACTTGAGTTCCTAAAAAACAAACAAAAAAAAAAAAATAATAATTTCAGACCCATTTTGCCACAGTTGTGCAGAAGAAGACCAATCTCCCTGTGAGGCAATAACCCTGAACAAGTATTGCTTTTCTGATTTAAATTTGCAGAATGCTGTAGTCTTTAAACACATGATTCAGATTATATGATTTCCTTAATCACAATCACCTGCTCTTTTTCATATCAGGTTTTGCAAACCTAGAGGCAGGTGACACAAGTAGTGCTATCAGACATGAACCAATACTGTGGGCAGGCACAACAGAAAAATGCAGTGTACTCAAGATGTCTTATTTACATTGTTGTTAATAATTTCACTCTCCCTCTGAAAGGTAATCTTTTTACAAATACTTAGTTTACACTGACTTTTCAGTTTTTCCATTTATTGACCTGCTGGCACTATTTTGATTCTGACAGGCTATAGGTACAGGCACTGCACAAAGGATGAAATGAATGCATTTATTCATGAAGAAGAAATAGCATTCCAAAAAAAGGAGGACAATACCACAAGAAAAGCAGAACTAGTGACCACAACATCAGAGGATAAGGACAGAGCTAAAACTAGAATTACCATCTCACGGTTGTATGCCTTCGCCAAGTCACATTGCAGCTGACATCCATGTCTGTCCATACTCAAATAGATTTCGTTATTTACAAGCATATCAGCATATTTACTTTTAGATTTAGCTGACTTAAAAGGAATTTCAAAAAATTTATTATTTGCATCAGTTCATCCTTCTGTCTAAGTGAAAGGGCCAGACGTAGTGAAATTCCTGCTTTCACGAGAACGGGAAGGACGTGAGGTGACAGGGACCTTTGACCAACAAAATCTAATCATTTCATCCAAGAGTTCATGTCTGTACCAAACTTCAAGGGGTTCCTGAGATGTGGCATTCATATGAATGAGACGGACTGATGGACATACAAACCGCAGAGCGATACAAACAGGAAGCAAGTAAGAGAACAAAGTGAAGACTGCGTCAGATTAAAAAAAGATGTAGAGTTAGAGAAAGGAGAAAGACGAAGGGAGTATGTAAAGGAAACAGCACACTAGATCCTCAGTAGTCTCTCTGTTCATCCCATAATGGTCTTCATAAGTATAGATATTACATTTCCATTTCTCATTTTATTTTGATTTCCTTCAAAAATAGCCAAATGCATTTTTTTTCCCAACCAGACAGTTGAGTCTATCACTTCATCCTCCTACATGACAAGATAAACACTTAAATGCCACGAAGCAGTCTCTTTTCTCTCTGGTCTGTCTCTCTCCATTGTTTCTGACTTCAGCTATATGTCTCTTTTCACTTTGACATCGTGTCTTATGTCAACCGTCTCTCGTGTTGGCTTTAATTAGTGGGAAATTGTCTGTCAGGATGTGTTTCGTGCGGTGATGTTACATTGTTATCTTTGCAGCGAATGTTAGGACGGGTCCCTTTGAAGTGTCGACTATTTTAAAAAGTCATCACAATGAAGTTGAAACTCGGGCCAGCAGACTGTCGGGGATTACAGCGGTGCTCATCTGAGTCTGTGAACACCACTTTGCTGGAGTTGTCAATGTGTCACTGTGAAGTGGTTTCAACTGTCTTGATAATCCATGTTATCTATTTATTTATTGTCATTATTATCAGCATCTGAAGACTGTCCTAATGACGAAAGGCTTTTTTATTTTATTTTTTTTACAAATAGGGGTTTCAGGAGATTGTCTTTTGATCTATTATTAAGAAGTGTCATCATATTGGAAAATCATCAATCCTATATAATGTACCTGGGTGATGTACAGCGGTGGCATAGCATGTTATCCAAATTGTATTATTTCAATTGATCATGATCTGATCATTCAAAGTGTAAACATTTTACCATTCATTTTCAAACTTCAGTTATACATGAAGATTCTTGCCGCATGCAAAAGAGCTTTAAATGATGTCAGCCGTTTTTTTTAACCTATTAATTTACATCTAACACAGCAACACTTTTCACTTTCACTCAATTCTCAGTGTGTTACCCAAACCCATCCACTCTCAGCTGATCAACAGGTTTGTCTGGAATAGGAAAAGGTCTTAAAAAAGTTTGTTTATTTATGTGGGCATGATGACCAACCATTTAAGTCTGATAAAAGTCTCCATATCTGCCTGGCCACGGTAAAATAAAATAAAAAATAAAACAAAAAAACAGCACAACAATAGGGATTTTAAATTACGTATGTAGCGAAAATACCACAGCCTGCTGTGAATTAATCTTTAAATCTTCTCACCTTTTTTTCCTACATAAATTCTATATCTACTGTATGTATTGTTGTAGGTATACTGTAAGCTGCTGTGTTTCTTGTCTTTATTTATTCACTTATTAATTTTATTAATACATTTTCTAATTTTTTCTTTTGTTTTCTTTATGTATTATTGTACATAGCATAGTATACTATGCTATAGTATGCATTTTATATTTTCATGACAGTCATCAATGACATCATGGACATTCTCACATGTGTGATTGAAGCTTGTGCTGAATTCACTGTGTGTGTCATTGTTTGACCCTGAGGAAGCCAGTGCGTGGTCAACACTCGTTGATCTTGTTTCTATTCACATTACCACTATGAAATGACATTAAATGTTTTTATGTTTAAATGTTTTTAAATGAAATAATAAAACAAAACTTCAAGGTGAGTACACATTTGCTAAGATGATGGAGACAAAGTAAAATAAATAAGAGAAAAATGAAATAAGCAAAGGCACCAAGAAAGACGGCACCCTTTCTGCATGCTTTCAATTCATAAACAGCCAAGATATCTTGAAGCCGACAACCACAGCACCCCTGAAAAGTAAAGATAGTTGTTAGCAGTTCCTAGGCAACAATTATACAAAATCTATTTCAACCCCACAGAAATCTGCTAAATGTTACCTTGTAACCAAAGTAAATAAACATGTACAGTACTAGTGTCTTTCTTGTAAAAGAGAAGGCAGTCTTCTGAGTTTCATCCTCTTGTGTTTGAACATCACTGTCAGTCATGTTTGCAGTCCTGAGTCCCTTGACCATTCATATACCATGGTGCACTGTGTGAAAATACTAGCCATTCAAGACAAGCTTAAAAACCGAATGAATGTAGCATGAATACTCATCTCTGAGTGCACTTAATTTACTCAGCGATGATTTTTTGTGTGAAAGCAATTCTCAGTTAAAGGCCCAGTTAGAATTACTGTGTAATATGGAACTGGGACAAAGCTTAAGAGTGATGTGGGAGTGCGGACCCCAGTGATTAGCCATCTTTTTCACTGCCAGATAGTCCTCTTAACGCAGACGCTCGGGTCACCATCTAACATCCATCTCTTACTCGAACTCTCGCTCTTGCTCCCTATTTCTAATGATGGGAAGCTATCGCTAATGTTAATAAGAAAATACCTCAGGAGATGAAAAGAGAGAGAAAGAGCGAGCGTGAGAGAGCAAGAGAGAGAGATAAACAAACAAATGGAAGAAAAAGAACAGGGATAAAAATGGAATAAGGGTGAATGAGAATGAGAGTGGGTTGACATTAATGAATGCATCTGCCAATTAAATAGAAATAAATACCGGTAGTCTAGTTTCTTGTTGTAGTTCCTAGTTCTTGTGTGTGTGTGTGTGTGTGTGTGTGTGTGTGTGTGTGTGTGTGTGTGTGTTTGTGTGTGTGTGTGTGTGTGTGTGTGGATATCTCAAGGATAAGCCCACACCTACTAGAACTTTGTATAAACCGCTTGGGCATACATGTATGTAAATTATGGTCATGTCAATAAAGCAAGAACATTAGACTGTGGATTTTAGAACATGGCAATGAAAAAGAAATGATAAAATGTTTGTCTGTGTGTTCCTACTGTCAGAATGAATATATATTTAGGAGGAAAAAGGGAGAGAGAGAGAGACATACACAGACGCAGAGAGAGAAAGGATGCTGAAGGGCACTGACATGAGTGATAAATAAGTTATCTAATCAAGTGACTGAGGAAGCAGAGAGTGGCTGATTAGAGTGACAGGTTCAGGATGGAGAAGGTCAACGTTGATTTCATTAACTAACTGGACTTCCCCTAAGACACCAGGACAAAGGTCAACTACCTCGTTTACACTACACAGCAAAAAGGTGCAGATTCAACCGACGACATCAAACAACCATGAATTTCTCAAGAGCAGACTGAAGGACATATTCCTTGCATTCCAATGTGATGAATGCCAATCAGGCAACATGTCATTTCCAACACCTAAGCAATGAGTCACAGCTGATTTCCAATTTTTTTTTTTTGATACAGGATTAACTCAACCTCACTCAAACCTGGGCTTACCGAAGAGAAATACTTTTCAGAGAGAGACAGTGGTTTATGGTGGAATGTGACAAATAACTAATTCTTCAAATCAGAGCAACCACCACCTTTAGTTGCAGCTCTATCTTCACAGTAACAAAGCACTTTTCAAAGGCATAAATAGAAATGCAGAAGCAGTGAAAAATAAATGATAATTGAAGCAAGCAAAAATAAAACCAAAAAGAATAGGACTGAGTGGAATTCCCATGAGAAAAGCATTATAAAAAATAATAAAGGAGGTTCCCTCTGTGTACAGGCTGTATGCAATCCAATTAATAGCTTCTGTCTGTTTTCATCATTATCTGAGGCAGAGTGTAGCATGCATATCATCAACACATATAGGCATAGGACAGGGTGTACAACAAAAACATGAACACATCTGAATGACATGCCTATGGCTACTCATCATGCTGCTGTAGACTTTCCAGTGGTCTAACTTTTTGCCAGCTGCTTTCACAATTGTTTCATTTAGATTGGAGAGAAAACAGTTTAGTAAATCTACTAATCTGGCGTTTGCATTTACATGATCATCTTTGAAAACCTGTATACCAAATACGGCTTCTCATGATTGCTCTGACTAATCCACAGCAGCTTTCAGGGCCATGGACAGCACCAAGAGTCAGCTCTCTTTTGAAAACCAGTGTTTTGTGCAGAGCTGTCCATGGTGCTGAAATATTAGGGTTGTCAGGGTGTTAGAATTATTAGATTCAAATGGTAAAATTTAAATCAAACTTCTAATCTTGTATTGCCATTTTGGGGTAGTGCTTGACCTTGCAGTGTTACACTTGGTTCTGCTGCAAACATGATGCAAGCCTGATTTTGTAAAGAAAAATCCAATTCAAAGCTCGCTTTTGGGATTTTTGGAAAATCTCCTCATGCATTAAATGCTTTGAGTACGCAGGTGGGTAAGTAGGTCTGGTTGGCCTTGTTCTGTGGAATGTATTCATTCCCCTTTGGCAGTACGGCTGGCTGGAGTCCCTTTGATCCAAATGTCAACGTGACCCACAGGTTCTTGTTATATAATGCTGTTTTCTGTGTTTCCCAAGGTGGGCAAGTCTATATGTGCATGTGGAAGGCGGGTACGTGAAATATCAGATGAGTCCTGGGTCATTTGTGCTTGTGCCTGAACATTAGTGTGGGAGCTTGTGACTTCAGGGCTCACAAATTCTTTCATTGTAGGAGACCTTCAGTGCACAGAGTAAACTTGTAGAAGAACGAGAATCTTAGGAAATAAAAGGAAAGGACAGAGGAATGACAAGGTAGGAGCATGCTGGATTGTGGCCTACAGACAGTGCACTGGTCTTGAGTGTGTCTGTGTGTGTACGGACCTGCAGACAGAACACTGTCTTTGAGGCTGCAGGGCAGTGAACATGACGATGACAGAGTAGTTCCTGGGTGGGGCCTTGACGAAGCGCCGGAACTTGTCCCCGTTCATCCGGACGACCGACCGCCGAGAGGACCACTCCATCATCTGGTCAACCTTCTCTGACAGCAGATTCTGAACACACAGATGACGAAAAGGGCAGAAAGGACAATGCATCCCATTAGGATTTTCAGATTCACAAAGAAACACTATTCCTGCGAGTGTTTCATGTGACAGATGGAGTTAGGATTATTATTAACACTTTCACTTAGTAAAAGATTGCAAAAATTGCACTACCACTGTGCCCATCACAGGGGAATGTAATATCAAGTCTGTAATGTCAAATGACATTACAGAGAAGTAGCAAAGACATTCTGGTTCAAAATGACAAATTTGCTAAAATCCCCTGATATCAGCCATCTTACCCACAGAATATATCAACATCTTTTACTTTTCCTGCCTGAAAAACAGGTAGTATATCTTTTATTCTATGGCATTCCAGCTATTCCCTGACCAGCAAAGGACCTTACAGTATATACCGGCTGCTCTGAAAGTCCTAAACTGACACACAACAAGCTGTCGCTGGATGCCAATTGCTATATCAAAATTTTAATACGTTTCACTCCTGGCCTGTTTTGACTAATGGGATCCAAACAAAGAATCCGGAATACATCAAACCAAACCATTATTTCCAGAAAACAAGCCCCGACTTGGCAGTGTGTGTGTGTGTGTGTGTATTGCACAGAAAAGCAAGAGTTCTTGGTTGTGTTTGTGTGTGAATTGTAGGAGTTTGTTGTTGATTAAATCCGGCCCGGCTTTGCTAAAAGGTCACAACTGAGTCAGCATGGGAACGCAAACGCTAAAGGTAAACAACACACAGCATAAGCGTGTACACAAACACACCAGCTACTGTGTTTGAAGAAATCCTAAATGCTTATAATAGGAAACTCATATGATGGCATACAGTGTGGCTGTGTGTGCGCGTGCGTGTGTGTACCAATTTGTACCCCTCTTAGACAGACATTCAAAGGGCTGTTTGAGGGTCAATATTTGGTTTTAAGGGTTAGGTAAGAATGCGGTTTGGGTTGGGGTTCAGGGCAGGGGTGGGAAACCTCCAGCCCCCGGGACACACACTGACCAAAAAAAGCAATTACTTTTTTTTCCAGCAATAAAGAAAATAATAAGGTTGAGGGGTCCAGAGGAGGCTCCCCCAGCACTCCTGTCCTGTGCGTCCCAAATGAGAAGCAGCAGCTACAGTGCTGTCCAACAGCAGGGCCACTCTGCATCCATCTGTCTCCGATGCAAAGACAAGGTGGAACAGGTGAGATGAGTACCTCTCAAACATCGTACCATGATTTACTTAACTGTTCATCTGCCTTTTAAAAGGCAAAGAAAGAGAGAGTTAAGATGCAACTTTTGAAGAGGGGCACATGACAACAAATATAAGTAGAAGTAGCTAAAGTGTGTAAAAGTACATTCAGAGGAATTAATTCACCACGCTCATTGTCCAATGTGCATTACGGCATCCTGTGAGCCCAGGAGGGGCATTAGTTTCATTAACTGGAAACCCATTCATTCCACGTGCCTGTGGTGCATCAGCCTTGGTGCTGGAGAATTGCTGTTGGAGAAGTGTGTAATTGAGCCCTGCTGCCTCCAATGAGAATTGATCACCACTTTTAGTACAACTTAGTGAAAGTTTAGGCCATCTGCAAAAGAGAAATTGGCTAGTTTTTGGTGCAGATAGTGCACCATGGTTATCGAACACCTACGACTGACATGACATCATTGTGTTCTTTTTATTTTTTTAATTGAATCCCTGTTTTTTGTGTCCTGTTCTGTATACAATTAAATTAAAAAAGGGAAAGAACAAGGTGACAGATTGTCAATAATTTCTAAACACAGATGGCTAAAACATTTTTCCGAGCAGTCCCTGAACACAACAAACACGTAGCATAGATCATAGTGTTTGTCAACAAACCGTAAGCAGTTGCAGAGTCTCACACTTTCCAAGAGAAATGGATGAAGGATGTTTTTTTATTTTTGTTGTTAGTTGTTGAGGACGCAGTCGCAATGATGACAAATGCTATCAGTGCCATGACAGCTCTAAAACATGCTAAACTGAATAAGCTGCAAGGATATATGCACATGGGTAAAGTTAATGCTCTTCTGTGGAGTTTGGGTGCCAAACAAGCAGCTTTCACTAGACCACATTCTGACAGACAGAGACAGTGTTTGCAGGCAAGAAGCTAATAGATCGTTCAGTAGAATAATTGAAGGAGAGCCTTGTTGCTGCTGTGGAACTGCTAACACCAGACAAAGTTAAACTCTTCCAAAGTGTCAGTTTGTCTGAAGTAATTCATGGAGATGAAGGAAAACCTGATGTGGAAACTCAGTGATAGCAAGCGTCCGTGTCTGTGCCTCCGCTGGAGCCCCCGCTCTTGGACCTTGGACAGTTCCGTTTCCCCGCTGCTCCACCAGCAGCCGCTGTGGACCTACAGC